>NC_142313.1:31695130-32006730 GCF_054855325.1 Carica papaya
GTTTCCTTGTGCGTTCACACTTCACCTCTCATTCTCGTTCTAATATCGATTAAAATGCCTCTGCTTCTTGACTCACATTTGCGTATAAACCAGCGGACCCTAGTTCCAGACGCGCGTAACGTCGAACGACGCGTCTGAAAAAAAATTGGTGCGACACGAGGACTTCCCAGGAGGTCACCCATCCGAGAACTACCCTCGCCCAAGCACACTTAACTGCGGAGTTCTGATGGGATCCGGAGCTTTAATGCTGGCATGATCGCACCTATTTAATTTCGCGCTGCAAATACATATACTCCTTCTCCTTTCTTCCCCCTCCCGTCATTTGTTTCCTTGTGCGTTCACACTTCACCTCTCATTCTCGTTCTAATATCGATTAAAATGCCTCTGCTTCTTGACTCACATTTGCGTATAAACCAGCGGACCCTAGTTCCAGACGCGCGTAACGTCGAACGACGCGTCTGAAAAAAAATTGGTGCGATACGAGGACTTCCCAGGAGGTCACCCATCCGAGTACTAATCTCGCCCAATCACACTTCACTGCGGAGTTCTGATGGGACCCGGTGCATTAGTGCTGGTATGATCGCACCTGTTTAATTTTGCGCTGCAAATTCATAAACTCATTCTCCTTTCTTCCCCCTCCCGTTATTTGTTTCCTTGTGCGTGCGCACTACACCTCCCGTTCTCGTTCTAATATCAAGTAAAATGCTACAGCACCGTGACTCACATTTGCGAATAAACCTGAGGACCATAATTCAAGTCGCGTGTAACGTCGAAAGAATCATCTACAAAAAAATGGGTGCAACACGAGGACTTCACAAGAAAATGGGTGCAATATAAGGACTTCGCAGGAGGTAACCCATGCTTGTACTACTCTCGCCCAAGCACCCTTACTTACGGAGTTCTGATAGAATCCGTTGCATTAGTGCTGGTATGATCGCACCTGTTTCACTTCGTGCTGAAAATACATACACTCCTTCTCCTTTCTTCCCCCTCCCGTCATTTATTTCCTTGTGCGTGCGCACTGCACCTCTCGTTCTCGTTCAAATATCTAGTAAAATGCCACGGCGCCGTGATTCACATTTGCGAATAAATTTGTGGACCATAATTAAAGTCGCGCGTAACGTCGAACGACACATCTGAAAAAAAGAAAATGGGTGCAACACGAGAACTTCCCAGGAGGTAACCCATCATTGTACTACTTTCGCCAAAGCACACTTAACTGCGGAGTTCTGATGGGATCCGGTGCAATTGTGCTGGTGTGACCGCACCTGTTTAATTTCGTGCTGAAAATACATACACTCCTTCTTCCCTCTCCCCCTCCCATCATTTGTTTCCTTGTGCGTTCACACTGCACCTCTCCTTCTCGTTCTAATTTCGATTAAAATGCCCCTGATTCTTGACTCACATTTGCGTATAAACCAGCGGACCATAGTTCCAGTCGCGCGTAACGTCGAACGACCCATCTGAAAAAAAATTGTTGCGATACGAGGACTTCCCAAGAGGTCACCCATCCGAGTACTACTCTCGCCCAAGCACACTTAACTGCGGAGTACTGATGGGATCCAGTGCATTAGTGCTGGTATGATGCCACTTATTTAATTTTGCGCTTCAAATACATACACTTCTTCTCTTTTCTTCCTCCTCCCGTCATTTGTTTCCTTGTGCGTGCGCACTGCACCTACCGTACTCGTTCTAATATCAAGTAAAATGCCACGGCGCCGTGACTCACATTTGCGAATAAACCTGAGGACCATAATTCAAGTCGCGCGTAACGTCGAAAGAATAATCTGTAAAAAAATGGGTGCAACACGAGGACTTCACAAGAAAATGGGTGAAATATAAGGACTTCGCAGGAGGTAACTCATGCTAGTACTACTCTCGCCCAAACACCCTTACCTACGGAGTTCTGATAGAATCTGTTGAATTAATGCTGGTATGATCGCACCTGTTTCATTTCGTGCTGAAAATACATACACTCCTTCTCATTCCCTCCCCCTCCCATCAATTGTTTCCTTGTACGTTCACACTGCACCTCTCCTTCTCGTTCTAATATCGATTAAAATGCCCCTGCTTCTTGACTCACATTTGCGTATAAACCAGCGGACCCTAGTTCCAGTCGCGTGTAACGTCGAACGACCCATCTGAAAAAAATTGGTGCGACACGAGGACTTCCCAGGAGGTCACCCATTCGAGTACTACTCTCGCCCAAGCACACTTAACTACGGAGTTCTGATGGGGTCCGGTGCATTAGTGCTGGTATGATCGCACCGGTTTAATTCCGCGCTGCAAATACATAAACTCCTTCTCCTTTCTTCCCCCTCCCGTCATTTGTTTCCTTGTGCGTGCGCACTGCACCTCCCGTACTCGTTCTAATATCAAGTAAAATGCCACGGCGCCGTGACTCACATTTGTGAATAAACCTGCGGACCATAAATCAAGTCGCGCGTAACGTCGAAAGAATCATCTGCAAAAAGATGGGTGCAACACGAGGACCTCCCAAGAAAATGGGTGAAATATAAGGGCTTCGCAGGAGGTCACCCATCCGAGTACTTTTCTCGCCCAAGCACCCTTAAATGCGGAGTTTTGATAGAATCCGTTGCATTAGTGCTGGTATGATCCCTCATATTTCATTCTGCACTGCAAATACATACACTCTTTCTCCTCCCATCCCCCCTCCCGTCATTTGTTTCCTTGTGCGTGCACTCTGCATCTCTCTTTCTCGTTCTAATATCAAGTAATATGCCCCGACACCGTGACTCACCTTTGCAAATGAACCAGCGGTTTATAATTCCATTCGCGCGTAATGTCGAACAACCCATCCGAAAAAAAATTGGTGCGACACGAGGACTTCCCAGGAGGTCACCCATCCGAGAACTACCCTCGCCCAAGCACACTTAACTGCGGAGTTCTGATGGGATCCAGTGCATTAGTGCTGGTATGATCGCACCCATTTAATTTCGCGCTGCAAATACATAAACTCCTTCTCCTTTCTTCCCCCTCCCGTCATTTGTTTCCTTGTGCGTGCGCACTGCACCTCCCGTGCTCGTTCTAATATCAAGTAAAATACTACGGTGTCGTGCCTCACATTTGCGAATAGACCCAAGGACCATAATTCAAGTCGCGCGTAACGTCGAAAGAATCATCTGCAAAAAAATGGGTGCAACACGAGAACTTCACAAGAATGTGTCGTTCGACGTTACGCGCGACTTTAATTATGGTCCGCAGATTTATTCACAAATGTGAGTCACGGCGCCGTGGCATTTTACTTGATATTTGAACGAGAACGAGAGGTGCAGTGCGCACGCGCAAGGAAACAAATGATGGGAGTGGGAAGAAAGGGGAATGAGTTTATGTATTTGCAGCGCAAAATTAAACAGTTGCGATCATACCAGCACTAATGCACCTGATCCCATCAGAACTCCGCAGTTAAGTGTGCTTGGGCGAGATTTGTACTCGGATGGGTGACCTCTTGTGAAGTCCTCGTGTCGCACTAATTTTTTTTTCAGACGGGTCGTTCGACGTTACGCGCGTCTGGAACTAGGGTCCGTTGGTTTATACGCAAATGTGAGTCATGAAGCAGGGGCACTTAAATCGATATTAGAACGAGAATGAGAGGTGAAGTGTGAACGCACAAGGAAATAAATGACGGGAGGGGGAAGAAAGGAGAAGGAGTGTATGTATTTGCAGCGCGAAATTAAACAGGTGCGATCATACCAGCATTAAAGCTCCGGATCCCATCAGTACTATACAATTAAGTGTGCTTGGGCGAGAGTAGTACTCGGATGGGTGACCACTTGGGAAGCCCTCGTGTTGCAACTATTTTTTTTCGGATGGATTGTTCGACGTTACACGCCAATGGAATTATAAACCGCTGGTTCATTTGCAAAGGTGTGTCACGGTGCCGGGGCATATTACTTGATATTAGAACAAGAAAGAGAGATACAGAGTGCACGCACAAGGAAACAAATAACGGGAGGAGGGATGGAAGGAGAAAGAGTGTATGTATTTGCAGTGCAAAATTGAACATGAGGGATCATACCAGCACTAATGCAACGGATTCTATCAGAACTCCGCAGTTAAGGGTGCTTGGGAGAGAAAAGTACTCGGATGGGTGACCTCCTGCGAAGTCCTTCTATTTCACCCATTTTCTTGGAAGGTCCCCGTGTTGCACCCATCTTTTTGCAGATGATTCTTTCGATGTTACACGCGACTTGAATTATGGTCCGCAGATTTATTCGCAAATGTGAGTCACGGTACCGTGGCATTTTACTTGATATTAGAACGAGTACGGGAGGTGCAGTGCGCACGCACAAGGAAACAAATGACGGGAGGAGGAAGAACAGAGAAGGAGTGTATGTATTTGAAGTGCAAAATTAAACAAGTGGCATCATGCCAGCACTAATGCACTGGATCCCATCAGAACTCTGCAGTTAAGTGTGCTTGGGCGAGAGTAGTACTCAGATGGGTGACCTCTTGGGAAGTCCTCGTATTGCAACAATTTTTTTTCAGATGGGTCATTCGACGTTACGCGCGACTGGAACTATGGTCTGCTGGTTTATACGCAAATGTGAGTCAAGAATCAAAGGCATTTTAATCGATATTAGAATGAGAAGGAGAGGTGCAGTGTGAACGCACAAGGAAACAAATGATGGGAGGGGGGGAGGGAAGAAGGAGTGTATGTATTTTCAGCACGAAATTAAACAGGTGCGGTCACACCAGCACGAATGCACCGGATCCCATCAGAACTCTGCAGTTAAGTGTGCTTTGGCGAAAGTAGTACAATGATGGGTTACCTCCTGGGAAGTTCTCGTGTTGCACCCATTTTCTTTTCTTCAGATGTGCCGTTCGACGTTACGCGCGACTTTAATTATGGTCCGCAGATTTATTCGCAAATGTGAGTCACGGCGCCGTGGCATTTTACTTGATATTTGAACAAGAACGAGAGGTGCAATGCGCACGCACAAGGAAAAAAACACGGGAGGGGGAAGAAAGGAGAAGGAGTTTATGTATTTGCAGCGCGAAATGAAACAGGTGCGATCATACCAGCACTAATGCAACGGATTCTATCAGAACTCCATAGGTAAGGGTGCTTGGGCGAGAGAAGTACAAGCATGGGTTACCTCCTGGGAAGTCCTTATATTTCATCCATTTTCTTGTGAAGTCCTCGTGTTGCACCTATTTTTTTGCAGATGATTCTTTCGACGTTACGCGAGACTTGAATTATGGTGCTCAGGTTTATTCGCAAATGTGAGTCACGGCGCTGTTCCATTTTACTTGATATTAAAATGAGAACGGGATGTTCAGTGCGCACGCACAAGGAAACAAATTACGGGAGGGGGAAGAAAGGAGAAGGAGTTTATGTATTTGCAGCGCGAAATGAAACAGGTGCGATCATACCAGCACTAATGCAACGGATTCTATCAGAACTCCGTAGGTAAGGTTGCTTGGGCGAGAGTAGTACTAGCATGGGTTACCTCCTGCGAAGTCTTTATATTTCATCCATTTTCTTGCGAAGTCCTCGTGTTGCACCCATTTTTTTGCAGATGATTCTTTCGACGTAACGCGCGACTTGAATTATGGTCCTCAGGTTTATTCGCAAATGTGAGGTTCGGCGCTGTAGCATTTTACTTGATATTAGAATGAGAACGGGAGGTGCAGTGCGCACGCACAAGGAAACAAATGACGGGAGGGGGAAGAAAGGGGAATGAGTTTATGTATTTGCAGCGCGAAATTAAACAGGTGTGATCATACCAGAACTAATGCACTAGATCCCATCAGAACTCCGCAGTGAAGTGTGCTTGTGCGAGATTAGTACTCGGATGGGTGACCTCCTGGGAAGTCCTTGTGTCGCACCAATTTTTTTTTCAGACGGGTCGTTCGACGTTACGCGCGTCTGGAACTAGGGTCCGCTGGTTTATACGCAAATGTGAGTCAATAAGCAGGGGCATTTTAATCGATATTAGAACGAGAATGAGAGGTGAAGTGTGAACGCACAAGGAAACAAATGACAGGAGGGGAAGAAAGGAGAAGGAGTGTATGTATTTGCAGCGCAAAAGTAAACAGGTGCGATCATACCAGCACTAAAGCTCCGGATCCCTCAGAACTCCGCAGTTAAGTGTGCTTGGGCGAGCATAGTACTCGGATGGGTGACCACTTGGGAAGCCCTCGTGTTGCATCTATTTTTTTTTCGGATGGGTTGTCAGACGTTACGCGCGAATAGAATTATAAACTGCTGGTTCATTTGCAAAGATGAGTCACGGTGCCGGGGCATATTACTTGATATTAGAACGAGAAAGAGAAATGCAGAGTGCACGCACAAGGAAACAAATGACGGGAGGGGGGATGGGAGGAGAAAGAGTGTATGTATTTGCAGTGCAGAATGAAACATGAGGGATCATACCAGCACTAATGCAACGGATTCTATCAGACCTCCACAGTTAAGGGTGCTTGGGCGAGAAAAGTACTCGGATGGGTGACCTCCTGCGAAGTCCTTATATTTCACCCATTTTCTTGGGAGGTCCTCGTGTTGCACCCATCTTTTTGCAGATGATTCTTTCGACTTTACGCGCGACTTGATTTATGGTCCGCAGGTTTATTCGCAAATGTGAGTCACGGCGCCGTGGCATTTTACTTGATATTAGAACGAGTACGGGAGGTGCAGTGCGCACGCACAAGGAAACAAATGACGGGAGGAGGAAGAACAGAGAAGGAGTGTATGTATTTGAAGTGCAAAATTAAACAAGTGGCATCATGCCAGCACTAATGCACTGGATCCCATCAGAACTCTGCAGTTAAGTGTGCTTGGGCGAGAGTAGTACTCAGATGGGTGACCTCTTGGTAAGTCCTCGTATTGCAACAATTTCTTTTCAGATTGGTCGTTCGACGTTACGTGTGACTGGAACTATGGTCCGCTAGTTTATACGCAAATATGAGTCAAGAATCAGGGGCATTTTAATCGATATTCGAACGAGAAGGAGAGGTGTAGTGTGAACGCACAAGGAAACAAATGATGGGAGGGGGGAGGGAAGAAGGAGTGTATGTATTTTTAACACGAAATTAAATAGGTGCGGTCACACCAGCACTAATGCACCGGATCCCATCAAAACTCCGCAGTTAAGTGTGCTTTGGCGAAAGTAGTACAATGATTGGTTACGTTGGGAAGTTCTCGTGTTGCACCCAATTTCTTTTTTTCAGATGTGCTGTTCGACGTTACGCGCGACTTTAATTATGGTCCGCAGATTTATTCGCAAATGTGAGTCACGGCGCCGTGGAATTTAACTTGATATTTAAACGAGAACGAGAGGTGCAGTGCGCAAGCACAAGGAAACAAATGACGGGAGGGGGAAGAAAGGAGAAGGAGTGTATGTATTTGCAGTGCGAAATTAAACAGGTGCGATCATACCAGCACTACAGCCCCGGATCCCATCAGAACTCCACAGTTAAGTGTGCTTGGGCGAGAGTAGTACTCAGATCGGTGACCACCTGGGAAGCCCTCGTGTTGCACCTATTTTTTTTCGGATGGGTTGTTCAACGTTACGCGCGAAAGGAATTATAAACTGCTGGTTCATTTGCAAAGGTGAGTCATGGTGCCGGGGCATATTACTTGATATTAGAACGAGAAAGAGAGATGCAGAGTGCACGCACAAGGAAACAAATGACGGGAGGGGGGATGGGAGGAGAAAGAGTGTATGTATTTGCAGTGCAGAATGAAACATGAGGGATCATACCAGCACTAATGCAACGGATTCTATCAGAACTCCGCAGTTAAGGGTGCTTGGGCGAGAAAAGTACTCGGATGGGTGACCTCCTGCGAAGTCCTTATATTTCACCCATTTTCTTGGGAGGTCCTCGTGTTGCACCCATCTTTTTGCAGATGATTCTTTCGACGTTACGCGCGACTTGATTTATGGTCCGCAGGTTTAGTCGCAAATGTTAGTCACGGCGCCGTGGCATTTTACTTGATATTAGAACGAGTATGGGAGGTGCAGTGCGCATGCACAAGGAAACAAATGACGGGAGGATGAAGAAAAGGGAAGGAGTGTTTGTATTTAAAGCGCAAAATTAAACAAGTGGCATCATACCAACACTAATGCACTGGATCCCATCAGAACTCTGCAGTAAAGCGTGCTTGGGCGAGAGTAGTACTCGGATGGGTGACCTCATGGGAAGTCCTCGTGTCGCACCAATTTTTTTTTCAGACGGGTCGTTCGACGTTACGCGCGACTGGAACTATGGTCCGCTAGTTTATACGCAAATGTGAGTCAAGAAGCAGGGGCATTTTAATCGATATTAGAACGAGAAGGAGAGGTGCAGTGTGAACGCACAAGGAAACAATTGATGGGAGAGGGAGGGAAGGAGAATGAGTGTATGTATTTTCAGCACGAAATGAAACAGGTGCGATAATACCAGCACCAATGCAACGGATTCTATCAGAACTCCGTAGGTAAGGGTGCTTGGGCGAGAGTAGTACTAGCATGGGTTACGTCCTGCGAAGTCCTTATATTTCACCCATTTTTTTGCAGATGATTCTTTCAACGTTACACGCGACTTGAATTATGGTCCTTAGGTTTATTCGCAAATGTGAGTCACGGCGCTGTAGCATTTTACTTGATATTAGAACGAGAACGGGAGGTGCAGTGCGCACGCACAAGGAAACAAATGACGGGAGGGGGAAGAAAGGGGAATGAGTTTATGTATTTGCAGCGCGAAATTGAACAGGTGCGATTATACCAGCACTAATGCACTGGATTCCATCAGAACTCCGCATTGAAGTGTGCTTGGGCGAGATTAGTACTCGGATGGGTGACCTCCTGGGAAGTCCTCGTGTCGCACCAATTTTTTTTCAGACGGGTCGTTCGATGTTACGCGCGTTTAGAACTAGAGTCCGCTGGTTTATACGCAAATGTGAGTCAAGAAGCAGGGGCATTTTAATCGATATTAGAACGAGAATGAGAGGTGAAGTGTGAACGCACAAGGAAACAAATGACGGGAGGGGGAAGAAAGGAGAAAGAGTGTATGTATTTGCAGCGCGAAATTAAAAAGGTGCGATCATGCCAGCACTAAAGCCTCGGATCCCATCAGAAGTCCGCAGTTAGGTGTGCTTGGGCGAGAGTAGTACTCGGATGGGTGACCACTTGGGAAGCCCTCGTGTTGCACCTATTTTTTTTCGGATGGGTTGTTCGACGTTACGCGCGAATGGAATTATAAACCGCTGGTTCATTTGCAAAGGTGAGTCACGGTGCCGGGGCATATTACTTGATATTATAACGAGAAAGAGAGATGCAGAGTGCACCCACAAAGAAACAAATGATGGGAGAGGGGATGGGAGGAGAAAGAGTGTATGTATTTGCAGTGCAGAATGAAACATGAGGGATCATACCAGCACTAATGCAACGGATTCTATCAGAACTCCGCAGTTAAGGGTGCTTGGGCGAGAAAAGTACTCGGATGGGTGACCTCCTGCGAAGTCCTTATATTTCACCCATTTTCTTGGGAGGTCCTCGTGTTGCACCCATCTTTTTGTAGATGATTCTTTCGACGTTACGCGCGACTTGATTTATGGTCCGCAGGTTTATTCGCAAATGTGAGTCACGGCGCCGTGGCATTTTATTTGATATTAGAATGAGTACGGGAGGTGCAGTGCGCACGCACAAGGAAACAAAAGACGGGAGGAGGAAGAAAAGAGAAGGAGTGTATGTATTTGAAGCACAAAATTAAACAAGTGGCATCATACAAGCACTAATGCACTGGATCCCATAAGAACTCTGCAGTTAAGTGTGCTTGGGCGAGAGTAGTACTCGGATGGGTGACCTCTTGGAAAGTCCTCGTATCGCAACAATTTTTTTTCAGATGGATCGTCCGACGTTACGCGCGACTAGAACTATGGTTCGCTGGTTTATACGCAAATGTGAGTCAAGAAGCAGGGGCATTTTAATCGATATTAGAACGAGAAGGAGAGATGCAGAGTGCACGCACAAGGAAACAAATGACGGGAGGGGGAGGGAAGGAGAAAGAGTGTATGTACTTTCAGCACGAAATGAAACAGGTGCGATCATACCAGCACTAATGCATCGGATTCTATCAGAACTTCGTAGGTAAGGTGCTTGGGCGAGAGTAGTACTAGCATGGGTTACCTCCTGCGAAGTCCTTATATTTCACCCATTTTCTTGTGAAGTCCGCGTGTTGCACCCATTTTTTAACAGATGATTCTTTCGACGTTACGCGCGACTTGAATTATGGTCCTCATATTTATTCGCAAATATGAGTCACGGCACCGTAGTATTTTACTTCATATTAGAACGAGCACGGGAGGTGCAGTGCGCACGCACAAGGAAAGAAATGACGGGAGGGGGAAGAAAGGAGAAGGAGTTTATGTATTTGAAGCGCAGAATTAAACAGGTGCGATCATACCAGCACTAATGCACTGGCTCCCATCAGAACTCTGCAGTTAAGTTTGCTTGGGCGATAGTAGTACTCGGATGGGTGACCTTTTGGGAAGTCCTTGTGTCGCACCAATTTTTTTTCAGACGGATCGTTCGACGTTACGCGCGACTGGAACTATGGTTTGCTGGTTTATACGCAAATGTGAGTCAATAAGCAGGGGCATTTTAATCGATATTAGAACGAGAATGAGAGATGCAGAGTGCACGCACAAGGAAACAAATGACGGGAGGGGGGATGGAGGGAGAAAAAGTGTATGTATTTGCAGCGCAGAATGAAACATGAGCAATCATACCAGCTCCAATGCAACGGATTCTATCAGAACTCCGCAAGTTAAGGGTCCTTGGGCGAGAGTAGCACTAGGATGGGTGACCTCCTGCGAAGTCCTTATATTATACCCATTTTCTTAGGAAGTCCTCGTGTTGCACCCATTTTTTTGCAGATGATTCTTTCGACGATACGCGCGAGTTGAATTATGGTCCTCAGGTTTATTCGCAAATGTGAGTCACGGCGCTGTAGCATTTTACTTGATATTAGAACGAGAACGGGAGCTGCAGTGCGCACGCACAAGGAAATAAATGACGGGAGGGAGACGAAAGGGGAATGAGTTTATCTATTTACAGCGCGAAATTAAACAGATGAAATTATTCCAGCACTAATGCACCGGATCCCATCAGAACTCCGCAGTTAAGTGTGCTTGGGCGAGAGTTGTACTCGGATGGGTAACCTCTTGGGAAGTCCTCGTGTCGCACAGATTTTTTTTCAGACAGGTCGTTCGACATTACGCGCGACTGGAACTAGGGTCCGCTGGTTTATGCGCAAATGTGAGTCTAGAAGCAGGGGCATTTTAATCGATATTAGAACGAGAACGAGAGGTGCAGTGCGCACGCACAAGGAAACAAATGACGGGAGGGGGAAGAAAAGAGAAGGAGTGTATGTATTTACAGCGCGAACTTAAACAGGTGCGATCATACCAGCACTAAAGCTCCGGATCCCATCAGAACTCCGCAGTTAAGTGTGCTTGGGCGAGAGTAGTACTCGGATGTGTGACCACCAGGGAAGCTCTCGTGTTGCACCTATTTTTTTTGGATGGGTTGATCGACGTTACGCGCGAATGGAATTATAAACCGCTGGTTAATTTGCAAATGTGAGTCACGGTGCCGGGACATATTACTAGATATTAGAACGAGAAAGAGAGATGCAGAGTGCACGCACAAGGAAACAAATGACGGGAGGGGGGATGGGAGGAGAAAGAGTGTATGTATTTGCAGTGCAGAATGAAACATGAGGGATCATACCAGCACTAATGAAACGGATTCTATCAGAACTCCGCAGTTAAGAGTGCTTGGGCCAGAAAAGTACTCGGATGGGTGACCTCCTGCGAAGTCCTTATATTTCACCCATTTTCTTGGGAGGTCCTCGTGTTGCACCCATCTTTTTGCAGATGATTCTTTCGACGTTACGCGCGACTTGATTTATGGTCCGCAGGTTTATTCGCAAATGTGAGTCACGGCGCAGTGGCATTTTACTTGATATTAGAACGAGTACGGGAGGTGCAGTGCGCACGCACAAGGAAACAAATGACGGGAGGTGGAATAAAAGAGAAGGAGTGTATGTATTTGCAGCGCGAAATTAAACAGGTGCGATCCTACCAGCACTAAAGCTCCGGATCCCATCAGAACTCCGCAGTTAAGTGTGCTTGGGCGAGAGTAGTACTCGGATGGGTGACCTCTTGGGAAGTTCTCGTATCGCAACAATTTTTTTGCAGATGGGTCGTTTGACGTTACACGCGACTGGAACTATGGTCCGCTGGTATATACGCAAATGTGAGTCAAGAATCAGGGGCATTTTAATCGATATTAGAACGAGAAGGAGAGGTGCAGTGTGAACGCACAAGGAAACAAATGATGGGAGGGGGGAGGGAAGAAGGAGTGTATGTATTTTCAGCACGAAATTAAACAGGTGCGGACACACCAGCACAAATGCACCGCATCCCATCAGAACTCCGCAGTTAAGTGTGCTTTGGCGAAAGTAGTACAATGATGGGTTACCTCATGGGAAGTTCTCGTGTTGCACCCATTTTCTTTTTTTCAGATGTGTCGTTCGACGTTACACGCGACTTTAATTATGGTCCGCAGATTTATTCGCAAATGTGAGTCACGGTGCCGTGGCATTTTACTTGATATTTGAACGAGAACGAGAGGTGCAGTGCGCACGCACAAGGAAATAAATGACGGGAAGGGGAAGAAAGGATAAGGAGTTTATGTATTTGCAGCGCGAAATTAAACAGGTGCGATCATACCAGCACTAATGCACCGGATCCCATCAGAACTCCGCAGTTAAGTGTGCTTGGGCGAGAGTAGTACTCGGATTGGAGACCTCCTGGGAAGTCCTCGTGTCGCACTAATTTTTTTTTCAGACGGGTCGTTCGACGTTACGCGCGACTTTAATTATGGTCCGCAGATTCATTCGCAAATGTGAGTCACGACGCCGTGGCATTTTACTTGATATTTGAACGAGAACGAGAGGTGCAGTGCGCACGCACAAGGAAACAAATGACGGGAGGGGGAAGAAAAGAGAAGGAGTGTATGTATTTGCAGCGCGAAATTAAACAGGTGCGATCCTACCAGCACTAAAGCTCCGGATCCCATCAGAACTCCGCAGTTAAGTGTGCTTGGGCGAGAGTAGTACTCGGATGTGTGACCACCTGGGAAGCTCTCGTGTTGCTCCTATTTTTTTTCGGATGGGTTGTTCGACGTTACGCGCGAATGGAATTATAAAACGCTGGTTCATTTGCAAAGGTGAGTCACGGTGCCGGGGCATATTACTTGATATTAGAACGAGAAAGAGAGATGCAGAGTGCACGCACAAGGAAACAAATGACGGGAGGGGGGATGGAAGGAGAAAGAGTTTATGTATTTGCAACGCAAAATTAAACGGGTGTGATCATACCAGCACTAATGCACCGGATCCCATCAGAACTCCGCAGTTAATTGTGTTTGTGCGAGAGTAGTACTCGGATGGGTGACCTCCTGGGAAGTCCTCGTGTCGCACTAATTTTTTTTTTTAGACGGGTCGTTCGACGTTAAGCGTGACTGGAACGAGGGTCCAGTGGTTTATACACAAATGTGAGTAAAGAAGCAGGGGCATTTTAATCGATATTAGAACGAGAAGGGGAGATGCAGAGTGCACGCACAAGTAAACAAATGACGGGAGGGGGGTTGGAAGGAGAAAGAGTGTATGTATTTGCAGTGCAGAATAAAACATGAGGGATCATACCAGCACAAATGCAACTGATTCTATCAGAACTCCGCAGTTAAGGGTGCTTGGGCGAGAAAAGTACTCGGATGGGTGACCTCATGCGAAGTCCTTATATTTCACCCATTTTCTTAGGAAGTCCTTGTGTTGCACCCATTTTTTTGCAGATGATTCTTTCGACGATACGCGCGACTTGAATTATGGTCCTCAGGTTTATTCGCAAATGTGAGTCACGGCACCGTAGCATTTTACTTTATATTAGAAGGAGCACGGGAGGTGCAGTGCGCACGCACAAGGAAACAAATGACGGGAGGGGGAAGAAAGGGGAATGAGTTTATGTATTTGCAGCGCAAAATTAAACAGGTGCGATCATACCAGCACAAATGCACCGGATCCCATCATAACTCCGTAGTTAAGTGTGCTTTGGTGAAAGTAGTACAATGATGGGTTACCTCGTGGGAAGTTCTCGTGTTGCACCCATTTTCTTTTTTTCAGATGTGCCGTTCGACGTTACGCGCGACTTTAATTATGGTCCGCAGATTTATTCGCAAATGTGAGTCACGACGCTGCGGCATTGTACTTGATATTTGAACGAGAACGAGAGGTGCAGTGCGCACGCACTTGGAAACAAATGACGGGAGGGGGAAGAAAGGAGAAGGAATTTATTTATTTGCAGCGCGAAATTAAACAGGTGCGATCATACCAACACTTTGCACCGGATCCCATCAGAACCCCGCAGTTAAGTGTGCTTGGGCGAGAGTAGTTCTTGGATGGGTGACCTCCTGGGAAGTCCTCATGTCTCACTAATTTTTTTTTTCAGACGGGTCGTTCGACTTTACGCGCAACTGGAACTAGGGTCCACTGGTTTATACGCAAATGTGAGTCAAGAAGCAGAGGCATTTCAATCGATATTAGAACGAGAAGGAGAGATGCAGAGTGCACGCACAAGGAAACAAATGACGGGTGGCGGGATGGAGGGAGCAAAAGTGTATGTATTTGCAGCACAGAATGAAACATGAGCAATCATACCAGCACCAATGCAACAGATTCTATCAGAACTCCACAAGTTAAGGGTCCTTGGGCGAGAGTAGCAGTAGGATGGGTGACCTCCTGCGAAGTCCTTATATTTCACCCATTTTTTTGCAGATAATTCTTTCAACGATACGCGCGACTTGAATTATGGTCCTCAGGTTTATTCGCAAATGTGAGTCACGGCACCGTAGCATTTTTTTTGATATTAAAATGAGCACGGTAGGTGCAGTGCGCACGCACAAGGAAACAAATGACGGGAGGGGGAAGAAAGGAGAAGGAGTTTATGTATTTGCAGCGCGGAATTAAACAGGTGCGATCATACCAACACTAATGCACCGGATCCCATCAGAACTCCGCAGTTAAGTGTGCTTGGGCGAGAGTAGTACTCGGATGGGTGACCTCCTGCGAAGTCCTCGTGTCGCACCAATTTTTTTTCAAACGAGTCGTTCGACGTTACGCGCGACTGAAACTAGGTTCCGCTGGTTTATACGCAAATGTGAGTCAAGAAGCAGGGGCATTTTAATCGATATTAGAACGAGAAGGATCGGTGCAGTGTGAACGCACAAGGAAACAATTGATGGGAGGGGGAGGGAAGGAGAAGGAGTGTATGTATTTGCAGCGCGAAATTAAACAGGTGCGATCATACCAGCACTAATGCACCGGATCCCATCAGAACTCTGTAGGTAAGGGTGCTTGGGGGAGAGTAGTACTAGCATGGGTTACCTCCTGCGAAGTCCTTATATTTCACCCATTTTCTTGTGAAATCCTCGTGTTGCACCCATTTTTTTGCAGATGATTCTTTCGACGTTACGCGCGACTTGAATTATGGTCCTCAGGTTTATTCGCAAATGTGAGTCACGTCGCCGTGGCATTTTACTTGATATTAGAACGAGTACGGGAGGTGCAGTGTGCACGCACAAGGAAACAAATGACAGGAGGAGGAAGAAAAGAGAAGGAGTGTATGTATTTGAAGCGCAAAATTAAACAAGTGGCATCATACCAGCATTAATGCACTAGATCGCATCACAACTCTGCAGTTAAGTGTGCTTGGGCGAGAGTAGTACTCAGATGGATGACCTCTTGGGAAGTCCTTGTATCGCAAACATTTTTTTTCAGATGGGTCGTTCGACGTTACGCGCGACTGGAACTATGGTCCGCTGGTTTATACGCAAATGTGAGTCAAGAATCAGGGGCATTTTAATCGATATTAGAACGAGAATGAGAGGTGCAGTGTGAACGCACAAGGAAACAAATGATGGGAGGGGGGGAGGGAAGAAGGAGTGTATGTATTTTCAGCACGAAATTAAACAGGTGCGGTCACACCAGCACAAATGCACCGGATCCCATCAGAACTCCGCAGTTAAGTGTGCTTTGGCGAAAGTAGTACAATGATGGGTTGCCTCCTGGGAAGTTCTCGTGTTGCACCCATTTTCTTTTTTTCAGATGTGCCGTTCGACGTTACGCGTGACTTTAATTATGGTCTGCAGATTTATTCGCAAATGTGAGTCACGGCGCCGTGGCATTTTACTTGATATTTGAACGAGAACGAGAGGTGCAGTGCGCACGCATAAGGAAACAAATGACGGGAGGGGGGATGGTGGGAGAAAAAGTCGATGTATTTGCAGCGCAGAATGAAACATGAGAAATCATACCAGCACCAATGCAACGGATTCTATAAGAACTCCGCAAGTTAAGGGTGCTTGGGCGAGAGTAGCACTAGGATGGGTGACCTCCTGCGAAGTCCTTATATTTCACCCATTTTCTTAGGAAGTCCTCGTGTTGCACCCATTTTTTTGCAGATGATTCTTTCGACGATACGCGTGACTTGAATTATGGTCATCAGGTTTATTCGCAAATGTGAGTCACGGTACCGTAGCATTTTACTTGATATTAGAACGAGCACGGGAGGTGCAGTGCACACGCACAAGGAAACAAATGACGGGAGGGGGGATGGAGGGAGAAAAAGTGTATGTATTTGCAGCGCAGAATGAAACATGAGTAATCATACCAGCACCAATGCAACGGATTCTATCAGAACTCCGCAAGTTAAGGGTGCTTGGGCGAGAGTAGCACTAGGATGGGTGACCTCCTGCGAAGTCCTTATATTTCACAAATTTTCTTAGGAAGTCCTTGTGTTGCACCCATTTTTTTGCAGATGATTCTTTCGACGATACGTGCGACTTGAATTATGGTCCTCAAGTTTATTCGCAAATGTGAGTCACGGCACCGTAGCATTTTACTTTATATTAGAAGGAGCACGGGAGGTGCAGTGCGCACGCACAAGGAAAAAAATGACGGAAGGGGGAAGAAAGGGGAATGAGTTTATGTATTTGCAGTGCAAAATTAAACAGGTGCGATCATACCAGCACAAATGCACCGCATCCCATCAGAACTCCGCAGTTAAGTGTGCTTTGGTGAGAGTAGTACAATGATGAGTTACCCCGTGGGAAGTTCTCGTGTTGCACCCATTTTCTTTTTTTCAGATGTGCCGTTCAACGTTACGCACGACTTTAATTATGGTCCGCAGATTTAATCGCAAATGTGAGTCACGGCGCCGTGGCATTGTACTTGATATTTGAACGAGAACGAGAGGTGCAGTGCGCACGCACAAGGAAAAAAATGACGGGAGGGGGAAGAAAGGAGAAGGAGTTTATGTATTTGCAGCGCGAAATTAAACAAGTGCGATCATACCAGCACTAATACACCGGATCCCATCAGAACTCTGCAGTTAAATGTGCTTGGGCGGGAGTAGTACTCGGATGGGTGACCTCCTGGGAAGTCCTCGTGTTGCACCAATTTTTTTTTCCAGACGGGTGGTTCGATGTTACGCGCGACTGGAACTAGGGTCCACTGGTTTATACGCAAATGTGAGTCAAGAAACAGGGGCATTTTAATCGATATTACAACGAGAAGGAGAGGTGCAGTGTGAACGCACAAGGAAACAATTGATGGGAGGGGGAGGGAAGGAGAAGAAGTGTATGTATTTTCAGCACGAAATGAAACAGGTGCGATCATACCAGCACTAATGCAACGGATTCTATCAGAACTCCGTAGGTAAGGGTGCTTGAGCGAGAGTAGTACTAGCATGGGTTACCTCCTGCGAAGTCCTTATATTTCACCCATTTTCTTGTGAAGTCCTCGTGTCGCACCAATTTTTTTTCAGACGGGTCGTTTGACGTTACGCGAGTCTGGAACTTGGGTCCGCTGGTTTATACGCAAATGTGAGTCAAGAAGCAGGGGTATTTTAATCGATATTAGAACCAGAATGAGAGGTGAAGTGTGAACGCACAAGGAAACAAATGACGGGAGGGGGAAGAAAGGAGAAGGAGTGTATGTATTTGCAGTGCGAAACTAAACAGGTGCGATCATACCAGCACTAAAGCCCCAGGTCCCATCAGAACTCCGCAGTTAAGTGTGCTTGGCGAGATTAGTACTCGGATGGTTGACCTCCTGGGAAGTCCTCGTGTCGCACCAATTTTTTTTCAGACGGGTCGTTCGACGTTACGAGTGTCTGGAACTAGGGTCCACTGGTTTATACGCAAATGTGAGTCAAGAAGCAGGGGCATTTCAATCGATATTAGAACGAGAATGAAAGGTGAAGTGTGAACGCACAAGGAAACAAATGACGGGAGGGGAAGAAAAGAGAAGGAGTGTATGTATTTGCAGCGCGAAATTAAACAGGTGCTATCATACCAGCACTAAAGCTCCGAATCCCATCAGAACTCCGCAGTTAAGTGTGCTTGGGCGAGAGTAGTACTCGGATGGGTGACCACCTGGTAAGCCCTCGTGTTGCACCTATTTTTTTTCGGATGGGTTGTTCGACGTTACGCGCGAATAGAATTATAAACTGCTGGTTCATTTGCAAAGGTGAGTCACGGTGCCGGGGCATATTACTTGATATTAGAACGAGAAAGAGAGATGCAGAACGCACGCATAAAGAAACATATGACGGGAGGGGGAAGAAAGGAGAAGGAGTTTATGTATTTGCAGCGCGGAATTAAACGCATGCGATCATACCACCACTAATGCACCGGATCCCATCATAACTCCGCATTCAAGTGTGCTTGGGCGGGAGTAGTACTCAGATGGGTGACCTCTTGGGAAGTCCTCGTGTCGCACCAATTTTTTTTCAGACGGGTCGTTTGACGTTACTCGCGACTGGAACTGGGGTCCGCTGGTTTATACGCAAATGTGAGTCAAGAAGCAGGGGCATTTTAATCGATATTAGAACGAGAAGGAGAGGTGCAGTGTGAACGCATAAGGAAACAATTGATGGGAGGGGGAGGGAAGGAGAAGGAGTATATGTATTTTCAGCACGAAATGAAACAGGTGCGATCATACCAGCACTAATGCAACGGATTCTATCAGAACTCCGTAGGTAAGGGTGCTTAGGTGAGAGTAGTACTAGCATGGGTTACCTCTTGCGAAGTCCTTATATTTCACCAATTTTCTTGTGAAGTCCTCGTGTTGCACCCAATTTTTTGCAGATGATTCCTTCGACGTTACGCGCGACTTGAATTATGGTCCTCAAGTTTATTCACAAATGTGAGTCACGGCGCTGAAGCATTTTACTTGATATTAGAACGAGAACGGGAGGTGTAGTGTGCACGCACAAGGAAACAAATGGCGGGAGGGGGAAGAAAGGGGAATGAGTTTATGTATTTGCAGCGCGAAATTAAACAGGTGCGATCATACCAGCTCTAATGCACCGGATCCCATCAGAACTCCGCAGTGAAGTGTGCTTGGGCGAGATTAGTACTCGGATAGGTGACCTCCTGGGAAGTCCTCGTGTCGCACTAATTTTTTTTCAGACGGGTTGTTCGACGTTACGCGCGTCTGGAACTAGGGTCTGCTGGTTTATACGCAAATGTGAGTCAAGAAGCAGGGGCATTTTAATCGATATTAGAACGAGAATGAGAGGTGAAGTGTGAACGCACAAGGAAACAAATGACGGGAGGGGGAGAAAGGAGAAGGAGTGTATGTATTTGCAGCGTGAAATTAAACAGGTGCTATCATACCAACACTAAAGCTCCGGATTCCATTAGAACTCCACAGTTAAGTGTGCTTTGACGAGAGTAGTACTCGGATGGGTGACCACCTGGGAAGCCCTCGTGTTGCACCTATTTTTTTTCGGATAGATTGTTCGACGTTACGCGCGAATGGAATTATAAACCGCTGGTTCATTTGCAAAGGTGAGTCACGGTGCCGGGGCATATTACTTGATATTAGAACGAGAAAGAGAGATACAGAGCGCACGCACAAGGAAACATTTGACGGGAAGGGGAAGAAGGGAGAAGGAGTTTATGTATTTGCAGCGCAAAATTAAACGGGGGCAATCATACCAGCACTAATGCACCAGATCCCATCAGAACTCCGCAGTTAAGTGTGGATGGGCGAGAGTAGTACTCGGATGGGTGACCTCCTGGGAAGTCCTCGTGTCGCACCAATTTTTTTTCAGACGGGTCGTTCGACGTTACGCGCGACTGGAACTAGGGTCCGTTGGTTTATACGCAAATGTGAGTCATGAAGCAGGGACATTTTAATCGATATTAGAACGAGAAGGAGAGGTGCAGTGTGAACGCACAAGGAAACAATTGATGGGAGGGGGAGGGAAGGAGAAGGAGTGTATGTCTTTTGAGCACGAAATGAAACAGGTGCGATCATACCAGCACTAATGCAACGGATTCTATCAAAACTCCGTAGGTAAGGGTGCTTGGGCGAGAGTAGTACTAGCATGGGTTACCTCCTGCGAAGTCCTTATATTTCACCCATTTTCTTGTGAAGTCCGCGTGTTGCACCCATTTTTTTGCAGATGATTCTTTCGACGTTAGGCGCGACTTGAATTATGGTTCTCAGGTTTATTCGCAAATGTGAGTCACGACGCTGTAGAATTTTACTTGATATTAGAACGAGAACGGGAGGTGCAGAGTGCACGCACAAGGAAACAAATGAAGGGAGGGGGGATAGAAGGAGAAAGAGTGTATGTATTTGCAGCGCAAAATTAAACAGGTGCGATCATACCAGCTCTAATGCACCGGATCCCATCAGAACTCCGCAGTTATGTGTGCTCAGGCGAGATTAGTGCTCGGATGGGTGACCTCCTGCGAAGTCCTTATATTTCACCCATTTTCTTGGGAAGTCATCATGTTGCACCCATCTTTTTGCAGATGATTCTTTCGACGTTACGTGCGACTTGATTTATGGTCCGCAGGTTTATTCGCAAATGTGAGTCACGGCACCGTGGCATTTTACTTGATATTAGAACGAGTACGGGAGGTGCAGTGCGTACCCACAAGGAAACAAATGACGGGATGAGGAAGAAAAGAGAAGGAGTGTATGTATTTGAAGCGCAAAATTAAACAAGTGGGATCATACCAGCACTAATGCACTGGATCCCATCAGAACTCTGCAGTTAAGTGTGCTTGGGCGAGAGTAGTGCTCGGATGGGTGACCTCTTGGGAATTCCTCGTATAGCAACAATTTTTTTTCAGATGGGTCGTTCGACGTTACGCGCGACTGGAATTATGGTCCGCTGGTTTATACGCAAATGTGAGTCAAGAAAAAGGGGCATTTTAATCGATTTTAGAACGAGAAAAAGAGGTGCAGTGTGAACGCACAAGGAAACAAATGATGGGAGGGGGGAGGGAAGAAGGAGTGTATGTATTTTCAGCACGAAATTAAACAGGTGCGGTCACACCAGCACAAATGCACCGGATCCCTTCAGAACTCCACAGTTAAGTGTGCTTTGGCGAAAGTAGTACAATGATGGGTTACCTCCTGGAAAGTTCTCGTGTTGCACCCATTTTCTTTTTTTCAGATGTGCCGTTCGACGTTACGCGCGACTTTAATTATGGTCCGCAGATTTATTCGCAAATGTGAGTCACGGCGCCGTGGCATTTTACTTGATATTTGAACAAGAACGGGAGATGCAGTGCGGACGCACAAGGAAAAAATGACGGGATGAGGAAGAAAAGAGAAGAAGTGTATGTATTTGAAGCGCAAAATTAAACAAGTGGCATCATACCAGCACTAATGCATTGGATCCCATCAGAATTCTGCAGTTAAGTGTGCTTGGGAGAGAGTAGTAGTCGGATGGGTGACCTCTTGGGAAGTCCTCGTATCGCAACAACTTTTTTTCAGATAGGTCGTTCGACATTACGCGCGACTGGAACTATGGTCCGCTGGTTTATACAAAAATGTTAGTCAAGAATTAGGGGCATTTTAATCGATATTAGAACGAGAAGGAGAGGTGCAGTGTGAACGCAGAAGGAAAAAAATGATGGGAGGGGGGAGGGAAGAAGGAGTGTATGTATTTTCAGAACGAAATTAAACAGATGCGGTCACACCAGCACAAATGCACCGGATCCCATCAGAACTCCGCGGTTAAGTGTGCTTTGGCGAAAGTAGTACAATGATGGGTTACCTCATGGGAAGTTCTCGTGTTGCACCCATTTTTTTCTTTTCAGATGTGCCGTTCGACGTTACGCGCGACTTTAATTATGGTCCGCAGATTTATTCGCAAATGTGAGTCACGGCGCCGTGGCATTTTACTTGATATTTGAACAAGAACGAGAGGTGCAGTGCGCACGCACAAGGAAACAAATGAGGGGAGGGGGGGAGGGAAGAAGGAGTGTATGTATTTTCAGCACGAAATTAAACAGGTGCGGTCATACCAGCACTAAAGCCCCGGATCCCATCAGAACTCCGCAGTTAGGTGTGCTTGGGCGAGAGTAGTACTCGGACGGGTGACCACTTGGGAAGCCCTCGTGTTGCACCTTTTTTTTCTCGGATGGGTTGTTCGACGTTACGCGCGAATGGAATTATAAACCGCTGGTTCATTTGCAAAGGTGAGTCACGGTGCCGGGGCATATTACTTGATATTAGAACGAGAAAGAGAGATGCAGAGTGCTCGCACAAGGAAACAAATGACGGGAGGGGGGATGGGAGGAGAAAGAGTGCATGTATTTGCAGCGCAGAATGAAACATGAGGGATCATAGCAGCACTAATGCAACGGATTCTATCAGAACTCCGCAGTTAAGGGTGCTTGGGCGAGAAAAGTACTCGGATGGGTGACCTCCTGCGAAGTCCTTATATTTCACCCATTTTCTTGGGAGGTCCTCGTGTTGCACCCATCTTTTTGTAGATGATTCTTTCGACGTTACGCGCGACTTGATTTATGGTCCGCAGGTTTATTCGCAAATGTGAGTCATGGCGCCGTGGCATTTTACTTGATATTAGAACAAGTACGGGAGGTGCAGTTCGCACGCACAAGAAAACAAATGATGGGAGGAGGAAGAAAAGAGAAGGAGTGTATGTATTTGAAGCGCAAAATTAAACAAGTGGCATCATACCAGCACTAATGCACTAGATCCCATCAGAACTCTGCAGTTAAGTGTGCTTGGGCGAGAGTAGTACTCGGATGGGTGACCTCTTGGGAAGTCCTCGTATCGCAACAATTTTTTTTCAGATGGGTCGTTCGACGTTACGCGCGACTAGAACTATGGTCCGCTGGTTTATACGCAAATGTGAGTCAAGAATCAGAGGCATTTTAATCGATATTCGAACGAGAAGGAGAGGTGCAGTGTGAACGCACAAGGAAACAAATGATGAGAGGGGGGGAGGGAAGAAGGAGTGTATGTATTTTCAGCTCGAAATTAAACAGGTGCGGTCACACCAGCACTAATGCACCGGATCCCATCAGAACTCCGCAGTTAAGTGTGCTTTGGCGAAAGTAGTACAATGATGGGTTACCTCCTGGGAAGTTCTCGTGTTGCACCCATTTTTTTTTTTCAGATGTGCCGTTCGACGTTACGCACGACTTTAATTATGGTCCGCAGATTTATTCGCAAATGTGAGTCACGGCGCCGTGGCATTTTACTTGATATTTGAACGAGAACGAGAGGTGCAGTGCGCACGCAGAAGGAAACAAATGACGGAGGGGGAAGAAAGGAGAAGGAGTGTATGTATTTGCAGCGCGAATTTAAACAGGTGCGATCATACCAGCACTACAGTCCCGGATCCCATCAGAACTCCGTAGCTAAATGTGCTTGGGTGAGAGTAGTACTCGGATCGGTGACCACCTGGGAAGCCCTCGTGTTGCACCTATTCTTTTTCGGATGGGTTGTTCGACGTTACGCGCGAATGGAATTATAAACCGCTGGTTCATTTTCAAAGGTGAGTCACGGTGCCGGGGCATATTACTTGATATTAGAACGAGAAAGAGAGATGCAGAGTGCACGCACAAGGAAACAAATGACAGGAGGGGGGATGGGAGGAGAAAGAGTGTATGTATTTGCAGTGCAGAATGAAACATGAGGGATCATACCAGCACTAATGCAACGGATTCTATCAGAACTCCGCAGTTAAGGGTGCTTGGGCGAGAAAAGTACTCGGATTGGTGACCTCCTGCGAAGTCCTTATATTTCACCCATTTTCTTGGGAGATCCTCGTGTTGCACCCATCTTTTTGCAGATGATTCTTTCGACGTTACGGGCGACTTGATTTATGGTCCGCAGGTTTATTCACAAATTTGAGTCACGGCGCCGTGGCATTTTACTTGATATTAGAAGGAGTACGGGAGGTGCAGTGCGCACGCACAAGGAAACAAATGACGGGAGGAGGAAGAAAAGAGAAAGAGTGTATGTATTTGAAGCGCAAAATTAAACAAGTGGCATCATACCCACACTTATGCACTGGATCCCATCAGAACTCTGCAATCAAGTGTGCTTGGGCGAGAGTAATACTCGGATGGGTGACCTCTTGGGAAGTCCTCGTATCGTAACAATTTTTTTTCAGATGGGTCGTTCGACGTTACGCGCAACTGGAACTATGGTCCGCTGGCTTATACGCAAATGTGAGTCAAGAAGCAGGGGTATTTTAATCGATATTAGAACGAGAATGAGAGGTGAAGTGTGAACGCACAAGGAAACAAATGATGGGAGGGGGAAGAAATGAGAAGGAGTGTATGTATTTGCAGCGCGAATTTAAACAGGTGCGACCATACCAGCACTACAGTCCCGGATCCCATCAGAACTCCGCAGCTAAGTGTGCTTGGGTGAGAGTAGTACTCGGATCGGTGACCACCTGGGAAGCCCTCGTGTTGCACCTATTTTTTTTCGGATGGGTTGTTCGACGTTACGCGCGAATGGAATTATAAACCGCTGGTTCATTTTCAAAGGTGAGTCACGGTGCCGGGGCATATTACTTGATATTAGAACGAGAAAGAGAGATGTAGAGTGCACGCACAAGGAAACAAATGACAGGAGGGGGGATGGGAGGAGAAAGAGTGTATGTATTTGCAGTGCAGAATGAAACATGAGGGATCATACCAGCACTAATGCAACGGATTCTATCAGAACTCCGCAGTTAAGGGTGCTTGGGCGAGAAAAGTACTCGGATGGGTGACCTCCTGCGAAGTCCTTATATTTCACCCATTTTCTTGGGAGATCCTCGTGTTGCACCCATCTTTTTGCAGATGATTCTTTCGACGTTACGGGCGACTTGATTTATGGTCCGCAGGTTTATTCACAAATGTGAGTCACGGCGCCGTGGCATTTTACTTGATATTAGAAGGAGTACGGGAGGTGTAGTGCGCACGCACAAGGAAACAAATGACGGGAGGAGGAAGAAAAGAGAAAGAGTGTATGTATTTGAAGTGCAAAATTAAACAAGTGGCATCATACCCACACTTATGCACTGGATCCCATCAGAACTCTGCAATCAAGTGTGCTTGGGCGAGAGTAATACTCGGATGGGTGACCTCTTGGGAAGTCCTCGTATCGTAACAATTTTTTTTCAGATGGGTCGTTCGATGTTACGCGAAACTGGAACTATGGTCCGCTGGCTTATACGCAAATGTGAGTCAAGAATTAGGGGTATTTTAATCGATATTAGAACGAGAAGGAGAGGTGCAGTGTGAACGCTCAAGGAAACAAATGATGGGAGGGGGGGAGGGAAGAAGGAGTGTATGTATTTTCAACACGAAATTAAACAGGTGCGGTCACACCAGCACAAATGCACTGGATCCCATCAGAAGTCCGCAGTTAAGTGTGCTTTGGCGAAAGCAGTACAATGATGGGGTACCTCCTGGGAGGTTCTCGTGTTGCACCCATTTTCTTTTTTTCAGATGTGCCATTCGACGTTACGCGCGACTTTAATTATGGTCCGCAGTTTTATTCGCAAATGTGAGTCACGGCGCCGTGGCATTTTACCTAATATTTGAACGAGAACGAGAGGTGCAGTGCGCACGCACAAGGAAACAAATGACGGGAGGGGGGAAGAAAGGAGAAGGAGTTTATGTATTTGCAGCGCGGAATTAAACTGGTGCGATCATAACAGCACTAATGCACCGGATCCCATCAGAACTCCGCAGTTAAGTGTGCTTGGGCGAGAGTAATACTCGGATGGGTGACCTCTTGGGAAGTCCTCGTGTCGCACCAATTTTTTTTCAGACGGGTCGTTCGACGTTACGCGCGACTGGAATTGGGGTCCGCTGGTTTATACGCAAATGTGAGTTAAGAAGTAGGGGCATTTTAATCGATATTAGAACGAGAAGGAGAGGTGCAGTGTGAGCGCATAAGGAAGCAATTGATGGGAGGGGGAGGGAAGGAGAAGGAGTGTATGTCTTTTCAGCACGAAATGAAACAGGTGCGATCATACCAGTACTAATGCAGCGGATTCTATCAGAACTCCGTAGGTAAAGGTGCTTGGGCGAGAGTAGTACTAGCATGGGTTACCTCCTGCGAAGTCCTTATATTTCACCCATTTTCTTGTGAAGTTCTCGTGTTGCACCCATTTTTTTGCAGATGATTCTTTTGACGTTACGCGCGGCTTGAATTATGGTCCTCAGGTTTATTCGCAAATGTGAGTCACGGCGCTGTAGCATTTTACTTGATATTAGAACGAGAACGGGAGCTGCAGTGCGCACGCACAAAGAAACAAATGACGGGAGGGAGACGAAAGGGGAATGAGTTTATCTATTTGCAGCGCGAAATTAAATAGATGAAATCATTCCATCACTAATGCACCGGATCCCATCAGAACTCCGCAGTGAAGTCTGTTTGGGCGAGATTAGTACTCGGATGGGTGACCTCCTGGGAAGTCCTCGTGTCGCACCAATTTTTTTTCAAACGGGTCATTTGACGTTACGCGCGTCTGGAACTAGGGTCCGCTGGTTTATACGCAAATGTGAGTCAAGAAGCAGGGGCATTTTATGCGATATTAGAACGAGAATGAGAGGTGAAGTGTGAACGCACAAGGAAACAAATGACGGGAGGGGGAAGAATGAGAAGGAGTGTATGTATTTGCAGCACGAAATTAAACAGGTGCTATCATACCAGCACTAAAGGTCCGGATCTCATCAGAACTCCGCAGTTAAGTGTGCTTGGGCGAGAGTAGTACTCGAATGGGTCACCACCTGAGAAGCCCTCGTGTTGTACCTATTTTTTTTCGGATGGGTTGTTCGACGTTATGCGTGAATGGAATTATAAACCGCTGGTTCATTTGCAAAGGTGAGTCACGGTGCCGGGGCATATTACTTGATATTAGAACGAGAAAGAGAGATGCAGAGTGCACGCACAAGGAAACAAATGACGGGAGGGGGGATGGAAGGAGAAAGAGTGTATGTATTTGCAGTGCAGAATGAAACATGAGGGATCATACCAGCACTAATGCAACGGATTCTATCAGAACTCCGCAGTCAAGGATGCTTGGGCGAAAAAAGTACTCAGATGAGTGACCTCCTGCGAAGTCCTTATATTTCACCCATTTTCTTGGGAGGTCCTCGTGTTGCACCCGTCTTTTTGCAGATGATTCTTTCGATGTTATGCGCGACTTGATTTATGGTCCGCAGGTTTATTCGCAAATGTGAGTCACGGCGCCGTGGCATTTTACTTGATATTAGAACTATTACGGGAGGTGCAGTGCGCACGCACAAGGAAACAAATGATGGGATGAGGAAGAAAAGAGAAGGAGTGTATGTATTTGAAGTGCAAAATTAAACAAGTGGCATCATACCAGCACTAATGCACTGGATCCCATCAGAACTCTGCAGTTAAGTTTGCTTGGGAGAGAATAGTACTCGGATGGGTGACCTCTTGGGAAGTCCTCATATCGCAACAATTTTTTTTTAGATGGGTCGTTCGACGTTTCGCGCGACTGGAACTATGGTCCGCTTGTTTATACGCAAATGTGAGTCAAGAATCAGGGGCATTTTAATCGATATTAGAACGAGAAGGAGAGGTGCATTGTGAACGCACAAGGAAACAAATGATGGGAGGGGGGGAGGGAAGAAGGAGTGTATGTATTTTCAGCACGAAATTAAACAAGTGCGGTCACACCAGCACAAATGCACCGGATCCCATCAGAACTCCACAGTTAATTGTTCTTTGGCGATAGTAGTACAATGATGGGTTACCTCCTGGGAAGTTCTCGTGTTGCACCCATTTTCTTTTTTCCAGATGTGCCGTTCGACGTTATGCTCGACTTTAATTATGGTCCGCAGATTTATTCACAAATGTGAGTCACGGCTTCGTGGCATTTTACTTGATATTTGAACGAGAACGAGAGGTGCAGTGCGCACGCACTAGGAAACAAATGACGGGAGGGGGGAAGAAAGGAGAAGGAGTTTATGTATTTGCAGCGCGGAATTAAACTGGTGCGATCATACCAGCACTAATGCACCGGATCCCATCAGAACTCCGCAGTTAAGTGTGCTTGGGCGAGAGTAATACTCGGATGGGTGACCTCTTGGGAAGTCCTCGTGTCGCACCAATTTTTTTTCAGACGGGTCGTTCGACGTTACGCGTGACTGGAACTGGGGTCCGCTGGTTTATACGCAAATGTGAGTTAATAAGCAGGGGCATTTTAATCGATATTAGAACGAGAAGGAGAGGTGCAGTGTGAGCGCATAAGGAAGCAATTGATGGGAGGGGGAGGGAAGGAGAAGGAGTGTATGTCTTTTCAGCACGAAATGAAACAGGTGCGATCATACCAGTACTAATGCAGCGGATTCTATCAGAACTCCGTAGGTAAGGGTGCTTGGGCGAGAGTAGTACTAGCATGGGTTACCTCCGGCGAAGTCCTTATATTTCACCCATTTTCTTAGGAAGTCCTCGTGTTGTACCTATTTTTTTGCAGATGATTCTTTCGACGATACACGTGACTTGATTTATGGTCCGTAGGTTTATTCGCAAATGTGAGTCACGGCGCCGTGGCATTTTACTTGATATTAGAACGAGCACGGGAGGTACAGTGCGCACGCACAAGGAAACAAATGACGGGAGGGGGAAGAAAGGAGAAGGAGTTTATGTATTTGCAGCGCGGAATTAAACGGGTGCGATCATACCAGAACTAATGCACCGGATCCCATCAGAACTCCGCAGTCAAGTGTGCTTGGGCGAGAGTAGTACTCGGATTGGTGACCTCCTGGGAAGTCCTCGTGTCGCACCAATTTTTTTTTAGACGGGTAGTTCGACGTTACGAGCGACTGGAACTACGGTCCGCTAGTTTATACGCAAATGTGAGTCAAGAAGCAGGGGCATTTTAATCGATATTAGAACGAGAATGAGAGGTGCAGTGTGAAGGCACAAGGAAAGAATTGATGGGAGGGGAAGGGAAGGAAAAGGAGTGTATGTATTTTCAGCACGAAATGAAACAGGTGCGATCATACCAGCACTAATGCAACGGATTCTATCAGAACTCCGTAGGTAAGGGTGCTTGGGCGAAAGTAGTACTAGCATGGGTTACCTCCTGCGAAGTCCTTATATTTCACCTATTTTCTTGTGAAGTCCTCGTGTTGCACCCATTTTTTTGCAGATGATTCTTTCGACGTTATGCGCGACTTGAATTGTGGTCCTCAAGTTTATTCGCAAATGTGAGTCACGGCGCTGTAGCATTTTACTTGATATTAGAACGATAACGGGAGGTGCAGTGCGCACGCACAAGGAAACAAATGACGGGAGGGGGAAGAAAGGGGAATGAGTTTATGTATTTGCAGCGCGAAATTAAACAGGTGCGATCATACCAGCATTAATGCACCGAATCCCATCAGAACTCCGCAGTGAAGTGTGCTTGGGCGAGATTAGTACTCGGATGGGTGACCTCCTGGGAAGTCCTCGTGTCGCACCAATTTTTTGTCAGACGGGTCATTCGATGTTACGCGCGTCTGGAACTAGGGTCCGCTGGTTTATACGCAAATGTGAGTCAAGAAGCAGGGGCATTTTAATCGATATTAGAACGAGAATGAGAGGTGAAGTGTGAATGCACAAGGAAACAAATGACGGGAGGGGGAAGAAAGGAGAAGGAGTGTATGTATTTGCAGCGCGAAATTAAACAGATGCAATCATACCAGCACTAAAGCCTCGAATCCCATCAGAACTCCTTAGTTAAGTGTGCTTGGGCGAGAGTAGTACAATGATGGGTGACCACTTGGGAAGCCCTCGTGTTGCACCTATTTTTTTTCGGATGGGTTGTTCGACGTTACGCGCGAATGGAATTATAAACCGCTGGTTCATTTGCAAAGGTGAGTCACGGTGCCGGGGCATATTACTTAATATTAGAACGAGAAAGAGAGATGCAGAGTGCGCGCACAAGGAAACAAATGATGGGAGGGGGAAGAAAAGAGAAGGAGTTTATGTATTTGCAGCGCAAAATTAATCAGGTGTGATCATACCAGCACTAATGCAACAGATCCCATCATAACTCCGCAGTTAAGTGTGCTTGGGCGAGAGTAGTACTCGGATGGGTGACCACTTGGGAAGTCCTCGTGTTGCATCCATTTTTTTGTTGATGATTCTTTCGACGTTACGCGCGACTTGAATTATGGTCCTCAGGTTTATTCGCAAATGTGAGTCACCACGCTGTAGCATTTTACTTGATATTAGAACGAGAACGGGAGGTGCAGTGCGCACGCACAAGGAAACAAATGATGGGAGGGGGAATAAAGGGGAATGAGTTTATGTATTTGTAGCGCAAAATTAAACAGGTGCGATCATACCAGAACTAATGCACCGGATCCCATCAGAACTCCGCAGTGAAGTGTGCTTGGGCGAGATTAGTACTCGGATGGGTGACCTCCTGGGAAGTCCTCCTGTCACACAAATTTTTTTTTTCAGACTGGAAATTCGACATTACGCGCGACTGGAATTAGGGTTCACTGGTTTATACGTAAATGTGAGTCAAGAAGTAGGGGCATTTTAATCGATATTAGAACGAGAATGAGAGGTGAAGTGTGAACGCACAAGGAAACAAATGACGGAAGGGGAAGAAAGGAGAAGGAGTGTATGTATTTGCAGCGCGAAATTAAACTTGTGCGATCATACCAGCACTAAATCTCCGGATCCCATCAGAACTCCACAGTTAAGTGTGCTTGGGCGAGGGTAGTACTCGGATGGGTGACCACTTGGGAAGCCCTCGTGTTGCACCTATTTTTTTTCGGATGGGTTGTTCGACGTTACGCGCGAATGGAATTATAAACCGCTGGTTTATTTACAAAGGTGAGTCACGGTGCCGTGGCATATTACTTGATATTAGAACGAGAAAGAGAGATGCAGAGTGCACCCACAAGGAAACAAATGACGGGAGGGGGGATGGGCGGAGAAAGAGTGTATGTATTTGCAGTGCAGAATGAAACATGAGGGATCATACCAGCACTAATGCAACGGATTCTATCAGAACTCCGTAGTTAAGGGTGCTTGGGCGAGAAAAGTACTCGGATGGGTGACCTCCTGCGAAGTCCTTATATTTTGCCCATTTTCTTGGGAGGTCCTTGTGTTGCACCCATCTTTTTGTAGATGATTCTTTCGACGTTACGCGCGACTTGATTTATGGTCTGCAGGTTTATTCGCAAATGTGAGTCACGGTGCCGTGGTATTTTACTTGATATTAGAAGGAGTACGGGAGGTGCAGTGCGCACGCACAAGGAAACAAATGACGGGAGGAGGAAGAAAAGAGAAGGAGTGTATGTATTTGAAGTGCAAAATTAAACAAGTGGCATCATACAAGCACTAATGCACTGGATCCCATCAGAACTCTACAGTCAAGTGTGCTTGGGCGAGAGTAGTACTCGGATGGGTGACCTCTTGGGAAGTCCTCGTATCGCAACAATTTTTTTTCAGATGGGTCGTTCGACGTTACGCGCGACTGGAACTATGGTCCGCTGGTTTATACGCAAATGTGAGTCAAGAATCAGGGCATTTTAATCGATATTAGAACGAGATTGAGAGGTGCAGTGTGAACGCACAAGGAAACAAATGATGGGGGGGGGATGGAAGAAGGAGTGCATGTATTTTCAGCACGAAATTAAACAGGTGCGGTCACACCAGGACAAATGCACCGGATCCCATCAGAACTCCGCAGTTAAGTGTGCTTTGGCGGAAGTAGTACAATGATGGGTTATCTCCTGGGATGTTCTCGTGTTGCATCCATTTTCTTTTCTTCAGATTTGCCATTCGACGTTACGCGCGACTTTAATTATGGTCGCAGATTTATTCGCAAATGTGAGTCACGGTGCCGGGGCATATTCCTTGATATTAGAACGAGAACGAGAGATGCAGAGTGCACGCACAAGGAAACAAATGACAGGAGGGGGGATGGAAGGAGAAAGAGTTTATGTATTTGCAGCGCGAAATTAAACGGGTGCGATCATACCAGCACTATTGCACCGGATCCCATCAGAACTCCGCAGTTAAGTGTGCTTGGGCGAGTGTAGTACTCGGATGGGTGACCTCTTGGGAAGTCCTTGTGTCGCACTAATTTTTTTTTCAGACGGGTCGTTCGACGTTACGAGCTACTGGAACTAGGGTCCACTGGTTTATACGCAAATGTGAGTCAAGAAGCTGGGGCATTTTAATCGATATTAGAACGAGAAGGAGAGATGCAGAGTGCACGCACAAGGAAACAAATGACGGGAGGGGGGATGGAGGGAGAAAAAGTGTATGTATTTGCAGCACAGAATGAAACATGAGCAATCATACCAGCACCAATGCAACGGATTCTATCAGAACTCCGCAAGTTAAGGGTGCTTGGGCGAGAGTAGCACTAGGATGGGTGACCTCCTGCGAAGTCCTTATATTTCACCAATTTTCTTAGGAAGTCCTCGTGTTGCACCCATTTTTTTACAGATGATTCTTTCGACGATACGCACGACTTGAATTATGGTTCTCAGGTTTATTCGCAAATGTGAGTCACGGCACCGTAGCATTTTACTTGATATTAGAACGAGTACGGGAGGTGCAGTACGCACGCACAAGGAAACAAATGACGGGAGGGGGAAGAAAGGAGAAGGAGTTTATGTATTTGCAGCGCGGAATTAAACGGGTGCGATCATACCAGCACAAATGCAACGGATCCCATCAGAACTCCGCAGTTAAGTGTGCTTTGGCGAAAGTAGTACAATGATGGGTTACCTCCTGGGAAGTTCTCGTGTTGCACCCATTTTCTTTTTTTCAGATGTGCCGTTCGATGTTACGCGCGACTTTAATTATGGTCCGCAGATTTATTCGCAAATGTGAGTCACGGCGCCGTAGAATTTTACTTGATATTTGAACGAGAACGAGAGGTGTAGTGCGCACGCACAAGGAAACAAATGACGGGAGGGGGAAGAAAGGAGAAGGAGTTTATGTATTTGAAGTGCAAAATTAAACAAGTGGCATCATACCAGCACTAATGCACTGGATCCCATCAGAACTCTGCAGTTAAGTGTGCTTGGGCGAGAGTAGTACTTGGATGGGTGACCTCTTGGGAAGTCCACGTATCGTAATAATTTTTTTTCAGATTTGCGAACAAACCTGAGGACCATAATACAAGTCGCGCGTAACGTCGAAAGAATCATCTGCAAAAAAATGGGTGTAACACGAGGACTTCACAAGAAAATGGGTGAAATATAAGGACTTCGCATGAGGTAACCCATGCTAGTACTACTCTCGCCCAAACACCCTTACCTACGGAGTTCTGATAGAATCCGTTGCATTAGTGCTGGCATGATCGCACCTGTTTCATTTCGTGCTGAAAATACATACACTCCTTCTCCTTCCCTCCCCCTCCCATCAATTGTTTCCTTGTGCGTTCACACTGCATCTCTCCTTCTCGTTTTAATATCGATTAAAAATGCCCCTGCTTCTTGACTCACATTTGCGTATAAACCAGCGGACCCAAGTTCCAGTCGCGCTTAACGTTGAACGACCCGTCTGAAAAAAAATTGGTGCGACACGAGGACTTCCCAGGAGATCACCCATCCGAGTACTACTCGCTCCCAAGCACACTTAACTGCAGAGTTCTGATGGGATCCGATGCATTAGTGCTGGTATGATCGCACCCGTTTAATTTCGCGCTGCAAATACATAAACTCCTTCTCCTTTCTTCCCCCTCCCGTCATTTGTTTCCTTGTGCATGCGCACTGCACCAACTGTGCTCGTTCTAATATCAAGTAAAATGCTACGGTGCCGTGACTCACATTTGCGAATAAATCTGAGGACCATAATTCAAGTCGCGCGTATCGTCGAAAGAATAATCTGAGAAAATATGGGTGCAACACGAGGACTTCCTAAGAAAATGGGTGAAATATAAGGACTTCGCTGGAGCTCACCCATCCGAGTACTACTCTCGCCCAAGCACACTTAACTGCGGAGTTCTGATAAGATCCGGTGAGTTAGTGCTGGTATGATCGCACCTGTTTAATTTCAAGCTGCAAATACATAAACTCCTTCTCCATTCTTCCCCCTTCCGTCATTTGTTTCCTTGTGCGTGCGCACTGTACCTCTCGTTCTCGTTCTCGTTCAAATATCAAGTAAAATGCCACGGCGCCGTGACTCACATTTACGAATAAATCTGCGGACCATAATTAAAGTCGCGCGCAACGTCGAACGGCACATCTGAAAAAAAGAAAATGGGTGCAACACGAGAACATCCCAGGAGGTAACCCATCATTGTACTACTTTCGCCAAAGCACACTTAACTGCGGAGTTCTGATGGGATCCGGTGCATTTGTGCTGGTGTGACCGCACCTGTTTAATTTCGTGCTGAAAATACATACACTCCTTCTTCCCTCCCCCCTCCCATCATTTGTTTCCTTGTGCGTTCACACTTCACCTCTCATTCTCGTTCTAATATCGATTAAAATGCCCCTGCTTCTTGACTCACATTTGCGTATAAACCAGCGGACCCTAGTTCCAGATGCGAGTAACGTCGAACGACCCGTCTGAAAAAAAACTTGTGCGACACGAGGACTTCCCAGGAGGTCACCCATCCGAGTACTAATCTCGCCCAAGCACACTTCACTGCGGAGTTCTAATGGGATCCGGTGCATTAGTGCTGGTATGACCGCAACTGTTTAATTTTGCGCTGCAAATACATAAACTCATTTCCCCTTTCTTCCCCCTCCTGTCATTTGTTTCCTTGTGCGTGCGCACTGCACCTCCCGTTCTCATTCTAATATCAAGAAAAATGCCACGGCGCCGTGACTCACATTTGCGAATAAACCTGAGGACCATAATTCAAGTCGCGCGTAACGTCGAACGGCACATCTGAAAAAAAAAAAAGGGTGCAACACGAGAACTTCCCAGGAGGTAACCCATCATTTTACTACTTTCGCCAAAGCACACTTAACTGCGGAGTTCTAATGGGATTCGGTGCTTTTGTGCTGGTGTGAACGCACCTGTTTAATTTCGTGATGAAAATACATACACTCCTTCTTCCCTCCCCCCCTCCCATCATTTGTTTCCTTGTGCGTTCACACTGCACCTCTCCTTCTCGTTCTAATATCGATTAAAATGCCCCTGATTCTTGACTCACATTTGCGTATAAACCAGCGGACCCTAGTTCCAGTCGCATGTAACGTCGAACGACCCGTTTGAAATAAAATTGGTGCGACACGAGGACTTCCCAAGAGGTCACCCATCCGAGTACTACTCTCGCCCAAACTCACTTAACTGCGGAGTTCTGATGGGATCCGGTGCATTAGTGCTGGTATGATCGCACCCGTTTAATTTCGCGCTGCAAATACATAAACTCCTTCTCTTTTCTTCCCCCTCCCGTCATTTGTTTCCTTGTGCGTGCGCACTGCACCTCCCGAGCTCGTTCTAATGGCAAGTAAAATGCTACGGTGTCGTGACTCACATTTGCGAATAAACCTGTGGACTATAATTCAAGTTGCGCGTATCGTCGAAAGAATCATCTGCAAAAAAATAGGTACAACACGAGGACTTCCTAAGAAAATGGGTGAAATATAAGGACTTCGCAGGAAGTCACCCATCCTAGTGCTACTCTCGCCCAAGCACCCTTAACTTGCAGAGTTCTGATAGAATCCGTTGCATTGGGGCTGGTATGATTGCTCCTGCTTCATTCTGCGCTGCAAATACATACACTTTTTCTCCCTCCATCCCCCCTCCCGTCATTTGTTTCCTTGTGCGTGCACTCTGCATCTCTCTTTCTCGTTCTAATATCGATTAAAATGCCCCTGCTTCTTGACTCACATTTGCGTATAAACCAGTGGACCCTAGTTCCAGTCGCGCGTAACGTCGAATGACCCGTCTGAAAAAAAAAATTAATGCGGCACGGGGACTTCCCAAGAGGTCACCCATCCGAGTACTACTCTCGCCCAAGCACACTTAACTGCGGAGTTCTGATGGGATCCGGTGAATTAGTGCTGGTATGATCGCACCTGTTTAATTTTGTGCTGCAAATACATAAACTCATTCTCCTTTCTTCCCCCTCCCGTCTTTTGTTTCCTTGTGCGTGCACACTGCACCTCTCGTTCTCGTTCAAATATCAAGTAAAATGCCATAACGCCGTGACTCACATTTGCGAATAAATCTGCGGACCAAAATTAAAGTCGCGCGTAACGTCGAATGGAACATCTAAAAAAAAGAAAATGGGTGCAACACGAGAAGTTCCCACGAGGTAACCCATCATTGTACTACTTTCGCCAAAGCACACTTAACTGCGGAGTTCTGATGGGATCCAGCGCATCTGTGCTTGTATCATCGCACGTGTTTAATTTCACGCTGCAAATACTTACACTCATTCCCCTTTCTTCCCCCTCCCGTCATTGGTTTCCTTGTGCGTGCGCACTGCACCTCCCGTTCTCGTTCTAATATTAAGTAAAATGCCACGGCGCCGTGACTCACATTTGCGAATAAACCTGAGGACCATAATTCAAGTCGCGCGTAACGTCGAAAGAATCGTCTGCAAAAAAAATGGGTGCAACACGAGGACTTCAGAAGAAAATTGTTGAAATATAAGGACTTCGCAGGAGGTAACCCATGCTAGTACTACTCTCGCCCAAGCACCCTTACCTACGGAGTTCTGATAGAATCTGTTGCATTAGTGCTGGTATGATCGCACCTGTTTCATTTCGTGCTCAAAATACATACACTCCTTCTCCTTCCCTCCCCCTCCCATCAATTGTTTCCTTGTGCGATCACACTGCACCTCTCCTTCTCGTTCTAATATCGATTAAAATGCCCCTGCTTCTTGACTCACATTTGTGTATAAACCAGCGGACCCTAGTTCCAGTCGCGCGTAATGTCGAACGACCCGTCTGAAAAAAAATTGGTGCGACACGAAGACTTCCAAGGAGGTCACCAATCCGAGTACTACTCTCGCCAAAGCACACTTAACTGCGGAGTTCTGATGGGATCCGGTGCATGAGTGCTGGTATGATCGCACCCGTTTAATTTCGCACTGTAAATACATAAACTCCTTCTCCTTTCTTCCCCCTCCCGTCATTTGTTTCCTTGTGCGTGCGCACTGCACCTCCCGTGCTCGTTCTAATATAAAGTAAAATGCTACGGTGCCGTGACTCACATTTACGAATAAACCTGAGGACCATAATTCAAGTCGTGTGTATCGTCGAAAGAATCATCTGCAAAAAAATGAGTGCAACACGAGGACTTCCTAAGAAAATGGGTGAAATATAAGGACTTCGCAGGAGGTCACCCATCCTAGCGCTACTCTCGCCCAAGCACCCTTATCTTGCAGAGTTCTGATAGAATCCGTTGCATTGGTGCTGGTATGATTGCTCATATTTCATTCTGCGCTGCAAATACATACACTTTTTCTCCCTCCATCCCCCCTCCCGTCATTTGTTTCCTTGTGCGTGCACTCTGCATCTCTCCTTCTCGTTCTAATATCGATTAAAATGCCCCTGCTTCTTGACTCACATTTGCGTATAAACCAGCGGACCCTAGTTCCGGTCGCGCGTAACGTCGAACGACCCGTCTGAAAATAAATTGGTGCGACACGAGGACTTCTCAGGAGGTCATCCATCCGAGTACTACTCTCGCCCAAGCACACTTAACTGCGGAGTTCTGATAGGATCCGGTGCATTAATGCTGGTATGATCGCACCCGTTTAATTTTGCGCTGGAAATACATATACTCCTTCTCCTTTCTTCCCTCTCCCGTCATTTGTTTCCTTGTGCTTGCGCACTGCACCTCCCGTGCTCGTTCAAATATCAAGTAAAATGCTACGGTGCCGTGACTCACATTTGCGAATAAACCTGAGGACCATAATTCAAGTCGCGCGTATCGTCGAAAGAATCATCTGCAAAAAAATGGGTGCAACACGAGGACTTCCTAAGAAAATGGGTGAAATATAAGGACTTCGCAGGAGGTCACCCATCCTAGTGCTACTCTCGCCCAAGCACCCTTAACTTGCGGAGTTCTGATAGAATCCGTTGCATTGGTGCTGGTATGATTGCTCATGTTTCATTCTGCGCTGCAAATACATACACTTTTTCTCCCTCCATCCCCCCTCCCGTCATTTGTTTCCTTGTGCGTGCACTCTGCATCTCTCCTTCTCGTTCTAATATCGATTAAAATGCCCCTGCTTCTTGACTCACATTTGCGTATAAACCAGCGGACCCTAGTTCCAGTCGCGCGTAACGTCGAACGACCCGTCTGAAAATAAATTGGTGCGACACGAGGACTTCTCAGGAGGTCATCCATCCGAGTACTACTCTCGCCCAAGCACACTTAACTGCGGAGTTCTGATAGGATCCGGTGCATTAATGCTGGTATGATCGCACCCGTTTAATTTTGCGCTGGAAATACATATACTCCTTCTCCTTTCTTCCCTCTCCCGTCATTTGTTTCCTTGTGCTTCCGCACTGCACCTCCCGTGCTCGTTCTAATATCAAGTAAAATGCTACGGTGCCGTGACTCACATTTGCGAATAAACCTGAGGACCATAATTCAAGTCGCGCGTATCATCGAAAGAATCATCTGCAAAAAATAGGTGCAACACGAGGACTTCCTAAGAAAATGGGTGAAATATAAGGACTTCGCAGGAGGTCACCCATCCTAGTGCTACTCTCGCCCAAGCACCCTTAACTTGCGGAATTCTGATAGAATCCGTTGCATTGGTGCTGGTATGATTGCTCATGTTTCATTCTGGGCAGCAAATACATACACTTTTTCTCCGTCCATCCCCCCTCCTGTCAATTGTTTCCTTGTGCGTTCACACTGCACCTCTCCTTCTCGTTCTAATATCGATTAAAATGCCCCTGCTTCTTGACTCACATTTGCGAATAAACCTGAGAACCATAATTCAAGTCCCGCGTAACGTCGAAAGAATCATCTGTAAAAAAATGGGTGCAACACGAGGACTTTACAAGAAAATGGGTCAAATATAAGGACTTCGTAGGAGGTAACCCATGCTAGTACTACTCTCGCCCAAGCACCCTTACCTATGGAGTTCTGATAGAATCCGATGCATTAGTGCTGGTATAATCGCACCTGTTTCATTTCGTGCTGAAAATACATACACTCTTTCTCCTTCCCTCCCCCTCCCGTCATTTGTTTCCTTGTGCGTGCACTCTGCATCTCTCTTTCTCGTTCTAATAACGATTAAAATGCCCCTGCTTCTTGACTCACATTTGCGTATAAACCAGTGGACCCTAGTTGCAGTCGCGCATAATCTCGAACGATCGGTCTGAAAAAAAAAATTAGTGCGACACGAGGACTTCCCAGAAGGTCACCCATCCGAGTATTACTCTCGCCGAATCACACTTAACTGCGGAGTTCTAATGGGATCCGGTGCATTAGTGCTAGTATGATCACACATTTCTAATTTCACGCTGCAAATACATAAACTCCTTCCCCTTTCTTCCCCCTCTCGTCATATGTTTCCTTGTGCATTCACACTTCAGCTCTCATTCTCGTTCTAATATCGATTAAAATGCCCCTGCTTCTTGACTCACATTTGCGTATAAACCAGCGGACCCTAATTCCAGACGCGCGTAACGTCGAACGACCTGTCTGAAAAAAAATTGGTGTGACACGAGGACTTCCCAGGAGGTCACCCATCCGAGAACTAATCTCGCCCAAGCACACTTCACTGCGGAGTTATGATGGGATCCGCTGCATTAGTGCTGGTATGATCGCACCTGTTTAATTTCGGGCTGCAAATACATAAACTCATTCCCCTTTCTTCCCCCTCCCGTCATTTGTTTCCTTGTGCGTGCGCACTGCAGCTCCCGTTCTCGTTCTAATATCAAGTAAAATGCTACAGCGCCGTGACTGACATTTGCGAATAAACCTGAGGACCATAATTCAAGTCGCGCGTAACGTCGAAAGAATCATCTGCAAAAAAGTGCGTGTTACACGAGGACTTCACAAGAAAATGGGTGAAATATAAGGACTTCGCAGGAGGTAACCCATGCTAGTACTACTCTCGCCCAAGCACCCTTACCTACGGAGTTCTGATAGAATCCGTTGCATTAGTGCTGCTATGATCGCACCTGTTTCATTTCGTGCTGAAAATACATACACTCATTCTCTTTCCCTCCCCCTCCCATCAATTGTTTCCTTGTGCGTTCACACTGCACCTCTCATTCTCGTTCTAATATCGATTAAAATGCTTCTGCTTCTTGACTCACATTTGCGTATAAACTAGCGGACCCTTGTTCCAGTCCCGCGTAACGTCGAACGACCCGTCTGAAAATAAATTGGTGCGACACTAGGACTTCCCAGGAGGTCACCCATCCGAGTACTACTCTCGCCCAAGCACACTTAACTGCGGAGTTCTGATGGGATCCGGTGCATTAATGCTGGAATGTTTGCACCCGTTTAATTTTGCACTGCAAATACATATACTCATTCTCCTTTCTTCCCCCTGCCGTCATTTGTTTCCTTGTGCGTGCGCACTGCACCTCCCGTGCTCGTTCTAATATCAAGTAAAATGCTACGGTGCCGTGACTCACATTTGCGAATAAACCTGAGGACCATAATTCAAGTCGCGCGTATCGTCGAAAGAATCATCTGCAAAAAAATGGGTGCAACACGAGGACTTCCTAAGAAAATGGGTGAAATATAAGGACTTCGCAGGAGGTCACCCATCCTAGTGCTACTCTCGCCCAAGCACCCTTAACTTGCGGAGTTCTGATAGAATCCGTTGCATTGGTGCTGGTATGATTGCTCATGTTTCATTCTGCGCTGCAAATACATACACTTTTTCTCCCTCCATCCCCCCTCCCGTCATTTGTTTTCTTGTGCGTGCACTCTGCATCTCTCCTTCTCGTTCTAATATCGATTAAAATGCCCCTGCTTCTTGACTCACATTTGCGTATAAACCAGCGGACCCTAGTTCCAGTCGCGCGTAACGTCGAACGACCCGTCTGAAAATAAATTGGTGCAACACGAGGACTTCCTAGGAGGTCACCCATCCGAGTACTATTCTCGCCCAAGCACACTTAACTGCGGAGTTCTGATGGGATCCGGTGCATTAATGCTGGTATGATCGCACCCGTTTAATTTTGCGCTGGAAATACATATACTCCTTCTCCTTTTTTCCCTCTCCCGTCATTTGTTTCCTTGTGCTTGCGCACTGCATCTCCCGTGCTCGTTCTAATATCAAGTAAAACGCTACGGTGCCGTGACTCACATTTGCGAATAAACCTGAGGACCATAATTCAAGTCGCGCGTATCATCGAAAGAATCATCTGCAAAAAAATAGGTGCAACACAAGGACTTCCTAAGAAAATGGGTGAAATATAAGGACTTCGCAAGAGGTCACCCATCCTAGTGCTACTCTCGCCCAAGCACCCTTAACTTGCGGAGTTCTGATAGAATCCGTTGCATTGGTGCTGGTATGATTGCTCATGTTTCATTCTGGGCAGTAAATACATACACCTTTTCTCCGTCCATCCCCCCTCCCGTCAATTGTTTCCTTGTGCGTTCACACTGCACCTCTCCTTCTCGTTCTACTATCGATTAAAATGCCCCTGCTTCTTGACTCACATTTGCGAATAAACCTGAGAACCATAATTCAAGTCGCGCGTAACGTCGAAAGAATCATCTGCAAAAAAATTGGTGCAACACGAGAACTTTACAAGAAAATGGGTGAAATATAAGGACTTCGCAGGAGGTAACCCATGCTAGTACTACTCTCGCCCAAGCACCCTTACCTATGGAGTTCTGATAGAATCCGATGCATTAGTGCTGGTATGATCGCACATGTTTCATTTCGTGCTGAAAATACATACACTCTTTCTCCTTCCCTCCCCCTCCCGTCATTTGTTTCCTTGTGCGTGCACTCTGCATCTCTATTTCTCGTTCTAATATCGATTAAAATGCCCCTGCTTCTTGACTCACATTTGCGTATAAACCAATGGACCCTAGTTGCAGTCGCGCATAACGTCGAACGACCGGTCTGAAAAAAAAAATTAGTGCGACACGAGGACTTCCCAAGAGGTCACCCATCCGAGTATTACTCTCGCCGAATCATACTTAACTGCGGAGTTCTAATGGGATCCGGTGCATTAATGCTAGTATGATCGCACATTTCTAATTTCGCGCTGCGAATACATAAACTCCTTCTCCTTTCTTCCCCCTCCCGTCATTTGTTTCCTTGTGCGTGCACACTGCACCTCACGTTCTCGTTCAAATATCAAGTAAAATACCACAGCGCCGTGACTCACATTTGCGAATAAATCTGCGGACCATAATTAAAGTCGCGCGTAACGTCGAACGGCACATTTGAAAAAAAGAAAATGGGTGCAACACGAGAACTTCCCATGAGGTAACCCATCATTGTACTACTTTCGCCAAAGCACACTTAACTGCGGAGTTCTGATGGGATCCGGTGCATTTGTGCTGGTGTGACCGCACCTGTTTAATCTCGTGCTGAAAATACATACACTCCTTCTTCCCTACCCCCCTCCCATCATTTGTTTCCTTGTGCGTTCACACTGCACCTCTCCCTCTCATTCTAATATCGATTAAAATGCCCCTGATTCTTGACTCACATTTGCGTATAAACCAGCGGACCATAGTTCCAATCGTGCGTAACGTCGAACGACCCCTCTGAAAAAAAATTGTTACGATACGAGGACTTCCTAGGAGGTCACCCATCCGAGTACTAATCTCCCCCAAGCAAACTTCACTGCGGAGTTATGATGGGATCCGCTGCAATAGTGCTGGTATGATCGCACCTGTTTAATTTTGGGCTGCAAATACATAAACTCATTCCCCTTTCTTCCCCCTCCCGTCATTTGTTTCCTTGTGCGTGCGCACTGCACCTCCCGTTCTTGTTCTAATATCAAGTAAAATGCTACAGCGCTGTGACTCACATTTGCGAATAAACCTGAGGACCATAATTCAAGTCGCGCTTAACGTCGAAAGAATCATCTGCAAAAAAGTGGGTGTTACACGAGGACTTCACAAGAAAATGGGTGAAATATAAGGACTTCGCAGGAGGTAACCCATGCTAGTACTACTCTCGCCCAAGCACCCTTACCTACGGAGTTCTGATAGAATCAGTTGCATTAGTGCTGCTATGATCGCACCTGTTTCATTTCGTGCTGAAAATACATACACTCCTTCTCCTTCCCTCCCCCTCCCATCAATTGTTTCCTTGTGCGTTCACACTGCACCTCTCCTTCTCGTTCTAATATCGATTAAGATGCCCCTGCTTCTTGACTCACATTTGCGTATAAACCAGCTGACCCTAGTTCAAGTCACGCGTAACGTCGAACGACCCGTTTGAAAATAAATTAGTGCGACACGAGGACTTCCTAGGAGGTCACCCATCCGAGTACTATTCTCGCCCAAGCACACTTAACTGCAGAGTTCTGATGGGATCCGGTGCATTAATGCTGGTATGATCGCACCCGTTTAATTTTGCGCTGCAAATACATATACTCCTTCTCCTTTCTTCCCTCTCCCGTCATTTGTTTCCTTGTGCGTGCGCACTGCACCTCCCGTGCTCGTTCTAATATCAAGTAAAATGCTACGGTGCCGTGACTCACATTTGCGAATAAACCTGAGGACCATAATTCAAGTCGCGCGTATCGTCGAAAGAATCATCTGCAAAAAAATGGGTGCAACACGAGGACTTCCTAAGAAAATGGATGAAATATAAGGACTTCGCAGGAGGTCACCCATCCTAGTGCTACTCTCGCCCAAGCACCCTTAACTTGCGGAGTTCTGATAGAATCCGTTGCATTGGTGCTGGTATGATTGCTCATGTTTCATTCTGCGCTGCAAATACATACACTTTTTCTCCCTCTATCCCCCCTCCCGTCATTTGTTTCCTTGTGCGTGCACTCTGCAGCTCTCCTTCTCGTTCTAATATCGATTAAAATGCCCCTGCTTCTTGACTCACATTTGCGTATAAACCAGCGGACCCTAGTTCCAGTCGCGCGTAACGTCGAACGACCCGTCTGAAAATAAATTGGTGCTGCACGAGGACTTCCCAGGAGGTCACCCAGCCGAGTACTACTTTCGCCCAAGCACACTTAACTGCGGAGTTCTGATGGGATCCGGTGCATTAATGCTGGTATGATCGCACCCGTTTAATTTTGCGCTGGAAATACATATACTCCTTCTCCTTTCTTCCCCCTCCTGTCATTTGTTTCCTTGTGCGTGCGCACTGCACCTCCCATGCTCGTTCTAATATCAAGTAAAATGCTACGGTGCCGTGACTCACATTTGCGAATAAACTTGAGGACCATAATTCAAGTCGCGCGTATCGTCGAAAGAATCATCTATAAAAAAATGGGTGCAACACGAGGACTTCCTAAGAAAATTGGTGAAATATAAGGACTTCGCAGGAGGTCATCCATCCTAGTGCTACTCTCGCCCAAGCAATCTAAACTTGCGGAGTTCTGACAGAATCCGTTGCATTGGTGCTGGTATGATTGCTCATGTTTCATTATGCGCTGCAAATACATACACTTTTTCTCCCTCCATCCCCCCTCCCGTCATTTGTTTCCTTGTGCGTGCACTCTGCATCTCTCCTTCTCGTTCTAATATCGATTAAAATGCCCTTGCTTATTGACTCACATTTGCGTATAAACCAGCGGACCCTAGTTTCAGTCGCGCGTAACGTCGAACGACCCGTCTAAAAAAGAATTGGTGCGACACGAGGACTTCCCAGGAGGTCACCCAGCCGAGTACTACTCTCGCCCAAGCACACTTAACTGCGGAGTTCGGATGGGATCCGGCGCATTAGTGCTGGTATGATCGCACCCCTTTAATTCCGCACCGCAAATACATAAACTACTTCTCCTTTCTTCCCCCTCCCGTCATTTGTTTCCTTGTGCGTGCGCACTGCACCTCCTGTGCTCGTTCTAATATCAAGTAAAATGCTACGGTGCCATGACTCACATTTGCGAATAAACCTGAGGACCATAATTCAAGTCGCGCGTATCGTCGAAAGAATCATCTGCAAAAAAATAGGTGCAACACGAGGACTTCCTAAGAAAATGGGTGAAATATAAGGACTTCGCAGGAGGTCACCCATCCTAGTGCTACTCTCGCCCAAGCACCCTTAACTTGCGGAGTTCTGATAGAATCCGTTGCGTTGGTGCTGGTATGATTGCTCATGTTTCATTCTGCGCTGCAAATACATACACTTTTTCTCCCTCTATCCCCCCTCCCGTCATTTGTTTCCTTGTGCGTGCACTCTGCAGCTCTCCTTCTCGTTCTAATATCGATTAAAATGCCCTTGCTTCTTGACTCACATTTGCGTATAAACCAGCGGACCCTAGTTCCAGTCGCGCGTAACGTCGAACGACCCGTCTGAAAATAAATTGGTGCTACACGAGGACTTCCCAGGAGGTCACCCAGCCGAGTACTACTTTCGCCCAAGCACACTTAACTGCGGAGTTCTGATGGGATCCGGTGCATTAATGCTGGTATGATCGCACCCGTTTAATTTTGCGCTGGAAATACATATACTCCTTCTCCTTTCTTCCCCCTCCTGTCATTTGTTTCCTTGTGCGTGCGCACTGCACCTCCCATGCTCGTTCTAATATCAAGTAAAATGCTACGGTGCCGTGACTCACATTTGCGAATAAACTTGAGGACCATAATTCAAGTCGCGCGTATCGTCGAAAGAATCATCTATAAAAAAATGGGTGCAACACGAGGACTTCCTAAGAAAATTGGTGAAATATAAGGACTTCGCAGGAGGTCATCCATCCTAGTGCTACTCTCGCCCAAGCAATCTAAACTTGCGGAGTTCTGACAGAATCCGTTGCATTGGTGCTGGTATGATTGCTCATGTTTCATTATGCGCTGCAAATACATACACTTTTTCTCCCTCCATCCCCCCTCCCGTCATTTGTTTCCTTGTGCGTGCACTCTGCATCTCTCCTTCTCGTTCTAATATCGATTAAAATGCCCTTACTTATTGACTCACATTTGCGTATAAACCAGCGGACCCTAGTTTCAGTCGCGCGTAACGTCGAACGACCCGTCTAAAAAAGAATTGGTGCGACACGAGGACTTCCCAGGAGGTCACCCAGCCGAGTACTACTCTCGCCCAAGCACACTTAACTGCGGAGTTCGGATGGGATCCGGCGCATTAGTGCTGGTATGATCGCACCCCTTTAATTCCGCACCGCAAATACATAAACTACTTCTCCTTTCTTCCCCCTCCCGTCATTTGTTTCCTTGTGCGTGCGCACTGCACCTCCTGTGCTCGTTCTAATATCAAGTAAAATGCTACGGTGCCATGACTCACATTTGCGAATAAACCTGAGGACCATAATTCAAGTCGCGCGTATCGTCGAAAGAATCATCTGCAAAAAAATAGGTGCAACACGAGGACTTCCTAAGAAAATGGGTGAAATATAAGGACTTCGCAGGAGGTCACCCATCCTAGTACTACTCTCGCCTAAGCACACTTAACTGCAGAGTTCTGATGGGATCCAATGCATTAGTGCTGGTATGATGCCACTTGTTTAATTTTGCGCTTCAAATACATACACTCCTTCTCATTTCTTCCTCCTCTCGTAATTTGTTTCCTTGTGCGTGCGCACTGCACCTCCCGTACTCGTTCTAATATATTGTAAAATACCACGGCGCCATGACTCACATTTGCGAATAAACCTGCGGACCATAAATCAAGTCGCGCGTAACGTCGAAAGAATCATCTGCAAAAAGATGGGTGCAACACGAGGACCTCCCAAGAAAATGGGTGAAATATAAGGACTTCGCAGGAGGTCACCCATCCGAGTACTTTTCTCGTCCAAGCACCCTTAACTGCGGAGTTCTGATAGAATCCGTTGCATTAGTGCTGGTATGATCCCTCATGTTTCATTCTGCACTGCAAATACATACACTCTTTCTCCTCCCATCCCCCCTCCCGTCATTTGTTTTCTTGTGCGTGCACTCTGCATCTCTCTTTCTAGTTCTAATATCAAGTAATATTCCCCGGCACCATGACTCACCTTTGCAAATGAACCAGCGGTTTATAATTTCATTCGCGCGTAACGCGGAACAACCCATCCGAAAAAAAATAGGTGCAACACGAGGGCTTCCCAAATGGTCACCCATCCGAGTACTACCCTCGCCCAAGCACAATTAACTGCGGAGTTCTGATGGAATCCGGAGCTTTAGTGCTGGTATGATCGCACCTGTTTAATTTCGCGCTGCAAATATATACACTCCTTCTCCTTTCTTCCCCCTCCCGTCATTTGTTTCCTTGTGCGTTCACACTTTACCTCTCATTCTCATTCTAATTTCGATTAAAATGCCCCTGCTTCTCGACTCATATTTGCGTATAAACCAGCGGAATCTAGTTCCAGACGCGCGTAACGTCGAACGACCCGTCTGAAAAAAAATTGGTGCGACACGAGGACTTCCCAGGAGGTCAACCATCCGAGTACTAATCTCGCCAAGCACACTTAACTGCGGAGTTCTGATGGGATCCGGGGACTTAGTGCTGGTATGATCGCACCTGTTTAGTTTCGCGCTGCAAATACATACACTCCTTCTCCTTTCTTCCCCCTCCCGTCACTTGTTTCCTTGTGCATTCACACTTCACCTCTCATTCTTGTTCTAATATCGATTAAAATGCCCCAGCTTCTTGACTCACATTTGCGTATAAACCAGCGGACCCTAGTTCCAGATGCCCGTAACGTCGAACGACCTGTCTGAAAAAAAATTGGTGCGACACGAGGACTTCACAAGAAAATGGGTGAAATATAAGGACTTCGCAGGAGGTAACCCATGCTAGTACTACTCTCGCCCAAGCACCCTTACCTACGGAGTTCTGATAGAATCTGTTGCATTAGTGCTGGTATGATCGCACCTGTTTCATTTCGTGCTGAAAATACATACACTCCTTCCCCTTCCCCCCCCCTCCCATCATTTGTTTCCTTGTGCGTTCACACTGCACCTCTTTTTCTCGTTCTAATATCGATTAATATGCCCCTACTTCTTGACTCACATTTGCGAATAAACCTGAGGACCATAATTCAAGTCGCGCGTATCGTCGAAAGAATCATCTGCAAAAAAATGGGTGCAACACGAGGACTTCCTAAGAAAATGGGAGAAATATAAGGACTTCGCAGGAGGTCACCCATCATAGTGCTACTCTCGCCCAAGCACCCCTAACTTGCGGAGTTCTGATAGAATCCGTTGCATTGGTGCTGGTATGATTGCTCATGTTTCATTCTGCGCTGTAAATACATACACTTTTTCTCCCTCCATCACCCCTCCCGTCATTTGTTTCCTTGTGCGTGCACTCTGCATCTCTCCTTCTCGTTCTAATATCGATTAAAATGCCCCTGCTTCTTGACTCACATTTGCATATAAACCAGTGGACCCTAGTTCCAGTCGCGCGTAAAGTCGAACGACCCATCTGAAAAAAAAAATTAGTGCGACACGAGGACTTCCCAGGAGGTCACCCATCCGAGTACTACTCTCGCCCAAGCACACTTATCTGCGGAGTTCTGATGGGATCCGGTGCATTAGTGCTGGTATGATCGCACCAGTTTAATTTCGCGCTGCAAATACATAAACTCATTCTCCTTTCTTCCCCCTCACGTCATTTGTTTCCTTGTGTGTGCGCACTGCACCTCTCGTTCTCGTTCAAATATCAAGTAAAATGCCACGGCGCCGTGACTCACATTTGCGAATAAATCTGTGAACCATAATTAAAGTCGCGCGTAACGTCGAACGGCACATCTGAAAAAAAAAAATGGGTGCAACACGAGAACTTCCCAAGAGGTAACCCATCATTGTACTACTTTCGCCAAAGCACACTTAACTTCGGAGTCCAGATGGGATCCGGTGCATTTGTGCTGGTGTGACCGCACCTGTTTAATTTCGTGCTGAAAATACATACACTCCTTCTTCCCTCCCCCTCCCATCATTTGTTTCCTTGTGCGTTCACACTGCACCTCTCCTTCTCGTTCTAATATCGATAAAAATGCCCCTGATTTTTTACTCACATTTGCGTATAAACCAGCGGACCATAGTTCCAGTCGCGCGTAACGTCGAACGACCCGTCTGAGAAAAAAAATTAGTGCAACAAGAGGACTTCCCAGGAGGTCACCCATCCGAGTACTACTCTCGCCCAAGCAGACTTAACTGCGGAGTTCTGATGGGATACGGTGCATTAATGCTGGTAAGATTGTAAGTGTGCTTGGGCGAGAGTAGTACTCGGATGGGTGACCTCTTGGGAAGTCCTAGTATCGCAACAATTTTTTTTCAGATGGGTCGTTTGACGTTACGCGCGATTGGAACTATGGTCCGCTGGTTTATACGCAAATTTGAGTCAAGAATCAGGGGCATTTTAATCGATATTAGAACGAGAAAGAGAGGTGCAGTGTGAACGCACAAGGAAACAAATGATGGGAGGGGGGAGGGAAGAAGGAGTGTATGTATTTTCAGCACGAAATTAAACAGGTGCGGTCAAACCAGCACAAATGCACCGGATCCCATCAGAACTCCGTAGTTAAGTGTGCTTTGGCGAAAGTAGTACAATGATGGGTTACCTCCTAGGAAGTTCTCGTGTTGCACCCATTTTCTTTTTTTCAGATGTGCCGTTCGACGTTACGCGCGACATTAATTATGATCTGTAGATTTATTCACAAATGCGAGTCACGGCACCGTGGCATTTTACTTAATATTTGAATGAGAACGAGAGGTGCAGTGCACACGCACAAGGAAACAAATGAGGGGAGGGGGAAGAAAGGAGAAGGAGTGTATATTTTTGCAGCGTGAAATGAAACAGGTGCGATCATTCCAGCACTAATGCAACAGATTCAATCAGAACTCCGTAGGTAAGGGTGCTTGGGCGAGAGTAGTACTAGCATGGGTTACCTCCTGCGAAGTCCTTATATTTCACCCATTTTCTTGTGAAGTCCTCGTGTTGTACCCATTTTTTTGCAGATGATTCTTTCGACGTTACGCGCGACTTGAATTATGGTCCTCAGGTTTATTCGCAAATGTGAGTCACGGCGCTGTAGCATTTTATTTGATATAAGAACGAGAACGGGAGGTGCAGTGCGCACGCACAAGGAAACAAATGACGGGAGGAGGAAGAAAGGGGAATGAGTTTATGTATTTGCAGCGCAAAATTAAACTGGTGCGATCATACCAGCACTAATGTACCAGATCCCATCAGAACTCTGCAGTGAAGTGTGCTTGGGCGAGATTAGTACTCGGATGGGTGACCTCCTGGGAAGTCCTCATGTCGCACCAATTTCTTTTTCAGACGGGTCGTTCGACGTTACGCGCGTCTGGAACTAGGGTCCGCTGGTTTATACACAAATGTGAGTCAAGAATCAGGGGCATTTTAATCGATATTAGAACGAGAAGGAGAGGTGCAGTGTAAACGCACAAGGAAACAAATGATGGGAGGGGGGAGGGAACAAGGAGTGTATGTATTTTCAGCACGAAATTAAACAGGTGCGGTCACACCAGCACAAATGCACCGGATCCCATCTGGACTCCGAAGTTAAGTGTGCTTTGGCGAAAGTAGTACAATGATGGGTTACCTCTTGGGAAGTTCTCGTGTTGCACCCATTTTTTTTTTTCAGATGTGCTGTTCGACGTTACGCGCGACTTTAATTATGGTTCACAGATTTATTCGCAAATGTGAGTCACGGCGCCGTGGCATTTTACTTGATATTTGAACGAGAACGAGAGGTGCAGTGCGCACGCACAAGGAAACAAATGACGGGAGGGGGAAGAAAGGAGAATGAGTTTATGTATTTGCAGCGCGAAATTAAACTGGTGCGATCATACCAGCACTAATGCACCGGATCCCATCAGAACTCCGCAGTTAAGTGCGCTTTGGCGAAAGTAGTACAATGATGGGTTACCTCCTGGGAAGTTCTCGTGTTGCACCCATTTTCTTTTTTCCAGATGTGTCGTTCGACCTTACGCGCGACTTGAATTATGGTCCGCAGATTTATTCGCAAATGTGAGTCACGGCGCCGTGGCATTTTACTTGATATTTGAACGAGAACAAGAGGTGCAGTGCGCACGCACAAGGAAACAAATGACGGGAGGGGGAAGAATAGAGAAGGAGTGTATGTATTTGCAGCGCGAAATGAAACAGGTGTGATCATACCAGCACTAATGCAATGGATTCTATCAGAACTCCGTACGTAAGGGTGCTTGGGGGAGAGTAGTACTAGCATGGGTTACCTCCTGCGAAGTCCTTATATTTCACCCATTTTCTTGTGAAGTTCTCGTGTTGTACCCATTTTTTTGCAGATGATTCTTTCGACGTTACGCGCGACTTGAATTATGGTCCTATGGTTTATTCGCAGATGTGAGTCACGGCGATGTAGGATTTTACTTGATATTAGAACGAGAACGGGAGTTGCAGTGCGCACGCACAAGGATACAAATGACGGGAGGGGGAAGAAAGGGGAATGAGTTTATGTATTTGTAGCGCAAAATTAAACAGGTGCGATCATACCAGCACTAATGCACCGGATCCCATCAGAACTCCGCAGTGAAGTGTGCTTGGGTGAGATTAGTACTCGGATGGTTGACCTCCTGGGAAGTCCTCGTGTCGCACTAATTTTTTTTTTCAGACGGGTCGTTCGACGTTATGTTCGACTGGAACTAGGGTCTACTGGTTTATACGCAAATGTGAGTCAAGAATCAGGGGCATTTTAATCGATATTAGAACGAGAAGGAGAGGTGCAGTGTGAACGCACAAGGAAACAAATGATGGGAGGGGGGGAGGGAAGAAGGAGTGTATGTATTTTCAACACGAAATTAAACAGGTGCGGTCACACTAGCACAAATGCACCGGATCCCATCAGAACTCCGCAGTTAAGTGTGCTTTGGTGAAAGTAGTACAATGATGGGTTACCTCCTAGGAAGTTCTCGTGTTGTACCCTTTTCCTTTTTTTCAGATGTGCCGCTCGACGTTACGCGCGACTTTAATTATGGTCCGTAGATTTATTTGCAAATGCGAGTCACGGCACCATGGCATTTTACTTGATATTTGAATGAGAACGAGAGGTGCAGTGCGCACGCACAAGGAAACAAATGAGGGGAGGGGGAAGAAAGGAGAAGGAGTGTATATTTTTGCAGCGCGAAATGAAACAGGTGCGATCATTCCAGCACTAATGCAACAGATTCAATCAGAACTCCGTAGGTAAGGGTGTTTGGGCGAGAGTAGTACTAGCATGGGTTACCTCTTGCGAAGTCCTTATATTTCACCCATTTTCTTGTGAGATCCTCGTGTTGCACCCATTTTTTTACAGATGATTCTTTCGACGTTACGCGCGACTTGAATTATGGTCCTCAGGTTTCTTCGCAAATGTGAGTCACGGCGCTGTAGCATTTTACTTGATATTAGAACGAGAACGGGAGGTGCAGTGTGCATGCACAAGGAAACAAATGACGGGAGGGGGAAGAAAGGGGAATGAGTTTATGTATTTGCAGCGGAAAATTTAAGAGGTGCGATCATACCAGCACTAATGCACCGGATTCCATCAGAACTCCACAGTGAAGTGTGCTTGGGTGAGATTAGTACTCGGATGGGTGACCTCCTGGGAAGTCCTCGTGTCGCACCAATTTTTTTTCAGACGGGTCGTTCGACGTTACGCGCGTCTGGAACTAGGGTCTGCTGGTTTATACGCAAATGTGAGTCAAGAAGCAGGGGCATTTTAATCGATATTAGAACGAGAATGAGACGTGAAGTGTGAACGCACAAGGAAACAAATGACGGGAGGGGGAAGAAAGGAGAAGGAGTGTATGTATTTGCAGCACAAAATTAAACAGGTGCGATCATACCAGCACTAAAGCTCCGGATCCCATCAGAACTCCACAGTTAAGTGTGCTTGGGCGAGGGTAGTACTCGGATGGGTGACTACTTGGGAAGCCCTCGCGTTGCCCCTATTTTTTTCGGATGGGTTGTTCGACGTTATACGCGAATGGAATTATAAACCGCTGGTTCATTTGCAAAGGTGAGTCACGGTGCCGGGGCATATTACTTGATATTAGAACGAGAAGGAGAGATGCAGAGTGCACGCACAAGGAAATAAATGACGGGAGGGGGATGGGAGGAGAAAGAGTGTATGTATTTGCAGTGCAGAATGAAACATGAGGGATCATACCAGTACTAATGCAACGGATTCTATCAGAACTCCGTAGTTAAGGGTGCTTGGGCGAGAAAAGTACTCTGATGGGTGACCTCCTGCGAAGTCCTTATATTTCACCCATTTTCTTGGGAGGTCCTCGTGTTGCACCCATCTTTTTGCAGATGATTCTTACGACGTTACGCGCGATATGATTTATGGTCCGCAGGTTTATTCGCAAATGTGAGTCACGGCGCCGTGTCATTTTACTTGATATTAGAACGAGTACGGGAGGTGCAGTGCGCACGCACAAGGAAACAAATGACGGGAGGAGGAAGAAAAGCGAAGGAGTGTATGTATTTGAAGTGCAAAATTAATCAAGTGGCATCATACCAGTCACGTGTAACGTCGAACGACCCGTCTGAAAAAAAAAATTAGTGCGACACGAGGACTTCCCAGGAGGTCACCCATCCGAGTACTACTCTCGCCCAAGCACACTTAACTACAACGTTCTAATGAGATCCGGTGCATTAGTGCTGGTATGATCGCACCTGTTTAATTTCGCGCTGCAAATAGATAAACTCCTTCTCCTTTCTTCCCCCTCCCGTCATTTGTTTCCTTGTGCGTGCGCACTGAACATCTCGTTCTCGTTCGAATATCAAGAAAAATGCCACGGCGCCATGACTCACATTTGCGAATAAATCTGCGGACCATAATTAAAGTCGCGCGTAACGTCGAACAGTACATCTGAAAAAAAAATGGGTGCAACACGAGAACTTCCCAAGAGGTAACCCATCATTGTACTACTTTCGCCAAAGCACACTTAACTGCGGAGTTCTGATGGGATCCGGTGCATTTGTGCTGGTGTTACCGCACCTGTTTAATTTCGTGCTAAAAATACATACACTCCTTCTTCCCTCCCGCCCTCCCATCATTTGTTTCCTTTTGCGTTCACATTGCACCTCTCCTTCTCGTTCTAATATCGATTAAAATGCCCCTGATTCTTGACTCACATTTGCGTATAAACCAGCGGACCATAGTTCCAGTCGCGCGTAATGTCGAACGACCTATCTGAAAAAAAATTATTGCGATACGAGGACTTCTCAAGAGGTCACCCATCCGAGCACTACTCTCGCCCAAGCACACTTAACTGCAGAGTTCTGATGGGATCTAGTGCATTAGTGCTGGTATGATGCCACTTGTTTAATTTTGCGCTTCAAATACATACACTCCTAATCTTTTCTTCCTCCTCCCGTCATTTGTTTCCTTGTGCGTGCGCACTGCACCTCCCGTACTTGTTCTAATATCAAGTAAAATGCCACGGCGCCGTGACTCACATTTGCGAATAAACCTGCGGACCATAAATCAAGTCGTGCGTAACGTCGAAAGAATCATCTGCAGAAAGATGGGTGCAACACGAGGACCTCCCAAGAAAATGGGTGAAATATAAGGACTTCGCAGGAGGTCACCCATCCGAGTACTTTTCTCGCCCAAACACCCTTAACTGCAGAGTTCTGATAGAATCCGTTGCATTAGTGCTAGTATGATCCCTCATGTTTCATTCTGCACTGCAAATACATACACTCTTTCTCCTTCCATCCCCCCTCCCGTCATTTGTTTCCTTGTGCGTGCACTCTGCTTCTCTCTTTCTCGATCTAATATCAAGTAATATGCCCGGGCACCGTGACTCACCTTTGCAAATGAACCAACGGTTTATAATTCCATTCGCGCGTAACGTCGAACAACCCATCCAAAAAAAAATAGGTGCAACACGAGGGCTTCCCAAGTGGTCACCCATCCGAGGACTACTCTCGCCCAAACACATTTAACTGCGGAGTTCTGATGGGATCCGTAGCTTTGGTGCTGGTATGATCGCACCTGTTTAATTTCGCGCTGCAAATACATACACTCCTTCTCCTCTCTTCCCCCTCCGGTCATTTGTTTCCTTGTGCGTTCACACTTCACCTCTCATTCTCGTTCTAATATCGATTAAAATGCCCCTGCTTCTTGACTCATATTTGCGCATAAACCAGCGGACCCTAGTTCCAGTCGCGCGTAACGTCGAACGACCTGTCTGAAAAAAAATTGGTGCGACACGAGGACTTCCCAAGAGGTCACCCATCCGAGTACTACTCTCACCCAAGCACACTTAACTGCGGAGTTCTGATGGGATCCGGTGCATTAGTGCTGGAATGATTTCACCTATTTAATTTCGCGCTGCAAATACATAAACTCATTCCACTTTCGTCCCCCTCCCGTCATTTGTTTCCTTGTGCGTGCGCACTGCAGCTCCCGTTCTCGTTCTAATATCAAGTAAAATGCTACAGCGCCGTGACTCACATTTGCGAATAAACCTGAGGACCATAATTCAAGTCGCGCGTAACGTCGAATGAATAATCTGCAAAAAAATGGGTGCAACACGAGGACTTCCTAAGAAAATTAGTGAAATATAAGGACTTCGCAGGAGGTCACCCATCCTAGTGCTACTCTCGCCCAAGCACCCTTAACTTGCGGAGTTCTGATAGAATCCGTTGCATTGGTGCTGATATGATTGCTCATGTTTTATTCTGCGCTGCAAATACATACACTTTATCTCCCTCCATCCCCCCTCCCGTCATTTGTTTCCTTGTGCGTGCACTCTGCATCTCTCATTCTCGTTCTAATATCGATTAAAATGCCCCTGCTTCTTTACTCAAATTTGCGTATAAACTAGTGGACCGTAGTTCCAGTCGCGCGTAACGTCGAACGACCCGTCTGAAAAAAAAAATTAGTGCGACACGAGGACTTCCCAGGAGGTCACCCATCCGAGTACTACTCTCGCCCAAGCACACTTAACTCCGGAGTTCTAATAGGATCCGGTGCATTAGTGCTGGTATGATCGCTCCTATTTAATATCGCGCTGCAAATACATAAACTACTTCTCCTTTCTTCCCCCTCCCGTCATTTGTTTCCGTGTGCGTGCGCACTGCACCTCCCGTGCTCGTTCTAATATCAAGTAAAATGCTACGGTGCCATAACTCACATTTGCGAATAAACCTGAGGACCATAATTCAAGTCGCGCGTATCGTCGAAAGAATCATCTGCAAAAAAATGGGTGCAACACGAGGACTTCCTAAGAAAATGGGTGAAATATAAGGACTTCGCAGGAGGTCACCCATCCTAGTGCTACTCTCGCCCAAGCACCCTTAACTTGCGGAGTTCTGATAGAATCCGTTGCATTGGTGCTGGTATGATTGCTCATGTTTCATTCTGCGCTGCAAATACATACACTTTTTCTCCCTCCATCCCCCCTCCCGTCATTTGTTTCCTTGTGCGTGCACTCTGCATCTCTCCTTCTCATTCTAATATCGATTAAAATGCCCCTGCTTCTTGACTCACATTTGCGCATAAACCAACGGACCCTAGTTCCAGTCGCGCGTAACGTCGAACGGCACATCTGAAAAAAAGAAAATGGGTGCAACACGAGAACTTCCCAGGAGGTAACCCATTATTGTACCACTTTCGCCAAAGCACACTTAACTGCGGAGTTCTGATGGGATCCGGTGCATTTGTGCTGGTGTGACCGCACCTGTTTAATTTCGTACTGAAAATACATACACTCCTTCTTCCCTCCCCCCCTCCCATCATTTGTTTCCTTGTGCGTTCGCACTGCACCTCTCCTTCTCGTTCTAATATCGATTAAAATGCCCCTGATTCTTGACTCACATTTGCGTATAAACCAACGGACCATAGTTCCAGTCGCGCGTAACGTCGAACGACCCATCTGAAAAAAAATTGTTGCGATACGAGGACTTCCCAAGAGGTCACCCATCCGAGTACTACTCTCGCCCAAGCACACTTAACTGCAGAGTTCTGATGGGATCCAGTGCATTAGAGCTGGTATGATGTCACTTGTTTAATTTTGCGCTTCAAATACATACACTCCTTCTCTTTTCTTCCTCCTTCCGTCATTTGTTTCCTTGTGCGTGCGCACTGCACCTCCCGTACTCGTTCTAATATCAAGTAAAATGCCACGACGCCATGACTCAAATTTGCAAATAAACCTGCGGACCATAAATCAAGTAGCGCGTAACGTCGAAAGAATCATCTGCAAAAAGATGGGTGCAACTCGATGACCTCCCAAGAAAATGAGTGAAATATAAGGACTTCGCAGGAGGTCACCCATCCGAGTACTTTTCTCGCCCAAGCACCCTTAACTGCGGAGTTCTGATAGAATCCATTGCATTAGTGCTGGTATGATCCCTCATGTTTCATTCTGCACTGCAAATACATACACTCTTTCTCCTTCCATCCCCCCTCCGTCATTTGTTTCCTTGTGCGTGCACTCTGCATATCTCTTTCTTGTTCTAATATCAAGTATTATGCCCCGGCACCGTGACTCACCTTTGCAAATGAACCAGCGGTTCATAATTCCATTTACGCGTAACGTCGAACAACCTATCCGAAAAAAATAGGTGCAACACGAGGGCTTCCCAAGTGGTCACCCATCCGAGTACTACTCTCGCCCAAGCACACTTAACTGCGGAGTTCTGATGGGACCGGGAGCTTTAGTGCTGGTATGATCGCACCTGTTTAATTTTGCGCTTCAAATACATACAATCCTTCTCCTTTCTTCCCCCTCCGGTCATTTGTTTCTTTGTGCGTTCACACTTCACCTCTCATTCTCGTTCTAATATCGATTAAAATGCCCCTACTTCTTGACTCACATTTGCGCATAAACCAGTGGACCCTAGTTCCAGTCGCACGTAACGTCGAACGACCCGTCTGAAAAAAAATTAGTGCGACACGAGGACTTCCCAAGAGGTCACCCATCCGAGTACTACTCTCGCCCAAGCACACTTAACTGCGGAGTTCTGATGGGATCCGGTGCATTAGTGATGGTATGATCGCACCAGTTTAATTTTGCGCTGCAAATACATACACTCCTTCTCCTTTCTTTCCCCTCCGTCATTTGTTTCCTTGTGCGTGCGCACTGCACCTCTCGTTCTCGTTCAAAAATCAAGTAAAATGCCACAGCGTCGTGACTCACATTAGCGAATAAATCTGCGAACCATAATTAAAGTCGCGCGTAACGTCGAACGACACATCTGAAAAAAAGAAAATGGGTGCAACACGAGAACTTCCCAGGAGGTAACCCATTATTGTACCACTTTCGCCAAAGCACACTTAACTGCGAAGTTCTAATGGGATCCGGTGCCTTTGTGCTGGTGTGACCGCACCTGTTTAATTTCGTGCTGAAAATACATACACTCCTTCTTCCCTCCCCCCCTCCCATCATTTGTTTCCTTGTGCGTTCACACTGCACCTCTCCTTCTCGTTCTAATATCGATTAAAATGCCCCTGATTCTTGACTCACATTTGCGTATAAACCAGCAGACCATTGTTCAAGTCGCGAGTAACGTCGAACGACCCATCTTTAAAAAAATTATTGCGATACGAGGACTTCCCAAGAGGTCACCCATCCGAGTACTACTCTCGCCCAAGCACACTTAACTGCAGAGATCTGATGGGATCCAGTGCATTAGTGCTGATATGATGCCACTTGTTTAATTTTGCGCTTCAAATACATACACTCCTTCTCTTTTCTTCCTCCTTCCGTCATTTGTTTCCTTGTGCGTGCGCACTGCACCTCCCGTACTCGTTCTAATATCAAGTAAAATGTCACGGCGCCGTGACTCACATTTGCGAATAAACCTGCGGACCATAAATCAAGTCGCGCGTAACGTTGAAAGAATCATCTGTAAAAAGATGGGTGCAACACGAGGACCTCCCAAGAAAATGGGTGAAATATAAGGATTTCGTAGGAGGTCACCCATCCGGGTACTTTTCTCGTCCAAGCACCCTTAACTGCGGAGTTCTGATAGAATCCGTTGTATTAGTGCTGGTATGATCCCACATGTTTCATTCTGCACTGCAAATACATACGCTCTTTCTCCTTCAATCCCCCCTCCCGTCATTTGTTTCCTTGTGCGAGCACTCTGCATCTCTCTTTCTCGTTCTAATATCAAGTAATATGCCCCGGCACCGTGACTCACCTTTGCAAATGAACCAGCAGTTTATAATTCAATTCGCGCGTAATGTCGAACAACCCATCCGAAAATATATAGGTGCAACACGAGGGCTTCCCAAGTGGTCACCCATCCGAGTACTACCCTCGCCCAAGCACACTTAACTGCGGAGTTCTGATGGGATCCGGAGCTTTAGTGCTGGTATGATCGCACCTGTTTAATTTCGCGCTGCAAATACATACACTCCTTATCCTTTCTTCCCCCTCCCGTCATTTGTTTCCTTGTGCGTTCACACTTCACCTCTCATTCTCGTTCTAATATCGATTAAAATGCCCCTGCTTCTTGACTCACATTTGCGTATAAACCAGCAGACCCTAGTTCCAGACGCGCGTAACATCGAACGACCCGTCTGAAAAAAAATTGGTGCGACACGAGGACTTCCCAGGAGGTCACCCATCCGAGTACTAATCTCGCTCAAGCACACTTAACAGCGGAGTTCTGATGGGATCCGGTGCATTAGTGCAGGTATGATCGCACCTGTTTAATTTTGCCTGCAAATACATAAACTCATTCCCCTTTCTTCCCCCTCCCATCATTTGTTTCCTTGTGCGTGCGCACTACACCTCCCATTCTCGTTCTAATATCAAGTAAATGCTACAGTGCCGTGACTCACATTTGCGAATAAACCTGAGGATCATAATACAAGTCGCACGTAACGTCGAAAGAATCATCTGCAAAAAAATGGCTGCAACACGAGGACTTCACAAGAAAATGGGTGAAATATAAGAACTTCGCAGGAGGTAACCCATGCTAGTACTACTCTCGCCCAAGCACTTTTACCTATGGAGTTCTGATAGAATCTGTTGCATTAGTGCTGGTATGATCGCACCTGTTTCATTTTGCGCTACATATACATACACTCCTTCTCCTTTCTTTCCCCTCCCGTCATTTGTTTCCTTGTGCGTGCGCACTGCACCTCTCGTTCTCCTTCAAATATCAAGTAAAATGCCACGGTGCCGTGACTCACATTTGTGAATAAATCTGCGGACCATAATTAAAGTCGCGCGTAACGTCGAACGGCACATCTGAAAAAAAAAAAAGGTGCAACACGAGAACTTCCCAAGAGGTAACCCATCATTGTACTACTTTCGCCAAAGCACACTTAACTGCGGAGTTCTGATGGGATCCGGTGCATTTGTGCTGGTGTGACCGCACCCGTTTAATTTCGTGCTTAAAATACATACACTCCTTCTTCCCTCCCACCCTCCCATCATTTGTTTCCTTTTGCGTTCACAGTGCACCTCTCCTTCTCGTACTAATATCGATTTAAATGCCCCTGATTCTTGACTCACATTTACGTATAAACCAGCGGACCATAGTTCCAGTCGCGCGTAACGTCGAACGACTCATCTGAAAAAAAATTGTTGCGATACGAGGACTTCCCAAGAGGTCACCCATCCGAGTACTACTTTCGCCCAAGAACACTTAACTGCAGAGTTCTGATGGGATCCAGTGCATTAGTGCTGGTATGATGCCGCTTGTTTAATTTTGCGCTTCAAATACATAAACTCCTAATCTTTTCTTCCTCCTCCCGTTATTTGTTTCCTTGTGCGTGCGCACTGCACCTCCCGTACTCGTTCTAATATCAAGTAAAATGCCACGGCGCCGTGACTCACATTTGCGAATAAACCTGCGGACCATAAATCAAGTCGCGCGTAACGTCGAAAGAATCATCTGCAAAAAGATGGGTGCAACACGAGGACCTCCCAAGAAAATGGGTGAAATATAAGGACTACGCAGGAGGTCACCCATCCGAGTACTTTTCTCTCCCAAGCACCCTTAACTGCGGAGTTCTGATAGAATCCGTTGTATTAGTGCTGGTATGATCCCTCATGTTTCATTCTGCACTGCAAATACATACACTCTTTCTTCTTCCATCCCCCCTCCCGTCATTTGTTTCCTTGTGCGTGCACTCTGCATCTCTCTTTCTCGTTCTAATATCAAGTAATATGCCCCGGCACTGTGACTCACCTTTGCAAATGAACCAGCGGTTTATAATTCCATTCGCGCGTAACGTCGAACAACCCATCCGAAAAAAAATAGGTGCAACACGAGGGCTTCCAAGGTGGTCACCCATCCGAGTACTACTCTCGCCCAAGCACACTTAACTGCGGAGTTCTGATGGGATCCGGAGCTTTAGTGCTGATATGATCGCACCTTTTTAATTTCGCGCTGCAAATACATACACTCCTTCTCCTTTCTTCCCCCTCCCGTCATTTGTTTCCTTGTGCGTTCACACATCACCTCTCATTCTCGTTCTAATATCGATTAAAATGCCCCTGCTTCTTGACTCACAATTGCGTATAAACCAGCGGACCCTAGTTCCAGACGCGAGTAACGTCGAACGACCCGTCTGAAAAAAAATTGGTGCGACAAGAGGACTTCCCAGGAGGTCACCCATCCGAGTACTAATCTCGCCCAAGCGCACTTCACTGCGAAGTTCTGATGGGATCCGGTGCATTAGTGCTGGTATGATCGCACCTGTTTAATTTTGCGCTGCAAATACATAAACTCATTCCCCTTTCTTCCCCCTCCCGTCATTTGTTTCCTTGTGCGTGCGCACGGCACCTCCCGTTCTCGTTCTAATATCAAGTATAATGCTACAACACCGTGACTCACATTTGCGAATAAACCTGAGTACCATAATTCAAGTCGCGCGTAACGTCGAAAGAATCATCTGCAAAAAAATGGGTGCAACACGAGGACTTCACAAGAAAATGGGTGAAATATAAGGACTTCGCAGGAGGTAACCCATGCTAGAACTACTCTCGCCCAAGCACCCTTACCTACGGAGTTCTGATAGAATCCGTTGCATTAGTGCTGGTATGATCGCACCTGTTTCATTTCGCGCTGCAAAAACATACACTCCTTCTCATTTCTTCCCCCTCCCGTCATTTGTTTCCTTGTGCGTGCGCACTGCACCTCTCGTTCTCGTTCAAATATCATGTAAAATGCCACGGCGCCGTGACTCACATTTGCGAATAAATCTGCGGACCATAATTAAAGTCCCGCGTAATGTCGAACGGCACATCTGAAGAAAAGAAAATGGATGCAACACGAGAATTTCCCAGGAGGTAACCCATCATTGTACTACTTTCGCCAAAGCACACTTAACTGCGGAGTTCTGATGGGATCCGGTGCATTTGTGCTGGTGTGACCGCACCCGTTTAATTTCGTGCTTAAAATACATACACTCCTTCTTCCCTCCCGTCCTCCCATCATTTGTTTCCTTTTGCGTTCACAGTGCACCTCTCCTTCTCGTTCTAATATCGATTAAAATGCCCCTGATTCTTGACTCACATTTACGTATAAACCAGCGGACCATAGTTCTAGTCGCGCGTAACGTCGAACGACTCATCTGAAAAAAAATTATTGCGATACGAGGACCTCCCAAGAGGTCACCCATCCGAGTACTACTCTCGCCCAAGAATACTTAACTGCAGAGTTCTGATGGGATCCAGTGCATTAGTGCTAGTATGATCGCAACTGTTTAATTTCGCGCTGCAAATACATACACTCATTCGCCCAAGCACACTTAACTGTAGAGTTCTGATGGGATCCGGGGCTGTAGTGCTGGTATGATCGCACCTGTTTAATTTCGCGCTGTAAATACATACACTCCTCCTTTCTTCCCCCTCCTGTCATTTGTTTCCTTGTGCGTTCACACTTCACCTCTCATTCTCGTTCTAATATCGATTAAAATGCCCCTGCTTCTTGACTCACATTTACGTATAAACCAGCGGACCCTAGTTCCAGACGTGCGTAACGTCAAACGACCCGTCTGAAAAAAAATTGGTGCGACACGAGGACTTCCCAGGAGGTCACCCATCCGAGTACTAATCTCGCCAAAACACACTTAATAGCGGAGTTCTGATGGGATCCGGTGCATTAGGGCTGGTATGATCGCACCTGTTTAATTTTGCGCTGCAAATACATAAACTCATTCCCCTTTCTTCCCCCTCCCATCATTTGTTTCCTTGTGCGTGCGCACTGCACCTCCCGTTCTCGTTCTAATATCAAGTAAAATGCTACAGCACCGTGACTCACATTTGCGAACAGACCTGAGGACCATAATACAAGTCGCGCATAACGTTGAAAGAATCATCTGCAAAAAAATGGGTGCAACACGAGGACTTCACAAGAAAATGGGTGAAATATAAGGACTTCGCATGAGGTAACCCAAGCTAGTACTACTCTCGCCCAAGCACCCTTACCTACGGAGTTCTGATAGAATACGTTGCATTAGTGCTGGTATGATCGCACCTGTTTCATTTCGTGCTGAAAATACATACACTCCTTCTCCTTCCCTCCTCCTCCCATCAATTGTTTCCTTGTGCGTTCACACTGCATCTCTCATTCTCGTTCTAATATCGATTAAAAATGCCCCTGTTTCTTGACTCACATTTGCGTATAAACCAGAGGACCCAAGTTCCAGTCGCGCGTAACGTTGAACGACCCGTCTGAAAAAAAATTGGTGGGACACGAGGACTTCCCAGGAGGTCACCCATCCGAGTACTACTCGCGCCCAAGCACACTTAACTGCGGAGTTCTAATGGGATTCGGTGCATTAGTGCTGGTATGATCGCACCTGTTTAATTTCGCGCTTCAAATACATAAATTCCTTTTCCTTTCTTCCCTCTCCCGTCATTTGTTTCATTGTGCGTGCGCACTGCACCAACCGTGCTCGTTCTAATATCAAGTAAAATGCTACGATGCCGTGACTCACATTTGCAAATAAACCTGATGACCATATTTCAAGTCGCGCGTATCGTCGAAAGAATAATCTGCAAAAAAATGGGTGCAACACGAGGACTTCCTAAGAAAATGGGTGAAATATAAGGACTTCGCAGGATGTCACCCATCCGATTACTACTCTCGCCCAAGCACACTTAACTGCGGAGTTCTTATAGGATCCGGTGCATTAGTGCTGGTATGATCGCACCTGTTTAATTTCGCGCTGCAAATACATAAACTCCTTCTCCTTTCTTCCCCTCCCGTCATTTGTTTCCTTGTGCGTGCGCACTGCACCTCTTGTTCTCGTTCAAATATCAAGTAAAATGCCACAGCGCCGTGACTCACATTTGCGAATAAATCTGCGGACCATAACTAAAGTCGCACGTAACGTCGAACGGCACATCTGAAAAAAAGAAAATGGGTGCAACACGAGATCATCCCAGGAGGTAACCCATCATTGTACTACTTTCGCCAAAGCACACTTAACTGCGGAGTTCTGATGGGATCCGGTGCATTTGTGCTGGTGTGACCGCACCCGTTTAATTTCGTGCTTAAAATACATACATTCCTTCTTCCCTCCCGCCCTCCCATCATTTGTTTCCTTTTGCTTTCACAGTGCACATCTCATTCTCGTTCTAATATCGATTAAAATGCCCCTGATTCTTGACTCACATTTAAGTAAAAACCAGCGGACCATAGTTCCAGCCGCGCGTAACGCCGAACGACTCATCTGAAAAAAAATTGTTGCGATACGAGGACTTCCCAAGAGGTCACCCATCCGAGTACTACTCTCGCCCAAGAACACTTAACTGCAGAGTTCTGATGGGATCCAGTGCATTAGTGCTAGTATGATCGCAACTGTTTAATTTCGCGCTGTAAATACATAAACTCATTCCCCTTTCTTCCCCCTCCCGTCATTTATTTCCTTGTGCGTGCGCACTGCACCTCCCGTTCTCGTTCTAATATTAACTAAAATGTCACGGTGCCGTGACTCACATTTGCGAATAAACCTGAGAACCAAAATTCAAGTCGTGCGTAACGTCAAACGGCACATTTGAAAAAAAAAATGGGTGCAACACGAGAACTTCCCAAGAGGTAACCCATCATTGTACTACTTTCACCAAAGCACACTTAACTGCGGAGTTCTGATGGGATCCGGTGCTTTTGTGCTGGTGTGACCGCACCTGTTTAATTTCGTGCTGAAAATACATACGCTCTTTCTTCCCTCCTCCCCTCCCATCATTTGTTTCTTTATGCGTTCACACTGCATCTCTCCTTCTCGTTCTAATATTGATTAAAATGCCCCTGATTCTTGACTCACATTTGCGTATAAACCAGTAGACCCTAGTTACAGTCGCGCGTAACATCGAACGACCCGTTTGAAAAAAAATAGGTAAGACACGAGGACTTCCTAGGAGGTCACCCATCCGAGTATTACTCTCGCCCAAGCTCACTTAACTGCGGAGTTCTGATTGGATCAGGTGCATTAGTACTGGTATGATCGCACCTGTTTAATTCCGCGCTGCAAATACATAAACTCCTTCTCCTTTCTTCCCCCTCCTGTCATTTGTTTCCTTGTGCGTGCGCACTGCACCTCCCGTGCTCGTTCTAATGTCAAGTAAAATGCTACGGTGCCGTGACTCACATTTGCGAATAAACCTGTGGACCATAATTCAAGTCGCGTGTATCGTCAAAAGAATCGTCTGCCAAAAAATGGGTGCAACACGAGGAGTTCAGAAGAAACTGGTTGAAATATAAGGACTTCGCAGGAGGTAACCCATGCTAGTACTACTCTCGCCCAAGCACCCTTACCTATGGAGTTTTGATAGAATCCGTTGCATTAGTGCTGGTATGATCGCACCTGTTTCATTTCGTGCTGAAAATACATACACTCCTTCTCCTTCCCTCCCCCTCCCATTAATTGTTTCCTTGTGCGTTCACACTGCACCTCTCCTTCTCGTTCTAATATCGATTAAAATGCCCCTGCTTCTTGACTCACATTTGCGTATAAACCAGTGGACCCTAGTTCAAGTCGCGCGTAACGTCGAATGACCCGTCTGAAAAAAAATTGGTACAACACGAAGACTTCCCAGTCGGTCACCAATCCGAGTACTACTCTCGCCAAAGCACACTTAACTGCGGAGTTCTGATGGGATCCGGTGCATTAGTGCTGGTATGATCGCACCCATTTAATTTTGTGCTGCAAATACATAAACTCCTTCTACTTTCTTCCCCCTCTCGTCATTTTTTTAATTGTGCGTGCGCACTGCACCTCCCGTGCTCGTTCTAATATCAAGTAAAATGCTACGGTGCTGTGACTCACATTTGCGAATAAACCTGAGGACCATAATTCAAGTCGCGCGTATCGTCGAAAGAATCATCTGCAAAAAAATGGGTGCAACACGAGGACTTCATGAGAAAATGGGTGAAATATAAGGACTTCGCAGGAGGTCACCCATCCTAATGCTACTCTCGCCCAAACACCCTTAACTTGCGGAGTTCTGATCGAATCCGTTGCATTGGTGCTGGTATCATTGCTCATGTTTCATTCTGCGCTGCAAATACATACACTTTTTCTCCCTCCATCCCCCCTCTCGTCATTTGTTTTCTTGTGCGTGCACTCTGCATCTCTCCTTTTCGTTCTAATATCGATTAAAATGCCCCTGCTTCTTGACTCACATGTGCGTATAAACCAGTGGACCCTAGTTCCAGTCGCGCGTAACGTCGAACGACCCGTCTGAAAAAAGAAATTAGTGCGACACGAGAACTTCCCAAGAGGTCACCCATCCGAGTAGTACTCTCGCCCAAGCACACTTAACTGCGGAGTTCTAATGGGATCCGTTGCATTAGTGCTGGTATGATGGCACCTGTTTAATTTTGCGCTGGAAATACATATACTCCTTCTCCTTTCTTCCCTCTCCCGTCATTTGTTTCCTTGTGCTTGCGCACTGCACCTCTCGTGCTCGTTCTAATATCAAGTAAAATGCTACGGTGCCGTGACTCACATTTGCGAATAAACCTGAGGACCATAATTCAAGTCGCGCGTAACGTCGAAAGAATCATTTGCAAAAAAATGGGTGCAACACGAGGACTTCCTAAGAAAATGGGTGAAATATAAGGACTTCGCAGGAGGTCACCCATCCTAGAGCTACTCTCGCCCAAGCACCCTTAACTTGCGGAGTTATGATAGAATCCGTTGCATTGGTGCTGGTATGATTGCTCATGTTTCATTCTGCGCTGCAAATACATACACTTTTTCTCCCTCCATCCCCCCTCCCGTCAATTGTTTCCTTGTGCGTTCACACTGCACCTCTCCTTCTCGTTCTAATATCGATTAAAATGCCCCTACTTCTTGACTCACATTTGCGAATAAACCTGAGGACCATAATTCAATTCGCGCGTAACTTCGAAAAAATCATCTGCAAAAAAATGGGTGCAACACGAGGACTTTACAAGAAAATGGGTGAAATATAAGGACTTCGCAGAAGGTAACCCATGCTAGTACTACTCTCGCCCAAGCACCCTTACTTATGGAGTTCTGATAGAATCCGATGCATTAGTGTTGGTATGATCGCACCTGTTTCATTTCGTGCTGAAAATACATACACTCTTTCTCCTTCCCTCCCCCTCCCGTCATTTGTTTCCTTGTGCGTGCACTCTGCATCTCTCTTTCTCGTTCTAATATAGATTAAAATGCCCCTGCTTCTTGACTCACATTTGCGTATAAACCAGTGGACCCTAGTTGCAGTCGCGCATAATGTCGAACGACCGGTCTGAAAAAAAAAATTAGTGCGACACGAGGACTTCCCAGGAGGTCACCCATCCGAGTATTACTCTCGCCCAAGCACACTTAATTATAGAGTTCTAATGGGATCCGGTGCACTAGTGCTAGTATGATCGCACCTGTCTAATTTTGCGCTGCAAATACATAAACTCCTTCTCCTTTCTTCCCCCTCCCGTCATTTGTTTCCTTGTGCGTGCGCACTGCACCTCACGTTCTCGTTCAAATATCAAGTAAAATGCCACGGCGCCATGACTCACATTTGCGAATAAATCTGCGGACCATAATTAAAGTCGCGCGTAACGTCGAACGGCACATCTGAAAAAAAGATGGGTGCAACATGAGAACTTCCCAGGAGGTAACCCATCATTGTACTACTTTCGCCAAAGCACACTTAACTGTGGAGTTCTGATAGGATCCGGTGCATTTGTGCTGGTGTGACCGCACCTGTTTATTTCGTGCTGAAAATACATACACTCCTTCTTCCCTACCCCCCTCCCATCATTTGTTTCCTTGTGCGTTCACACTGCACCTCTCCTTCTCGTTCTAATATCGATTAAAATGCCCCTGATTCTTGACTCACATTTGCGTATAAACCAGTGGACCATAGTTCCAGTCACGCGTAACGTCGAACGACCCCTCTGAAAAAAAATTGTTGCGATACAAGGACTTCCCAAGAGGTCACACATCCGAGTACTACACTCGCCCAAGCACACTTCACTGCGGAGTTCTGATGGGATCCGGTGCATTAGTGCTGGTATGATCGCACCTGTTTAATTTTGCGCTGCAAATACATAAATTCATTCCCCTTTCTTCCCCCTCCCGTCATTTGTTTCCTTGTGCGTGCGCACTGCACCTCCCGTTCTCGTTCTAATATCAAGTAAAATGCTACAGCGCCGTGACTCACATTTGCGAATAAACCTGAGGACCATAATTTAAGTCGCACGTAACGTTGAAAGAATCATCTGCAAAAAAATTGGTGCAACACGAGGACTTCCCAAGTGGTCACCCATCTGAGTACTACTCTCGCCCAAGCACACTTAACTGCGGAGTTATGATGGGATCTGTTGCATTAGTGCTGGTATGATCGCACCTGATTAATTTCGCGCTGCAAATACATAAACTCCTTCTCCTTTCTTCCCCCTCCCGTCATTTGTTTCCTTGTGGGTGCACTCTGTATCTCTCTTTCTCGTTCTAATATCAAGTAATATGCCCCGGCACCGTGACTCACCTTTGCAAATGAACCAGCGGTTTATAATTCCATTCGCGGCTAACGTCGAATAACCCATCCGAAAAAAAATAGGTGCAACACGAGGGCTTCCCAAGTGGTCACCCATCCGAGTACTACTCTCGCCCAAGCACACCTAACTGCGGAGTTCTGATGGAATCTGAGGCTTTAGTGCTGGTATGATCGCACCTGTTTAATTTCGCGTTGCAAATACATACACTCCTTCTCCTTTCTTCCCCCTCCCGTCATTTGTTTCCTTGTGCGTTCACACTTCACCTCTCATTCTCGTTCTAATATCGATTAAAATGCCCCTGCTTCTTGACTCACATTTGCGTATAAACCAGCGGACCCTAGTTCCAGACGCGCGTAACGTCGAACGACCCGTCTGAAAAAAAATTAGTGCGACAAGAGGACTACCCAGGAGGTCACCCATCTGAGTACTAATCTCGCCCAAGCGCACTTCACTGCGGAGTTCTGATGGGATCCGGTGCATTAGTGCTGGTATGATCGCACCCGTTTATTCGCAAATGTGAGTCACGGAACCGTAGCATTTTACTTGATATTAGAACGAGAATGAGAGGTGAAGTGTGAACGCACAAGGAAACAAATGACGGGAGGGGGAAGAAAGGAGAAGGAGTGTATGTATTTGCAGCGCGAATTTAAAGAGGTGCGATCATACCAGCACTAAAGCTCCGGATCCCATCAGAACTCCGCAGTTAAGTGTGCTTGGGCGAGGGTAGTACTCGGATGGGTGACCACCTGGGAAGCCCTCGTGTTGCACCTATTTTGTTTCGGATGGGTTGTTCGACGTTACGCGCGAATGAAATTATAAACCACTGGTTTATTTACAAAGGTGAGTCACGGTGCCGGGGCATATTACTTGATATTAGAACGAGAAAGAGAGATGCAGAGTGCACGCACAAGGAAACAAATGACGGGAGGGGGGATGGAAGGAGAAAGAGTGTATGTATTTGCAGTGCAGAATGAAACATGAGGGATCGTACCAGCACTAATGCAACGGATTCTATCAGAACTCCGCAGTTAAGGGTGCTTGGGTGAGAAAAGTACTCGGATGGGTGACCTCCTGCGAAGTCCTTATATTTCACCCATTTTCTTGGGAGGTCCTCGTGTTGCACCCATCTTTTTGGAGATGATTCTTTCGACGTTACGCGCGACTTGATTTATGGTCCGAAGGTTTATTCGCAAATTTGAGTCACGGCGCCGTGGCATTTTACTTGATATTAGAACGAGTACGGGAGGTGCAGTGCGGACGCACAAGGAAACAAATGACGGGAGGAGGAAGAAAAGAGAAGGAGTGTATGTATTTGAAGCGCAAAATTAAACAAGTGGTATCATATCAGCACTAATGCACTGGATCCCATCAGAACTCTGCAGTTAAGTGTGCTTGGGAGAGAGTAGTACGCGCGATTTGAATTATGGTCCTCAGGTTTATCCGCAAATGTGAGTCACGGCACCGTAGCATTTTACTTTATATTAGAAGGAGCACGAGAGGTGCAGTGCGCACGCACAAGGAAACAAATGACGGGAGGGGGAAGAAAGGGGAATGAGTTTATGTATTTGCAGCGCGAAATTAAACAGGTGCGATCATAACAGCACTAATGCACCGGATCCCGTCAGAACTCCGCAGTTAAGTGTGCTTGGACGAGATTAATACTCGTATGGGTGACCTCCTTGAAAGTCCTCGTGTCGCACCAATTTTTTTTCAGACAGGTCGTTCGACGTTACGCGCGTCTGGAACTAGGGTCCGCTGGTTTATACGCAAATGTGAGTCAAGAAGCAGGGGCATTTTAATCGATATTAGAACGAGAATGAGAGGTGAAGTGTGAACGCACAAGAAAACAAATGACGGGAGGGGGAAGAAAGGAGAAGGAGTGTATGTATTTGCAGCGCGAAATTAAACAGGTGCGATCATACCAGCACTAAAGCTCCAGATCCCATCAGAACTCCGCAGTTAAGTGTGCTTGGGCGAGGGTAGTACTCGGATGGTTGACCACCTGGGAAGCCCTCGTGTTGCACCTATTTTTTTTCGGATGGGTTGTTCGACGTTACGCGCGAATGGAATTACAAACTGCTGGTTCATTTGCAAAGGTGAGTCACGGTGCCGGGGCATATTACTTGATATTAGAACGAGAAAGAGAGATGCAGAGTGCACGCACAAGGAAACAAATGACGGGAGGGGGGATGGGAGGAGAAAGAGTGTATGTATTTGCAGCGCAGAATGAAACATGAGGGATCATACCAACACTAATGCAACGGATTCTATTAGAACTCCGCAGTTAAGGGTGTTTGGGCGAGAAAAGTACTCGTATGGGTGACCTACTACGAAGTCCTTATACTTCACCCATTTTCTTAGGAAGTACTCGTGTTGCACCCATTTTTTTGCAGATGATTCTTTCGACGAAACGCGCAACTTGAATTATGGTCCTCAGGTTTATTCGCAAATATGAGTCACGACACTGTAGTATTTTACTTGATATTAGAACGAGCACGGGAGGTGCAGTGCGCACGCACAAGGAAACAAATGACGGGAGGGGAAAGAAAGGAGAAGGAGTTTATGTATTTGCAGCGCAGAATTAAACGAGTGCGATCATACCAGCACTAATGCACTGGATCCCATCAGAACTCTGCAGTTAAGTGTGCTTGGGCGAGAGTAGTACTCGGATGGGTGACCTCATGGGAAGTCCTCGTGTCGCACCAATTTTTTTTCAGACGGGTCGTTCGACGTTACGCGCGACTGGAACTATGGTCCGCTGGTTTATACGCAAATGTGAGTCAAGAATTAGGGGCATTTTAATCGATATTAGAACGAGAAGGAGAGGTGCAGTGTGAACGCACAAGGAAACAAATGATGGGAGGGGGGGAGGGAAGAAGGAGTGTATGTATTTTCAGGACGAAATAAAACAGGTGCGGTCACACCAGCACAAATGCACCGGATCCCATCAGAACTCCGCAGTTAAGTGTGCTTTGGCGAAAGTAGTACAATGATGGGTTACCTCCTGGGAAGTTCTCGTGTTGCACCCATTTTCTTTTTTTCAGATGTGCCGTTCGACGTTACGCGCGACTTTAATTATGGCCCGCAGATTTATTCGCAAATGTGAGTCACGGCGCCGTGGCATTTTACTTGATATTTGAACGAGAATGAGATGTGCAGTGCGCACGCACAAGGAAAAAAATCACGGGAGGGGGAAGAAAGGAGAAGGAGTTTATGTATTTGCAGCGCGAAATGAAACAGGTGCGATCATACCAGCACTAATGCAACGGATTCTATCAGAACTCCGTAGGTAAGGGTGCTTGGGCGAGAGTAGTACTAGCATGGGTTACCTCCTGGGAAGTCCTTATATTTCATCCATTTTCTTGTGAAGTCCTCGTGTTGCACCCATTTTTTTGCAGATGATTCTTTCGACGTTACGCGCGACTTGAATTTTGGTCCTCAGGTTTATTCGCAAATGTGAGTCACGGCGCTGTACCGTTTTACTTGATATTAAAACAAAAACGGGAGGTTCAGTGCGCACACACAAGGAAACAAATTACGGGAGGGGGAAGAAAGAAGAAGGAGTTTATGTATTTGTAGCGCGAAATGAAACAGGTGCGATCATACCAGCACTAATGCAACGGATTCTATCAGAACTCCGTAGGTAAGGGTGCTCGGGCGAGAGTAGTACTAGCATGGGTTACCTCCTGCGAAGTCCTTATATTTCACCCATTATCTTGTGAAGTCCTCGTGTTGCACCCATTTTTTTGCAGATGATTCTTTTGACGTTACGCGCGACTTGAATTATGGTCTTCAGGTTTATTCGCAAATGTGAGTCACGGCGCTGTAGCATTTTACTTGATATTAGAACGAGAACGGGAGCTGCAGTGCGCACGCACAAGGAAACAAATGACGAGAGGGGGACGAAAGGGGAATGAGTTTATGTATTTACAGCGAAAAATTAAACAGGTGCGATCATTCCAGCATTAATGCACCGGATCCCATCAGAACTCCGCAGTTAAGTATGCTTGGGCGAGAGTAGTACTCGGATGGGTGACCTCTTGGGAAGTCCTCGTGTCGCACCAATTTTTTTTCAAACGGGTCATTCGACGTTACGCGCGACTGGAACTAGGGTCCGCTGGTTTATACGCAAATGTGAGTGAAGAAGCAGGGGCATTTTAATCGATATTAGAACGAGAATGAGAGGTGAAGTGTGAACGCACAAGGAAACAAATGACCGGAGGGGGAAGAAAGGAGAAGGAGTGTATGTATTTGCAGCGCAAAATTAAACATGTGCGATCATATCAGCACTAAAGCCCCGGATCCCATCAGAACTCCGCACTTAAGTGTGCTTGGGCGAGAGTAGTACTCGGATGGGTGACAACTTGGGAAGCCCTCGTGTTGCACCTATTTTTTTCGGATGGGTTGTTCGATGTTACGCGTGAATGGAATTATAAACCGCTGGTTCATTTGCAAAGGTGAGTCACGGTGCCGGGACATATTACTTGATATTAGAACGAGAAAGAGAGATGCAGAGTGCACGCACAAGGAAACAAATGACAGGAGGGGGGATGGGAGGAGAAAGAGTGTATGTATTTGCAGTGCAGAATGAAACATGAGGAATCATACCAGCACTAATGCAACGGATTCTATCAGAACTCCGCAGTTAAGGGTGCTTGGGCGAGAAAAGTACTTGGATGGGTGACCTCCTGCGAAGTCCTTATATTTCACCCATTTTCTTGGGAGGTCCTCGTGTTGCACCCATCTTTTTGCAGATGATTCTTTCGACGTTACCCGCGACTTGATTTATGGTCCGCAGGTTTATTCGCAAATGTGAGCCACGGTGCCGTGGCATTTTACTTGATATTTGAACGAGAACGAGAGGTGCAGTGCGCACGCACAAGGAAACAAATGACGGGAAGGGGAAGAAAGGAGAAGGAGTGTATGTATTTGCAGTGCGAAATGAAATAGGTGCGATCATACCAGCACTAATGCAACGGATTCTATCAGAACTCTGTAAGTAAGGGTGCTTGGGCGAGAGTAGTACTAGCATTTGTTACCTCCTGCGAAGTCCTTATATTTCACCCATTTTCTTGTGAAGTCCTCGTGTTGTACCCATTTTTTTGCAGATGATTCTTTCGACGTTACGCACGACTTGAATTATGGTCCTCAGGTTTATTCGCAGATGTCAGTCACGGCGCTGTAGTATTTTACTTGATATTAGAACGAGAACGGGAGGTGCAGTGCGCACGCACAAGGATACAAATGAGGGGAGGGGGAAGAAAGGGGAATGAGTTTATGTATTTGTAGCGCAAAATTAAACAGGTGCGATCATACCAGCACTAATGCACCGGATCTGATCAGAACTCCGCAGTGAAGTGTGCTTGGGCGAGATTAGTGCTCGGATGGGTGACCTCCTGGGAAGTCCTCGTGTCGCAGTAATTTTTTTTTTCAGACAGGTCGTTCGACGTTACGCGCGACTAGAACTAGGGTCCACTGGTTTATACGCAAATGTGAGTCAAGAAGCAGGGGCATTTTAATCGATATTAGAACGAGAAGAAGAGATGCAGAGTGCACGCACAAGGAAACAAATGACGGGAGGGGGGATGGAGGGAGAAAAAGTGTATGTATTTGCAGTGCAGAATGAAACATGAGCAATCATACCAGTACCAATGCAACGGATTCTATCAGAACTCCGTAGTTAAGGGTGCTTTGGCGAGAAAAGTACTCGGATGGGTGACCTCCTGCGAAGTCCTTATATTTCACCAATTTTTTTAGGAAGTCCTCGTGTTGCACCCATTTTTTTGCAGATGATTCTTTCGACGATACGCGTGACCTAAATTATGGTCCTCAGGTTTATTCGCAAATATGAGTTACGGCACCGTAGTATTTTACTTTATATTAGAACAAGCACGGGAGGTGCAGTACGCACGCACAAGGAAACAAATGACGGGAGGGGGAAGAAAGGAGAAGGAGTTTATGTATTTGCAGCGCGAAATTAAACGGGTGCGATCATACCAGCACTAATGCACTAGATCCCATCAGAACTCTGCAGTTAAGTGTGCTTGGGCGAGAGTAGTACTCGGATGGGTGACCTCTTGGGAAGTCCTCGTGTCGCACCAATTTTTTTTCAGAAGGGTCATTCGACGTTACGCGCGACTGGAACTATGGTCCCCTGGTTTATACGCAAATGTGAGTCAAGAATCAGGGGCATTTTAATCGATATTAGAACGAGAAGGAGAGGTGCAGTGTGAACGCACAAGAAAACAAATGATGGGAGGGGGGAGGGAAGAAGGAGTGTATGTATTTTCAGCACGAAATTAAACAGGTGCGGTCACACCAGCACAAATGCACCGGATCCCATCAGAACTCCGCAGTTAACTGTGTTTTGGCGAAAGTAGTACAATGATGGGTTACCTCATGGGAAGTTACCGTGTTGCACCCTTTTTCTTTTTTTCAGATGTGCCGCTCGACGTTACGCGCGACATTAATTATGGTCCGCAGATTTATTCGCAAATGTGAGCCACGGCGCCGTGGCATTTTACTTGATATTTGAACGAGAACGAGAGGTGCAGTGCGCACGCACAAGGAAACAAATGACGGGAGGGAGAAGAAAGGAGAAGGAGTGTATGTATTTTCAGCGCGAAATGAAACAGGTGCAATCATACCAGCACTAATGCAACGGATTCTATCAAAACTCCGTAGGTAAGGGTGCTTGGGCGAGAGTAGTACTAGCATGGGTTACCTCCTGCGAAGTCTTTATATTTCACCCATTTTCTTGTGAAGTCCTCGTGTTGCACCCATTTTTTTGCAGATGATTCTTTCGACGTTACGCGCGACTTGAATTATGGTCCTCAGGTTTATTCGCAAATGTGAGTTACGGCGCCGTGGCATTTTACTTGATATTAGAACGAGTACGGGAGGTGCAGTGCGCACGCACAAGGAAACAAATGATGGGAGGGGGAAGAAAGGAGAAGGAGTTTATGTATTTGCAGCGCAGAATTAAACGGGTGCGATCATACCAGCAATAATGCACCGGATCCCGTCAGAACTCCTAAGTGAAGTGTGCTTGGGCGAGATTAGTACTCGGATGGGTGACCTCCTGGGAAGTCCTCGTGTCGCACCAATTTTTTTTCAGACGGGTCGTTCGACGTTACGCACGTCTGGAACTAGAGTCCGCTGGTTTATACGCAAATGTGAGTCAAGAAGCAGGGGCATTTTAATCGATATTAGAACGAGAATGAGAGGTGAAGTGTGAACGCACAAGGAAACAAATTACGGGAGGGGGAAGAAAGGAGAAGGAGTGTATGTATTTGCAACGTGAAATTAAACAGGTGCGATCATACCAGCACTAAAGCTCCTGATCCCATCAGAACTCCGCAGTTAAGTGTGCTTCGGGAAAAGTAGTACTCGGATGGGTGACCACTTGGGAAGCCCTCGTGTTGCACCAATTTTTTTTCGGATGGGTTGTTCGACGTTACGCACGAATGGAATTATAAACCGTCCGTTAATTTGCAAAGGTGGGTCACGGTGCCGGGGCATATTACTTGATATTAGAACGAGAAAGAGAGATGCAGAGTGCACGCACAAGGAATCAAATGACGGGAGGGGGGATGGGAGGAGAAAGAGTGTATGTATTTGCAGTGCAGAATGAAACATGAGGGATCATACCAGCACTAATGCAACAGATTCTATCAGAACTCCGCAGTTACGGGTGCTTGGGCGAGAAAAGTACTCGGATGGGTGACCTCCTACGAAGTCCTTATATTTCACCCATTTTCTTGGGACGTCCTCGTGTTGCACCCATCTTTTTGCAGATGATTCTTACGACATTACGCGCGACTTGATTTATGGTCCGCAGGTTTTTTCGCCAATGTGAGTCACGGCACCGTGCCATTTTACTTGATATTAGAACGAGTACGGGAGGTGTAGTGCGCACCCACAAGGAAACAACTGACGGGAGTAGGAAGAAACGATAAGGAGCGTATGTATTTGAAGCGCAAAATTAAACAAGTGGCATCATACCAGCACTAATGCACTGGATCCCATCATAACTCTGTAGTTAAGTGTGTTTGGGCGAGAGTAGTACTCGGATGGGTGACCTCTTGGGAAGTCCTCGTATCGCAAAAATTTTTTTTCAGATGGGTCGTTCGACGTTACGTGCGACTGGAACTATGGTCCGCTGGTTTATACGCAAATGTGAGTCAAGAATCAGGGGCATTTTAATCGATATTAGAACGAGAAGGAGAGGTGCAGTGTGAACGCAAAAGGAAACAAATGATAGGAGGGGGGGAGGGAAGAAGGAGTGTATGTATTTTCAGTACGAAATTAAACAAGTGCGGTCACACCAGCACAAATGCACCGGATCCCATCAGAACTCCGCAGTTAAGTGTGCTTTGGCGAAAGTAGTACAATGATGGGTTACCTCCTGGGAAGTTCTCGTGTTGCACCCATTTTCTTTTTTTCATATGTGCCGTTCGACGTTACGCGCGACTTTAATTATGGTCCGAAGATTTATTCACAAATGTGAGTCACGGCGCCGTGGAATTTTACTTGATATTTGAATAAGAACGAGAGGTGCAGTGCACACGCACAAGGAAACAAATGACGGGAGGGGGAAGAAAGGAGAAGGAGTTTATGTATTTTTAGCGCAATATTAAACAGGTGTGATCATACCAGCACTAATGCACCGGATCCCATCAGAACTCCGAAGTTAAGTGTGCTTGGGCGAGAGTAGTACTCAGATGGGTGACCTCTTGGGAAGTTCTCGTGTCGCACTAATTTTTTTTTTCAGACGGGTCGTTCGACGTTACGCGCGACTGGAACTAGGGTCCACTGGTTTATACAAAAATGTGAGTCAAGAAGTAGGGGCATTTTAATCGATATTAGAACGAGAAGGAGAGATGCAGAGTGCACGCACAAGGAAACAAATGATGGGAGGGGGGGATGGAGGGAGAAAAAGTGTATGTATTTGCAGCACATAATGAAACATGAGCAATCATACTAGCACAAATGCAACGGATTCTATCAGAACTCCGCAAGTTAAGGATGCTTAGGCGAGAGTAGCACTAGGATGGGTGACCTTTTGCGAAGTCCTTATATTTCACCCATTTTCTTAGGAAGTCCTCGTGCTGCACCCATTTTTTTGCAGATGATTTTTTCGACGATACGCGCGACTTGAATTATGGTCCTCAGGTTTATTCGCAAATGTGAGTCACGGCACCGTAACATTTTACTTTATATTAGAACGAGCACGGGAGGTGCAGTGCGCACGCACAAGGAAACAAATGACGGGAGGGGGAAGAAAGGAGAAGGAGTTTATGTATTTGCAGCGCAGAATTAAACGGGCGCGATGATACCAGCAATAATGCACCGGATCCCGTCAGAACTCCTAAGTGAAGTGTGCTTGGGCGAGATTAGTACTCGGATGGGTGACCTCCTGGGAAGTCCTCGTGTCGCACCAATTTTTTTTCAGACAGGTCGTTCGACGTTACGCACGTCTGGAACTAGAGTCCGCTGGTTTATACGCAAATGTGAGTCAAGAAGCAGGGGCATTTTAATCGATATTAGAACGAGAATGAGAGGGGAAGTGTGAACGCACAAGGAAACAAATTACGGGAGGGGGAAGAAAGGAGAAGGAGTGTATGTATTTGCAGCGTGAAATTAAACAGGTGCGATCATACCAGCACTAAAGCTCCTGATCCCATCAGAACTCCGCAGTTAAGTGTGCTTCGGGAAAAGTAGTACTCGGATGGGTGACCACTTGGGAAGCCCTCGTGTTGCACCAATTTTTTTTCGGATGGGTTGTTTGACGTTACGCACGAATGGAATTATAAACTGCCGGTTCATTTGCAAAGGTGAGTCACGGTGCCGGGGCATATTACTTGATATTAGAACGAGAAGGAGAGATGCAGAGTGTATGCAGAAGGAAACAAATGAAGGGAGGGGGCATGGAGGGAGAAAAAGTGTATGTATTTTCAGCAAGAAATGAAACAGGTGCGATCATACCAGCATTAATGCAACGGATTCTATCAGAACTCCGTAGGTAAGGGTGCTTGGGCGAGAGTAGTACTAGCATGGGTTACCTCCTGCGAAGTCCTTATATTTCACCCATTTTCTTAGGAAGTCCTCGTGTTGCACCCATTTTTTTGCAAATGATTCTTTCGACGATACGCACGACTTGAATTATGGTCCTCAGGTTTATTCGCAAATGTGAGTCACGGCACCGTAGCATTTTACTTGATATTAGAACGAGCACGGGAGGTGCAGTACGCACGCACAAGGAAACAAATGACGGGAGGGGGAAGAAAGGAGAAGGAATTTATGTATTTGCAGCGCGAAATTAAACGGGTGCTATCATACCAGCTCTAATGCACCGGATCCCATCAAAACTCCGCAGTTAACTGTGCTTGGGCGAGAGTAGTACTCGGATGGGTGACCTCCTGGGAAGTCCTCGTATCGCAACAATTTTTTTTCAGCACGAAATGAAACAGGTGCTATCATACCAGCACTAATGCAACGGATTCTATCAGAACTCCGTAGGTAAGGGTGCTTGGGCGAGAGTAGTACTAGCATGGGTTACCTCCTGCGAAGTCTTTATATTTCACCCATTTTCTTGTGAAGTCCTTGTGTTGCACCCATTTTTTTGCAGATGATTCTTTCGACGTTACGCGCGACTTGAATTATGGTCCTCAGGTTTATTCGCAAATATGAGTCACGGCGCTGTGGCATTTTACTTGATATGTGAATGAGAACGGGAGATGCAGTTCGCACGCACAAGGACACAAATGACGGGAGGGGAAAGAAAGGGGAATGAGTTTATGTATTTGCAGCGGAAAATTAACAGGTGCGATCATACCAGCACTATTGCACCGGATCCCATCTTAACTCTGTAGTTAAGTGTGCTTGGGCGAGATTAGTACTCGGATGGGTGACCTCCTGGGAAGTCCTCGTGTTGCACCAATTTTTTTTTTCAGACGGGTCGTTCGACGTTACGCGCGTCTGGAACTAGGGTCCGCTAGTTTATACGCAAATGTGAGTCAAGAAGTAGGGGCATTTTAATAGATATTAGAACGAGAATGAGAGGTGAAGTGTGAACGCACAAGGAAACAAATGACGGGATGGGGAAGAAAGGAGAAGGAGTGTATGTATTTACAGCGCGAAATTAAAGAGGTGCGATCATACTAGCACTAAAGCCCCGGATCCCATCAGAACTCCGCTGTTAAGTGTGCTTGGGCGAGAGTAGTACTCGGATGGGTGACCACCTGGGAAGCCCTCGTGTTGTACCTATTTTTTTTCGGATGGGTTGTTCGACGTTACGCGCAAATGGTATAAACTGCTGGTTCATTTGCAGAGGTGAGTCACGGTGCCGGGGCATATTACTTGATATTAGAACGAGAAGGAGAGATGCATAGTGCACGCACAAGGAAATAAATGACGGGAGGGGGGATGGAGGGAGAAAAAGTGTATGTATTTGCAGCGCAGAATGAAACATGAGCAATCATACCAGCACCAATGCAACGGATTCTATCAGAACTTCGTAAGTTAAGGGTGCTTGGGCGAGAGTAGCACTAGGATGGGTGACTCATGCGAAGTCTTTATATTTCACCCATTTTCTTGGGAGGTCCTCCTGTTGCACCCATCTTTTTGCAGATGATTCTTTCGACGTTACGCGCGACTTGATTTATGGTCCGCAGGTTTATTCGCAAATGTGAGTCACGGCGCCGTGGCATTTTACTTGATATTAGAACAAGTACGGAAGGTGCAGTGCGCACGTACAAGGAAACAAATGACGGGAGGAGGAAGAAAAGAGAAGGAGTGTATGTATTTGAAGCGCAAAATTAAACAAATGGCATCATACCAGCACTTATGCACTGGATCCCATCAGAACTCTGCAGTTAAGGGTGCTTGGGCGAGAGTAGTACTCGGATGGGTGACCTCTTGGGAAGTCCTCGTATTGCAATAATTTTTTTTCAGATGGGTCGTTCGACGTTACGCGCGACTGGAACTATGGTCCGCTGGTTTATACGCAAATGTGAGTCAAGAATCAGGGGCATTTTAATCGATATTCAAACGAGAAGGAGAGGTGCAGTGTGAACGCACAAGGAAACAAATGATGGGAGGGGGGGAGGAAAGAAGGAGTGTATGTATTTTCAGCACGAAATTAAACAGGTGCGGTCACACCAACACTAATGCACCGGATCCCATCAGAACTCCGCAGTTAAGTGTGCTTTGCCGAAAGTAGTACAATGATGGGTTACCTCCTGGGAAGTTCTCGTGTTGCACCCATTTTTTTTTTTTCAGATTTGCCGTTCGACGTTACGCGCGACTTTAATTATGGTCCGCAGATTTATTCGCAAATGTGAGTCACGGCGCCGTGGCATTTTACTTGATATTTGAACGAGAACGAGAGGTCCAGTGCGCACGCACAAGGAAACAAATGACCGGAGGGGGAAGAAAGGAGAAGGAATTTATGTATTTGCAGCGCGAAATTAAACAGGTTCGATCATACCAGCACTAATGCACCGGATCCCATCAGAACTCCGCAGTTAAGTGTGCTTGGGTGAGAGTAGTACTCGGATGGGTGACCTCTTGGGAAGTCCTCGTATCGCAACAATTTTTTTTCAGATGAGTCGTTCGACGTTACGCGCGACTGGAACTATGGTCTGCTAGTTTATACGGAAATGTGAGTCAAGAATCAAGGGCATTTTAATCGATATTAGAACGAGAAGGAGAGGTGCAATGTGAACGCACAAGAAAACAAATGATGGGAGGGGGGGAGGGAAGAAGGAGTGTATGTATTTGCAGCGCGAAATTAAACAGGTACGATCATACCAGCACAAATGCACCGGATCCCATCAGAACTCCGCAGTTAAGTGTGCTTTGGCGAAAGTGGTACAATAATGGGTTACCTCGTAGGAATTTCTCGTGTTGCACCCATTTTCTTTTTTTCAGATGTGCCGTTCGACGTTATGCGCGACTTTAATTATGGTCCGCAGATTTATTCGCAAATGTGAGTCACGGTGTCGTGGCATTTGACTTGATATTTGAACGAGAACGAGAGGTGCAGTGTGCACGGACAATGAAACAAATGACGGGAGGGGGAAGAAAGGAGAAGGAGTTTATGTTTTTGCAGTGCGAAATTAAACAGGTGCGATCATACCAGCACTAATGCACCGGATCCTATCAGAACTCCGCAGTTAAGTGTGCTTGGGCGAGAGTAGTACTCGGATGGGTGACCTCTTGGGAAGTCCTCGTGTCGCACTAATTTTTTTTTTCAGACGGGTTGTTCGACGTTACGCTTGACTGGAACTAGGGTCCACTGGTTTATACGCAAATGTGAGTCAAGAAGCAGGGGCATTTTAATCGATATTAGAACGAGAAGGAGAGATGCATAGTGCACGCACAAGGAAACAAATGACGGGAGGGGGGATAGAGGGAGAAAAAGTGTATGTATTTGCAGCGCAGAATGAAACATGAGCAATCATACCAGCACCAATGCAACGTATTCTATCAGAACTCCGCAAGTTAAGGGTGCTTGGGCGAGAGTAGCACTAGGATGGGTGACCTCATGCAAAGTCCTTATATTTCACCCATTTCTTAGGAAGTCCTCGTGTTCCACCCATTTTTTTGCAGATGATTCTTTCGACGATACGCGCGACTTGAATTATGGTCATCAGATTTATTCTCAAATGTGAGTCACGGCACCGTAGCATTTTACTTTATATTAGAAGGAGCACGGGAGGTGCAGTGCGCACGCACAAGGAAATAAATGACAGGAGGGGGAAGAAAGGAGAAGTTGTTTATGTATTTGCAGTGCGGAATTAAACGGGTGCGATCATACCAGTACTAATGCACTGGATCCCGTTAGAACTCCGCAGTTAGGTGTGCTTTGGCGAGAGTAGTACTCGGATTGGTGACCTCCTGGGAAGTCCTCGTGTCACACCAATTTTTTTTCAGACAGGTCGTTCGACGTTACGCGCGACTGGAACTAGGGTCCGCTGGTTTATACGCAAATGTGAGTCAAGAAGCAGGGGCATTTTAATCGATATTAGTACGAGAAGGAGAGGTGCAGTGTGAACGCACAAGGAAACAATCGATTGGAGGGGGAGGGAAGGAGAAGGAGTGTATGTATTTTCAGCACGAAATGAAACAGGTGCTATCATACCAGCACTAATGCAACGGATTCTATCAGAACTCCGTAGGTAAGGGTGCTTGGGCGAGAGTAGTACTAGCATGGGTTACCTCCTGCGAAGTCCTTATATTTCACCCATTTTCTTGTGAAGTCCTCGTGTTGCACCCATTTTTTAACAGATGATTCTTTCGACGTTACGCGCGACTTGAATTATGGTCCTCGTGCCGCAGTAATTTTTTTTTTCAGACGGGTCGTTCGACGTTACGTGCGACTAGAACTAGGGTCCACTGGTTTATACGCAAATGTGAGTCAAGAAGCAGGTGCATTTTAATCGATATTAGAACGAGAAGGAGAGATGCAGAGTGCACGGACAAGGAAACAAATGACGGGAGGGGTAGGGAAGGAGAAAGAGTGTATGTATTTTCAGCACGAAATGAAACAGGTGCGATCATACCAGCACTAATGCATCGGATTCTATCAGAACTCCGTAGGTAAGGTGCTTGGGCGAGAGTAGTACTAGAATGGGTTACCTCCTGCGAAGTCCTTATATTTCACCCATTTTCTTGTGAAGTCCTCGTGTTGCACCCATTTTTTAACAGATGATTCTTTCGACGTTACGCGCGACTTGAATTATGGTCCTCATGTTTATTCACAAATGTGAGTCACGGCACCGTAGTATTTTACTTGATATTAGAACGAGCACGGGAGGTGCAGTGCGCACGCACAAGGAAAGAAATGACGGGAGGGGGAGGAAAGGAGAAGGAGTTTATGTATTTGCAGCGCAGAATTAAGCGGGTGCGATCATACCAGCACTAATGCACTGGATCCCATCAGAACTCTGCAGTTAAGTTTGCTTGGGCGAGAGTAGTACTCGGATGGGTGAGCTCTTGGGAAGTCCTTGTGTCGCACCAATTTTTTTTTAGACGGATCGTTCGACGTTACACGCGACTGGAACTATGGTCCGCTGGTTTATACGCAAATGTGAGTCAAGAAGCAGGGGCATTTTAATCGATATTAGAACGAGAAGGAGAGGTGCAGTGTGAACGCACAAGGAAACAATTGATGGGAGGGGGAGGGAAGGAGAAGGAGTGTATGTATTTTCAGCACGAAATGAAACAGGTGCGATCATACCAGCACCAATGCATCGGATTCTATCAGAACTCAGTAGGTAATGGTGCTTGGGCGAGAGTAGTACTAGCATGGGTTACCTCCTGCGAAGTCCTTATATTTCACCCATTTTCTTGTGAAGTCCTCGTGTTGCACCCATTTTTTTGCAGATGGTTCTTTCGACATTACGCGCGACTTGAATTATGGTGCTCAGGTTTATTCGCAAATGTGAGTCACGGCGCCGTGGCATTTTACTTGATATTTGAACGAGAACGTGAGGTGCATTGCGCACGTACAAGGAAACAAATGACAGGAGGGGGAAGAAATGAGAAGGAGTTTATGTATTTGCAACGCGAAATTAAAGAGGTGCGATCATACCAGCACTAATGCACCGGATCCCATAAGAACTCCGCAGTTAAGGGTGCTTGGGCGAGAGTAGTACTCGGATGGGTGGCCTCCTAGGAAGTCCTCGTGTCGCACTAATTTTTTTTTCAGACGGGTCGTTCGACGTTACGCGCGACTGGAACTAGGGTCCACTAGTTTATACGCAAATGTGAGTCAAGTAGCAGGGGCATTTTAATCGATATTAGAACGAGAAGGAGAGATGCAGAGTGCACGCACAAGGAAACAAATGACGGGAGGGGGGATGGAGGGAGAAAAAGTGTATGTATTTGCAGCGCAGAATGAAACATGAGCAATCATACCAGCTCCAATGCAACAGATTCTATCAGAACTCCGCAAGTTAAGGGTGCTTGGGCGAGAGTAGCACAAGGATGGGTGACCTACTGCGAAGTCCTTATATTTCACCCATTTTCTTAGGAAGTCCTCGTGTTGCACCCATTTTTTTGCAGATGATTCTTTCGACGATATGCGCGAGTTGAATTATGGTCCTCAGGTTTATTCGCAAATGTGAGTCACGGCGCTGTAGCATTTTACTTGATATTAGAACGAGAACGGGAGCTGCAGTGCGCTCGCACAAGGAAACAAATGACGGGAGGGGGACGAAAGGGGAATGAGTTTATCTATTTGCAGCGCGAAATTAAACAGATGAAATCATTCCAGCACTAATGCACCGGATCCCAACAGAACTCTGCAGTTAAGTGCGCTTGGGCGAGAGTTGTACTCGGATGGGTGACCTCTTGGGAAGTCCTCGTGTCGCACCAAATTTTTTTCAGACGGGTCGTTCGACGTTACGTGCGACTGGAACTAGGGTCCGCTGATTTATGCGCAAATGTGAGTCAAGAAGTAGGGGCATTTTAATCGATATTAGAACGAGAATGAGAGGTGAAGTGTGAACGCACAAGGAAACAAATGACGGGAGGGGGAAGAAAGGAGAAGGAGTGTATGTATTTGTAGCGCGAAATTAAACAGGTGCAATCATACCAGCACTAAAGCTCCGGATCCCATCAGAACTCCGCAGTTTAGTGTGCCTGGGCAAGAGTAGTACTTGGATGGGTGACCACTTGGGAAGCCCTCGTGTTGCACATATTTTTTTTCGGATGGGTTGTTCGACGTTACGCGCGAATGGAATTATAAACCGCTGGTTCATTTGCAAAGGTGAGTCACGGTGCCGGGGCATATTACTTGATATTAGAACAAGAAGGAGAGATACAGAGTGTATGCACAAGGAAACAAATGAAGGGAGGAGGGATGGAGGGAGAAAAAGTGTATGTATTTGCAGCGCAGAATGAAACATGAGCAATCATACCAGCACCAATGCGACGGGTTCTATCAGAACTCCGCAAGTTATGGGTGTTTGGGCGAGAGTAGCACTAGGATGGGTGACCTCCTGCGAAGTCCTTATATTTCACCCATTTTCTTAGAAAGTCCTCGTGTTTCACCCATTTTTTTGCAGATGATTCTTTCGACGATACGCGCGACTTGAATTATGGTCCTCAGGTTTACTCGCAAATGTGAGTCACGGCACCATAGCATTTTACTTGATATTAGAACGAGAACGGGAGGTGCAGTGCGCACGCACAAGGAAACAAATGACGGGAGGGGGAAGAAAGGAGAAGGAATTTATGTATTTACAGCGCGAAATTAAATGGGTGCTATCATACCAGCACTAATGCACCGGATCCCATCAAAACTCCGCAGTTAACTGTGCTTGGGCGAGAGTAGTACTCGGATGGGTGACCTCCTGGGAAGTCCTCGTATCGCAACAATTTTTTTTCAGATAGGTCGTTCGACTTTACGCGCGGCTGGAACTAGGGTCCGCTGGTTTATACGCAAATATGAGTCAAGAAGAAGGGGCATTTTAATCGATATTAGAACGAGAAGGAGAGATGCAGAGTGCACGCACAAGGAAACAAATAACGGGAGGGGGGATGGAGGGAGAAAAAGTGTATGTATTTGCAGCGCAGAATGAAACATGAGCAATCATACCAGCACCAATGCAACGGATTCTATCAGAACTCCGCAAGTTGAGGGTGATTGGGCGAGAGTAGCACTAGAATGGGTGAGCTCATGCGAAGTCCTTATATTTCACCCATTTTCTTAGGAAGTCCTCGTGTTCCACGAATTTTTTTGCAGATGATTCTTTCGACGATACGCGCGACCTGAATTATGGTCCTCAGGTTTATTCACAAATGTGAGTCACGGCACCGTAGCATTTTACTTGATATTAGAACGAGCACGGGAGGTGCAGTGCGCACGCACAAGGAAACAAATGACAGGAGGGGGAAGAAAGGAGAAGGAGTTTATGTATTTGCAGCGCGGAATTAAACGGGTGCGATCATACCAGCACTAATGCACCGGATCCCGTCAGAACTCCGCAGTTAAGTGTGCTTTGGCGAGAGTAGTACTCGGATTGGTGACCTCCTGGGAAGTCCTCGTGTCACACCAATTTTTTTTCAGACGGGTCGTTCGACGTTACGCGCGACTGGAACTAGGGTCCGCTGGTTTATACGCAAATGTGAGTCAAGAAGCAGGGGCATTTTAATCGATATTAGAACGAGAAGGAGAGGTGCAGTGTGAACGAACAAGGAAACAATTGATGGGAGGGGGAAGGAAGGAGAAGGAGTGTATGTATTTTCAGCAAGAAATGAAACAGGTGCGATCATACCAGCACTAATGCAACGGATTCTATCAGAGCTCCGTAGGTAAGGGTGCTTGGGGGAGAGTAGTACTAGCATGGGTTACCTCCTGCGAAGTCCTTATATTTCACCCATTTTCTTGTGAAGTCCTCGTGTTGCACCCATTTTTTTGCAGATGATTCTTTCGACCTTACGCGCGACTTTAATTATGGTCCGCAGATTTATTCGCAAATATGAGTCACGGCGCCGTGGCATTTTACTTGATATTAGAACGAGAACGGGAGGTGCAGTGCGCACGCACAACGAAACAAATGACGGGAGGGGGAAGAAAGGGGAATGAGTTTATGTATTTGCAGCCCAAAATTAAACAGGTGCGATCATACCAGCACTAATGCACCAGATCCCATCAGAACTCCGCAGTTATGTGTGCTTTGGCAAGAGTAGTACTCGGATTGGTGACCTCCTAGGAAGTCCTCGTGTCGCACTAATTTTTTTTTCAGACGGGTCGTTCGACGTTACGCACGACTGGAACAAGGGTCCACTGGTTTATACGCAAATGTGAGTCAAGAAGCAGGGGCATTTTAATCGATATTAGAACGAGAAAGAGAGATGCAGAGTGCGCGCACAAGGAAACAAATGACGCGAGGGGGGATGGAGGTAGAAAAAGTATATGTATTCGCAGCGCAGAATGAAACATGAGCAATCATACCAGCACCAATGCAACGGATTCCATCAGAACTCCGCAAGTTAAAGGTGCTTGGGCGAGAGTAGCACTAGGATGGGTGACTTCCTGCGAAGTCCTTATATTTCACCCATTTTCTTAGGAAGTCCTCATGTTGCACCCATTTTTTTGCAGATGATTCTTTCGACGATACGCGCGACTTGAATTATGGTCCTCAGGTTTATTCGCAAATGTGAGTCATGGCACCGTAGCATTTTACTTGATATTAGAACGAGCACGGGAGGTGCAGTGTATGTATTTGCAGCGCAGAATGAAACATGAGCAATCATACCAGCACCAATGCAACGGATTCTATCAGAACTCCGCAAGTTGAGGGTGCTTGGGCGAGAGTAGCACTAGAATGGGTGAGCTCATGCGAAGTCCTTATATTTCACCCATTTTCTTAGGAAGTCCTCGTTTTCCACCCATTTTTTTGCAGATGATTCTTTCGACGATACGCGCGACCTGAATTATGGTCCACAGGTTTATTCACAAATGTGAGTCACGGCACCGTAGCATTTTACTTTATATTAGAAGGAGCACGGGAGGTGCCGTGCGCACGCACAAGGAAACAAATGACAGGAGGGGGAAGAAAGGAGAAGGAGTTTAGTATTTGCAGCGCGGAATTAAACGGGTGCGATCATACCAGCACTAATGCACCGGATCCCGTCAGAACTCCGCAGTTAAGTGTGCTTTGGCGAGAGTAGTACTCGGATTGGTGACCTCCTGGGAAGTCCTCGTGTCGCACCAATTTTTTTTCAGACGGGTCGTTCGACGTTACGCGCGACTGGAACTAGGGTCCGCTGGTTTATACGCAAATGTGAGTCAAGAAGCAGGGGCATTTTAATCGATATTAGAACGAGAAGGAGAGGTGCAGTGTGAACGCACAAGGAAGCAATTGATGGGAGGGGGAGGGAAGGAGAAGGAGTGTATGTATTTTCAGCACGAAATGAAACAGGTGCGATCATACCAGCACTAATGGAACGGATTCTATCAGAACTCCGTAGGTAAGGTTGCTTGGGCGAGAGTAGTACTAGCATGGGTTACCTCCTGCGAAGTCTTTATATTTTACCCATTTTCTTGTGAAGTACTCGTGTTGCACCCGTTTTCTTTTTTTCAGATGTGCCGTTCGACGTTACGCACGACTTTAATTATGGTCCGCAGAATTATTCGCAAATGTGAGTCACAGCGCCGTGGCATTTTACTTCATATTTGAACGAGAACGAGAGGTGCAGTGCGCACGCACAAGGAAACAAATGACAGGAGGGGGAAGAAAGGAGAAGGAGTTTATGTATTTGCAGAGCGAAATTAAATCGGTGCAATCATACCAACACGAATGCACCGGATCCCATCAGAACTCCGCAGTTAAGTGTGCTTGGGCGAGATTAGTACTCAGATGGGTGACCTCCTGGGAAGTCCTCGTGTCGCATTAATTTTTTTTTTAGACGGGTCGTTCGACGTTACGCGCGACTGGAAGTAGGGACGCCTGGTTCATACGTAAATGTGAGTCAAGAAGCAGGGGCATTTTAATCGATATCTGAACGAGAAGGAGAGATGCAGAGTGCACGCACAAGGAAACAAATGACGGGAGGGGGGATGGAGGGAGAAAAAGTGTATGTATTTGCAGCGCAGAATGAAACATGAGCAATCATACCAGCACCAATGCAACGGATTCTTTCAGAACTCCGCAAGTTAAGGGTGCTTGGGCGAGAGTAGCACGAGGATGGGTGACCTCCTGCGAAGTCCTTATATTTCACCCATTTTCTTAAGAAGTCCTCGTGTTACACCCATTTTTTTGCAGATGATTCATTCGACGATACGCGCGACTTGAATTATGGTCCTCAGTTTTATTCGCAAATGTGAGTCACGGCACCGTAGCATTTTACTTGAATTAGAACGAGCACGGGAGGTGCAATGCGCACGCACAAGGAAACAAATGACGGGAGGGGGAAGAAAGGATAAGGAGTTTATGTATTTGCAGCGCGGAATTAAACGGGTGCGATCATACCAGTACTAATGCACCGGATCCAATCAGAAGTCCGCAGTTAAGTGTGCTTGGGCGAGAGTAGTACTCAGATGGGTGACCTCTTGGGAAGTCCTCGTGTCGCACCAATTTTTTTTCAGACGGGTCGTTCGACGTTACGCGCGACTGGAACTGGGGTCAACTGGTTTATACGCAATTGTGAGTCAAGAAGCAGGGGCATTTTAATCGATATTAGAATGAGAAGGAAAGGCGCAGTGTGAACGCACAAGGAAACAATTGATGGGAGGGGGAGGGAAGGAGAAGGAGTGTATGTATTTTCAGCACGAAATGAAATAGGTGCAATCATACCAGCACTAATGCAACGGATTCTATCAGAACTCCGTAGGTAAGGGTGCTTGGGCGAGAGTAGTTCTAGCATGGGTTACCTCCTGCGAAGTCCTTATATTTCACCGATTTTCTTGTGAAGTCCTCGTGTTGCACACATTTTCTTTTTTTCAGATGTGTCGTTCGACGTTACGCGCGACTTTAATTATGGTCCGCAGATTTATTCGCAAATGTGAGTCACGGCGCCGTGGCATTTTACATGATATTTGAACGACAACGAGAGGTGCAGTGCGCACGCACAAGGAAACAAATGACGGGAGGGGGAAGAAAGGAGAAGGAGTTTATTCATTTGCAGCGCGAAATTAAACAGGTGCGATCATACCATTACTAATGCACCGGTTCCCATCAGAACTCCGCAGTTAAGTGTGCTTGGACGAGAGTAGTACTCGGATGGGTGACCTCTTGGGAAGTCCTCGTGTCGCACTAATTTTTTTTTTTCAGACGGGTCGTTCGACGTTACGCGCGACTGGAACTAGGGTCCACTGGTTTATACGCAAATGTGAGTCAAGAAGCAGGAGCATTTTAATCGATATTAGAACGAGAAGGAGAGATGCAGACTGCACGCACAAGGAAACAAATGACGGGAGGAGGGATGGAGGGAGAAAAAGTGTATGTATTTGCAGCGCAGAATGAAATATGAGCAATCATACCAGCACCAATACAACGGATTCTATCAGAACTCCGCAAGTTAAGGGTGCTTGGGCGAGAGTAGAACTAGGATGGGTGACCTCCTGCGAAGTCCTTATATTTCACCCATGTTCTCAGGAAGTCCTCGTGTTGCACCCATTTTTTTGCAGATGATTCTTTCGACGATACGCGCGACTTGAATTATGGTCCTCAGGTTTATTCGCAAATGTGAGTCACGGCACCGTAGCATTTAACCTGATATTAGAACGAGCACGGGAGGTGCAGTGCGCACGCACAAGGAAATAAATGATGAGAGGGGGAAGAAAGGAGAAGGAGTTTACATATTTGCAGCGCAGAATTAAACGGGTGCGATCATACCAGCATTAATGCATCGGATTCCATCAGAACTTCGCAGTTATGTATGCTTGGGCGAGAGTAGTACTCGGATGGGTGACCTCCTGGGAAGTCCTCGTGTCGCACCAATTTTTTTTCAGACGGGTCGTTCGACTTTACGCGCGATTGGAACTAGGGTCCGCTGGTTTATACACAAATGTGAGTCAAGAAGCAGGGGCATTTTAATTGATATTAGAACGAGAAGGAGAGATGCAGAGTGCACGTACAAGGAAACAAATGACGGGAGGGGGGATGGAGGGAGAAAAAGTGTATGTATTTGCAGCGCAGAATGAAACATGAGCAATCATACCAGCACCAATGCAACGGATTCTTTCAGAACTCCACAAGTTAAGGGTGCTTGGGCGAGAGTAGCACTAGGATGGGTGACCACCTGCGAAGTCCTTATATTTCACCCATTTTCTTAAGAAGTCCTCGTGTTGCACCCATTTTTTTGCAGATGATTCATTCGACGATACGCGCGACTTGAATTATGGTCCTCAGGTTTATTCGCAAATGTGAGTCATGGCACCGTAGCATTTTACTTGATATTAGAACGAGAACGGGAGGTGCAGTGCGCATGCACAAGGAAACAAATAACGGGAGGGGGAAGAAAGGAGAAGGAATTTATGTATTTGCAGCGCGGAATTAAACGAGTGCGATCATACCAGCACTATGCACCGGATCCCATCAGAACTCAGCAGTTAAGTGTACTTGGGCGAGAGTAGTACTCGGATGGGTGACCTCCTGGGAAGTCCTTGTGTCGCACAAATTTTTTTTCAAACGGGTCGAGAATGAGAGGTGAAGTGTGAACGCACAAGGAAACAAATGACGGGAGGGGGAAGAAAGGAGGAGTGTATGTATTTGCGGTGCGAAATTAAAGAGGTGCGATCATACCAGCACTAAAGCCCCGGATCCCATCAGAACTCCGCAATTAAGTGTGCTTGGGCGAGAGTAGTACTCAGATGGGTGACAACCTAGGAAGCCCTCGTGTTGCACCTATGTTTTTTCGGATGGGTTGTTCGACGTTACGCGCGAATGGAATTATATACCGCTGGTTCATTTGCAAAGGTGAGTCACGGTGTCGGGGCATATTACTTGATATTAGAACGAGAAAGATAGATGCAGAGTGCACGCACAAGGAAACAAATGACGGGAGGGGGGATGGGAGGAGAAAGAGTGTATGTATTTGCAGCGCAGAATGAAACATGAGGGATCATACCAGCACTAATGCAACGGATTCTATTAGAACTCCGCAGTTAAGGGTGCTTGGGCGAGAAAAGTACTCGGATGGGTGACCTCCTGCGAAGTCCTTATATTTCACCCATTTTCTTAGGAAGTACTCGTGTTGCACCCATTTTTTTGCAGATGATTCTTTCGACGATACGCGCAACTTGAATTATGGTCCTCAGATTTATTCGCAAATGTGAGTCACGGCACCGTAGTATTTTACTTGATATTAGAACGAGCACGGGAGGTGCATTGCGCACGCACAAGGAAACAAATGACGGGAGGGGAAAGAAAGGAGAAGGAGTTTATTTACTTGCAGCGCGGAATTAAACGGGTGCGATCATACCAGCACTAATGCACTGGATCCCATCAGAACTCTGCAGTTAAGTGTGCTTGGGCGAGAGTAGTACTCGGATGGGTGACCTCATGGGAAGTCCTCGTGTCGCACCAATTTTTTTTCAGACGGGTCATTCGACGTTACGCACGACTGGAACTATGGTCCGCTGGTTTATACACAAATATAAGTCAAGAATTAGGGGCATTTTAATCGATATTAGAACGAGAATGAGAGGTGCATTGTGAACGCACAAGGAAACAAATGATGGGAGGGGGGAGGGAAGAAGGAGTGTATGTATTTTCAGCACGAAATTAAACAAGTGCGGTCACACCAGCACAAATGCACCGGATCCCATCAGAACTCCGCAGTTAAGTGTACTTTGGCAAAAGTAGTACAATGATGGGTTACCTCCTGGGAAGTTCTCGTGCTGCACCCATTTTCTTTTTTTCAGATGTGCCGTTCGACGTTACGAGCGACTTTAATTATGGTCCGCAGATTTATTCACAAATGTGAGTCACGGCACCGTGGCATTTTACTTTATATTTGAACGAGAACGAGAGGTGCAGTGCGCACGCACAAGGAAAAAAATACGGGAGGGGGAAGAAAGGAGAAGGAGTTTATGTATTTGCAGCGCGAAATAAAACAGGTGCGATCATACCAGCACTAATACAACGGATTCTATCAGAACTCCGTAGGTAAGGGTGCTTGGGCAAGAGTAGTACTAGCATGGGTTACCTCCTGGGAAGTCCTTATATTTCATCCATTTTCTTGTGAAGTCCTCGTGTTGCACCCATTTTTTTGCAGATGATTCTTTCGACGTTACGCGCGACTTGAATTATGGTCCTCAGGTTTATTCGCAAATGTGAGTCACGGCGCTGTACCATTTTACTTGATATTAAAACGAAAACGGGAGGTTCAGTGCGCACGCACAAGGAAACAAATTACGGGAGGGGGAAGAAAGGAGAAGGAGTTTATGTATTTGCAGCGCGAAATGAAACAGGTGCGATCATACCAGCACTAAGTCAACGGATTCTATCAGAACTCAGTAGGTAAGGGTGTTTAAGCGAGAGTAGTACAAGCATGGGTTACCTCCTGGGAAGTCCTTATATTTCACCCATTTTCTTGTGAAGTCCTTGTGTTGCACCCATTTTTTTGCAGATGATTCTTTCGACGTAACGCGCGACTTGAATTATGGTCCTCAGGTTTATTCGCAAATATGAGTCACGGCGCTGTAGCATTTTACTTGATAGTAGAACGAGAACGGGAGGTGCAGTGCGCACGTATAAGGAAACAAATGACGGGAGGGGGAAGAAAGGGGAATGAGTTTATGTATTTGCAGCGCGAAATTAAACAGGTGCGATCATTCCAGCATTAATGCTCTGGATCCCATCAGAACTCCGCAGTGAAGTGTGCTTGGGCGAGATTAGTAATCGGATGGGTGACCTCCTGGGAAGTCCTCGTGTCGCACCAATTTTTTTTCAGACGGGTCGTTCGACGTTACACACCTCTGGAACTAGGGTCCGCTGGTTTATACGCAAATGGGAGTCAAGAAGCAGGGGCATTTTAATCGATATTAGGACGAGAATGAGAGGTGAAGTGTGAACGCACAAGGAAACAAATGAAAGGAGGGGGAAGAAAGGAGAAGGAGTGTATGTATTTGCAGCGCGAAAGTGAACAGGTGCGATCATACCAGCACTAAAGCTCCGGATCCCATCAGAACTCCGCAGTTAAGTGTGTTGGGGCGAGCATAGTACTCGGATGGGTGACCACTTGGGAAGCCCTCGTGTTGCACCCATTTTTCTCAGATGGGTTGTTAGACGTTACGCGCGAATAGAATTATAAACCGCTGGTTCATTTACAAAGATGAGTCACGGTGCCGGGGCATATTACTTGATATTAGAACGAGAAAGAGAAATGCAGAGTGCACGCACAAGGAAACAAATGACGGGATGGGGGATGGGAGGAGAAAGAGTGTATGTATTTGCAGTGCATAATGAAACATGAGGGATCATACCAGCACTAATGCAACGGATTCTATCAGACCTCCGCAGTTAAGGGTGCTTGGGCGAGAAAAGTACTCGGATGGGTGACCTCCTGCGAAGTCCTTATATTTCACCCATTTTCTTGGGAGGTCCTCGTGTTGCACCCATCTTTTTGCAGATGATTCTTTCGACTTTACGCGCGACTTTATTTATGGTCCGCAGGTTTATTCGCAAATGTGAGTCACGGCGCCGTGGCATTTTACTTGATATTAGAACGAGTACGGGAGGTGCAGTGCGCACGCACAAGGAAACAAATGACGGGAGGAGGAAGAACAGAGAAGGAGTGTATGTATTTGAAGTGCAAAATTAAACAAGTGGCATCATGCCAGCACTAATGCACTGGATCCCATCAGAACTCTGCAGTTAAGTGTGCTTGGGCGAGAGTAGTACTCGAATGGGTGACCTCTTGGGAAGTCCTCGTATCGCAACAATTTTTTTTCAGATTGGTCGTTCGACGTTACGTGCGACTGGAACTATGGTCCGCTGGTTTATACGCAAATGTGAGTCAAGAATCAGGGGCATTTTAATCGATATTCGAACGAGAAGGAGAGGTGCAGTGTGAACGCACAAGGAAACAAATGATGGGAGGGGGGGAGGGAAGAAGGAGTGTATGTATTTTCAACACGAAATTAAACAGGTGCGGTCACACCAGCACTAATGCACCGGATCCCATCAGAACTCCGCAGTTAAGTGTGCTTTGGCGAAAGTAGTACAATGATGGGTTACCCCCTGGGATGTTCTCGTGTTCCACCCATTTTCTTTTTTTCAGATGTGCTGTTCGACGTTACGCGCGACTTTAATTATGGTCCGAAGGTTTTTTCGCAAATGTGAGTCAAGGCGCCGTGGCATTTTACTTGATATTTGAACGAGAACGAGAGGTGCAGTGCGCACGCACAAGGAAACAAATGACGGGATGGGGAAGAAAGGAGAAGGAGTTTATGTATTTGCAGCGCAGAATTAAACGGTTGCGATCATACCAGCACTAATGCACCGGATCCCATCAGAACTCCGCAGTTAAGTGTGCATGGGTGAGAGTAGTACTCGAATGGGTGACCTCATGGGAAGTCCTCATGTCGCACCAATTTTTTTTCAGACGGGTCGTTCGACGTTACGCGCGACTGGAACTGGGGTCCGCTTGTTTATAGGCAAATGTGAGTCAAGAAGCAGGGGCATTTTAATCGATATTAGAACGAGAAGGAGAGGTGCAGTGTGAACGCACAAGGAAACAAATGATGGGAGGGGGAGGGAAGGAGAAGGAGTGTATGTATTTTCAGCACGAAATGAAACAGGTGCGATCATACCAGCACTAATGCAACGGATTCTATCAGAACTCCGTAGGTAAGGGTGCTTGGGCGAGAGTAGTACTAGCATGGGTTACCTCCTGCGAAGTCCTTATATTTCACCCATTTTCTTGTGAAGTCCTCGTGTTGCACCCATTTTTTTGCAGATAATTCTTTCGACGTTACGTGCGACTTGAATTATGGTCCTCAGGTTTATTCGCAAATGTGAGTCACGGCGCTGTAGCATTTTACTTGATATTAGAACGAGAACGGGAGGTGCAGTGCGCACGCACAAGAAAACAAATGACGGGAGGGGGAAGAAAGGGGAATGAGTTTATGTATTTGCAGCGCAAAATTAAACAGGTGCGATCATACCAGCACTAATGCACCGGATCCCATCAGAACTCCGCAGTTAAGTGTGCTTTGGCGAGAGTAGTACTCGTATGGGTGACCTCTTGGGAAGTCCTCATGTCGCACTAATTTTTTTTTTCAGACGGGTCGTTCGACGTTACGCGCGACTGGAACTAGAGTCCACTGTTTTATACGCAAATGTGAGTCAAGAAGTAGGGGCATTTTAATCGATATTAGAATGAAAAGGAGAGATGCAGAGTGCACGCACAAGGAAACAAATGACGGGAGGGGGGGATGGAGGGATAAAAAGTGTATGTATTTGCAGCGTAGAATGAAACATTAGCAATCATACCAGCACTAATGCAACGGATTCTATCAGAACTCCGCAAGTTAAGGGTGCTTGGGCGAGAGTAGCACTAGGATGGGTGACCTCTTGCGAAGTCCTTATATTTCACCCATTTTCTTAGGAAGTCCTCGTGTTGCACCCATTTTTTTGCAGATGATTCTTTCGATGATACGCGCGACTTGAATTATGGTCCTCAGGTTTATTCGCAAATGTGTTGCACCAATTTTTTTCCAGACGGGTCGTTCGACGTTACGCGCAACTGGAACTAGGGTCTGCTGGTTTATACGCAAATGTGAGTCAAGAAGCAGGGGCATTTTAATCGATATTAGAACGAGAATGAGAGGTGAAGTGTGAACGCACAAGGAAACAAATGACCGGAGGGGGAAGAAAGGAGAAGGAGTGTATGTATTTGCAGCGCGAAATTAAAGAGGTGCGATCATACCAGCACTAAAGCCCCGGATCCCATCAGAACTCCGCACTTAAGTGTGCTTGGGCGAGAGTAGTACTCGGATGGGTGACAACTTGGGAAGCCCTCGTGTTGCACCTATTTTTTTCGGATGGGTTTGTCGACGTTACGCGCGAATGGAATTATAAACAACTGGTTCATTTGCAAAGGTGAGTCACAGTGCTGGGGCATATTACTTGATATTATAACGAGAAAGAGAGATGCAAAGTGCACGCACAAGGAAACAAATGACGGGAGGGGGGACGGGAGGAGAAAGAGTGTATGTATTTGCAGTGCAGAATGAAACATGAGGGATCATACCAGCACTAATGCAACGGATTCTATCAGAACTCCGCAGTTAAGGGTGCTCGGGCGAGAAAAGAACTCGGATGGGTGACCTCCTGCGAAGTCCTTATATTTCACCCATTTTCTTGGGAGGTCCTCGTGTTGCACCCATCTTTTTGCAGATGATTCTTTCGACGTTACGCGCGACTTGATTTATGGTTCGCAGGTTTATTCGCAAATGTGAGTCACGGCGCCGTGGCATTTTACTTGATATTAGAACGAGTACGGGAGGTGTAGTGCGCACGCACAAGGAAACAAATGACGGGATGAGGAACAAAAGAGAAGGAGTGTATATATTTGAAGCGCAAAACTAAACAAGTGGCATCATACCAGCACTAATGCACTGGATCCCATCAGAACTCTGCAGTTAAGTGTGCATGGGCGAGAGTAGTACTCGGATGGGTGACCTCTTGGGAAGTCCTCGTATCGCAACAATTTTTTTTCAGATGGGTCGTTCGACTGGAACTAGAGTCCGCTGGTTTATACGCAAATGTGAGTCAAGAAGAAGGGGTATTTTAATCGATATTAGAACGAGAAGGAGAGGTGCAGTGTGAACGCACAAGGAAACAATTGATGGGAGGGGGAGGGAAGAAGAAGGAGTGTATGTATTCTCAACACGAAATGAAACAGGTGCGATCATACCAGCACTAATGCAACAGATTCTATCAGAACTCCGTAGGAAAGGGTGCTTGGGCGAGAGTAGTACTAGCATGGGTTACCTCCTGCGAAGTCCTTATATTTCACCCATTTTCTTGTGAAGTCCTTTTGTTGCACCCATTTTTTTGCAAATGATTATTTCGACGTTACGCGCGACTTGAATTATGGTCCTCATGTTTATTCGCAAATGTGAGTCACGGCGCCATGGCATTTTACTTGATATTAGAATGAGAACGGGAGGTGCAGTGCGCACGCACAAGGAAACAAATGACGGGAGGGGGAAGAAAGGGGAATGAGTTTATGTATTTGCAGCGCGAAATTAAACAGGTGCGATCATACCAGCACTAATGCACCGGATCCCATCAGAACTCCGCAGTTATGTGTGCTTGGGCGAGATTAGTACTCGGATGGATGACCTCCTAGGAAGTCCTCGTGTCGCACCAATTTTTTTTCAGACGGGTTGTTTGACGTTACGCACGTCTGGAACTAGGGTCCGCTGGTTTATACGCAAATCTGAGTCAAGAAGCAGGGGCATTTTAATCGATATTAGAACGAGAATGAGAGGTGAAGTGTGAACGCACAAGGAAAAAAATGACGGGAGGTGGAAGAAAGGAGAAGGAGTGTATGTATTTGGAGCGTGAAATTAAACAGGTCCGATCATACCAGCACTAAAGCTCCGAATCCCATCAGAACTCCGCAGTTAAGTGTGCTTAGGCGAGAGTAGTACTCGGATGGGTGACCACTTGGGAAGCCCTCGTGTTGCACCAAATTTTTTTCGGATGGGTTGTTCGACGTTACGCGCGAATGGAATTATAAACCGCTGGTTCATTTGCAAAGGTTAGTCGCGGTGCTGGGGCATATTACTTGATATTAGAACGAGAAAGAGAGATGCAGAGTGCACGCACAAGGAAACAAATGACGGGAGGGGGGATGGAAGGAGAAAGAGTGTATGTATTTGCAATGCAGAATAAAACATGAGGGATCATACAAGCACTAATGCAACGGATTCTATCAGAACTCCGTAGGTAAGGGTGCTTGGGCGAGAGTAGTACTAGCATGGGTTACGTCCTGCGAAGTCCTTATATTTCACCCATTTTCTTGTGAAGTCCTCGTGTTGTACCCAGTTTTTTACAGATGATTCTTTCGATGTTATGCGCGACTTGAATTATGGTCCTCAGGTTTATTCGCAAATGTGAGTCACGGCGCCGTGGCATATTACTTGATATTAGAACGAGAACGGGAGGTGCAGTGCACACGCACAAGGAAACAAATTACGGGAGGGGGAAGAAAGGGGAATGAGTTTATGTATTTGCAGCGCGAAATTAAACAGGTGCGATCACACCATCATTAATGCACCGGATCCCATCAGAACTCCGCAGTTATGTGTGCTTGGGCGAGATTAGTACTCGGATGGCTGACCTCCTGGGAAGTCCTCGTGTCGCACCAATTTTTTTCAGACGGGTCGTTCGACGTTACGCGCGTCTGGAACTAGGGTCCACTGGTTTATACGCAAATGTGAGTCAAGAAGCAGGGGCATTTTAATCGATATTAGAACGAGAATGAGAGGTGAAGTGTGAACGCAAAAGGAAACAAATGACGGGAGGGGGAAGAAAGGAGAAGGAGTGTATGTATTTGCAGTGCGAAATTAAATAGGTGCGATCATACTAGCCCTAAAGCTCTGGATCCCATCAGAACTCCGCAGTTAAGTGTGCTTGGGCGAGAGTAGTACTCGGATGGGTGACCACTTGGGAAGCCCTAGTGTTGCACCAATTTTATTCAGATGGGTTGTTCGACGTTACGCGCGAATGGAATTATAAATCACTGGTTCATTTGCAAAGGTGAGTCACGTTGCCGAGGCATATGACTTGATATTAGAACGAGAAAGAGAGATGCAGAGTTCACGCACAAGGAAACAAATGACGGGAGGGGGAAGAAAGGAGAAGGAGTTTATGTATTTGCTGCGCGAAATTAAACAGGTGCGATCATACTAGCACTAATACAACCGATCCCATCATAACTCCGCAGTTAAGTGTGCTTGGGCGAGAGTAGTACTCGGATGGGTGACCACTTGGGAAGTTCTTGTGTTGCACCCATTTTTTTGCAGATGATTCTTTCGACGTTACGCGCGACTTGAATTTTGGTCCTCAGGTTTATTCGCAAATGTGAGTCACGGCGTCGTAACATTTTACTTGATATTAAAATGAGCACGGGAGGTACAGTGCGCACGCACAAGGATACAAATGACGGGAGGGGGAAGAAAGGAGAAGGAGTTTATGTATTTGCAGCGCGAAATTAAACAGGTGCGATCATACCAGCACTACTGCACTGGATCCCATCAGAACTCTGCAGTTAAGTGTGGTTGGGCGAGAGTAGTACTCGGATGGCTGACCACTTGGGAAGTCCTCGTATTGCAACAATTTTTTTTCGGATGGGTCGTTTGACGTTACGTGCGACTGGAACTATGGTCCACTTGTTTATACGCAAATGTGAGTCAAGAAGTAGGGGCATATTAATCGATATTAGAACGAGAAAAAGAGGTGCAGTGTGAACGCACAAGGAAACAAATGATGGGAGGGGGGAGGGAAGGAGAAGGAGTGTATGTATTTTCAGCACGAAATAAAACAGGTGCTATCACACCAGCACAAATATACCGGATCCCATCAGAACTCCGCAGTTAAGTGTGCTTTGGCGAAAGTAGTACAAGGATGGGTTACCTCCTGGGAAGTTCTCGTGTTGCACCCATTTTTTTTTCCAGATGTGCCATTCGACGTTACGCGCGACTTTAATTATAGTCCGCAGATTTATTCGAAAATGTGAGTCACTGCGCCGTGGCATTTTACTTGATATTTATACGAGAACGAGAGGTGCAGTGCACACGCACAAGGAAACAAATGACGGGAAGGGGAAGAAAGGAGAAGGAGTGTACGTATTTGCAGCGCGAAATTAAATAGGTGCCATCATACCAGCACTAATGCACCATATCCCATCAGAACTTAGCAGTTAAGTGTGCTTGGGCGGGAGTAGTACTCGGATTGGTGACCTCCTGGGAAGTCCTCGTGTTGCACCCATTTTTTTTCGGATGGATCGTTCGACGTTACGCGCGAATGCAATTATATACCGCTGGTTCATTCGCAAAGGTGAGTCACGATGCCAGGGCATTTTACTTGATATTAGAACAAGAAGGAGAGATGCAGAGTGCACGCACAAGGAAACAAATGACGGGAGAGGGGATGGAGGGAGAAAGAGTGTATGTATTTGCAGCGCAGAATGAAACATGAGCGATCATACCAGCACCAATGCAACGGAGTCTATCAGAACTCCGCAAGTTAAGGGTGCTTGGGCGAGAGTAGCACTAAGATTAGTGACCTCATGCGAAGTCCTTATATTAAAACCTATTTTCTTAGGAAGTCCTCGTGTTGCACCCATTTTTTTGCAGATGATTCTTTCGACGTTACGCGCGACTTGAATTATGGTCCTCAGGTTTATTCGCCAATGTGAGTCACGACACCGTAGCATTTTACTTAATATTAGAACGAGCACGGGAGGTGCAGTGCGCACGCACAAGGAAACAAATGACGGGAGGGGGAAGAAAGGAGAAGGAATTTATGCATTTGCAGCGCGAAATTAAACGGGTGCGATCATACCACCACTAATGCACCGGATCCAATCAGAACTCCGCAGTTAAGTGTGCTTGGGCGAGAGTAGTACCCGGATGGGTGACCTCCTGGGAAGTCCTCGTGTCGCAACAATTTTTTTTCAGACGGGTCGATCGACGTTACGCGCGACTGGAACTAGGGTCCGCTGGTTTATTCGCAAATGTGAGTCAAGAAGCAGGGGCATTTTAATCGATATTAGAACGAGAATGAGAGGTAGTGTGTGAACGCACAAGGAAACAAATGACGGGAGGGGGAAGAAAGGAGAAGGAGTGTATGTTTTTGCAGCGCGAAATTAAACAGGAGCGATTATACCAGCACTAAAGCCCCGGATCCCATCAGAACTCCGCAGTTAAGTGTGCCTGGGCGAGAGTAGTACTCGAATGGGTTACCTCCTGCGAAGTCCTTATATTTCACCCATTTTCTTGGGAGGTCCTCGTGTTGCACCCATCTTTTTGCATATGATTCTTTCGACGTTACGCGCGACTTGATTTATGGTCCGCAGGTTTATTCGCAAATGTGAGTCACAGTGCAGTGGCATTTTACTTGATATTAGAACGAGTACGGGAGGTGCAATGCGCACGCACAAGGAAACAAATGACGGGAGGAGGAAGAAAAGAGAAGGAGTGTATGTATTTGAAGCACAAAATTAAACAAGTGGCATCATACCAGCACTAATGCACTGGATCCCATCAGAACTCTGCAGTTAAGTGTGCATGGTCGAGAGTAGTACTCGGATGGATGACCTCTTGGGAAGTCCTCGTATCGCAACAATTTTTTTTCAGATGGGTCGTTCGACGTTACGCGCGACTGGAACTATGGTCCGCTGGTTTATACGCAAATGTGAGTCAAGAATCAGGGGCATTTTAATCGATATTAGAACGAGAAGGAGAGGTGCAGTGTGAACGCACAAGGAAACAAATGATGGGAGGGGGGGAGGGAAGAAGGAGTGTATGTATTTTCAGCACGAAATTAAACAGGTGCGGTCACACCAGCACAAATGCACCAGATCCCATCAGAACTCCACAGTTAAGTGTGCTTTGGCGAAAGTAGTACAATGATGGGTTACCTCCTAGGAAGTTCTCGTGTTGCACCCATTTTCTTTTTTTCAGATGTGCCGTTCTACGTTACGCGCGACTTTAATTATGGTCCACAGATTCATTCGCAAATTTGAGTCACGGCGCCGTAGCATTTTACTTGATATTTAAACGAGAACGAGAGGTGCAGTGCAGTGCGGACCATCAGAACTCCGTAGGTAAGGGTGCTTCGGCGAGAGTAGTACTAGCATGGGTTACCTCCTGCGAAGTCCTTATATTTCACTCATTTTCTTGTGAAGTCCTCGTGTTGCACCCATTTTTTTGCAGATGATTCTTTCGACGTTATGCGCGACTTGAATTATGGTCCTCAGGTTTATTCGCAAATGTGAGTCACGGCACCGTAGTATTTTACTTGATATTAGAACGAGCACGGGAGGTGCAGTGCGCACGCACAAAGAAACAAATGACGGGAGGGGGAAGAAAGGAGAAGGAGTTTATCTATTTGCAGCGCGAAATTAAACGAGTGCGATCATACCAACACTATTGTACTGGATTCCATCAGAACACCGCAGTTAAGTGTGCTTGGGCGAGAGTAGTACTCGGATGGGTGACCTCCTGGGAAGTCCTTGTGTCGCACCAATTTTTTTTCAGACGGGTCATTCGACATTACGCGCGACTGGAACTATGGTCCGCTGGTTTATTCGCAAATGTGGGTCAAGAATCAGGGGTATTTTAATCGATATTAGAACGAGAAGGAGAGGTGCAGTGTGAACGCACAAGGAAACAAATGATGGGAGGGGGGGAGGGAAGAAGGAGTGTATGTATTTTCAGCATGAAATGAAACAGGTGCGATCATACCAGTACTAATGCAACGGATTCTATCAGAACTCCGTAGGTAAGGGTGCTTGGGCGAGAGTAGTACTAGCATGGGTTACCTCCTGCGAAGTCCTTATATTTCACCCATTTTCTTGTGAAGTCCTCGTGTTGCACCCATTTTTTTGCAAATGATTCTTTCGACGTTACACGCGACTTGAATTATGGTCCTCAGGTTTATTCGCAAATGTGAGTCATGGCGCCGTGGCATTTTACTTGATATTAGAACGAGAACAGGAGATGAAGTGCGCACGCACAAGGAAACAAATGACGGGAGGGGGAAGAAAGGGGAATGAGTTTATGTATTTGCGGCGCGAAATTAAACAGGTGTGATCATACCAGCACTAATGCACCGGATCCCATCAGAACTCCGCAATTATGTGTGCTTGGGCGAGATTAGTACTCGGATGGGTGACCTCCTGGGAAGTACTCGTGTCGCACCAATTTTTTTTCAGACGGGTCGTTCGACGTTACGCACATCTGGAACTAGGGTCCGCTGGTTTATACGCAAATGTGATTCAAGAAGCAGGGGCATTTTAATCGATATTAGAACGAGAATGAGAGGTGTAGTGTGAACGCACAAGGAAACAAATGACGGGAGGGGGAAGAAAGGAGAAGGAATGTTTGTATTTGCAGCGTGAAATTAAACAGGTGCGATCATACCAGCACTAAAGCTCCGGATCCCATCAGAACTCCGCAGTTAAGTGTGCTTGGGCGGGAGTAGTACTCGAATGGGTGACCACTTGGGAAGCCCTCGTGTTGCACCAATTTTTTTTCGGATGGGTTGTTCGACGTTACGCGCGAATGGAATTATAAACCGCTGGTTCATTTGCAAAGGTGAGTCACGGTGCCGGGGCATATTACTTGATATTAGAACGAGAAAGAGAGATGCAGAGTTCACGCACAAGGAAACAAATGATGGGAGGGGGGATGGGAGGAGAAAGAGTGTATGTATTTGTAGTGCAGAATGAAACATGAGGGATCATACCAGCACTAATGCAACGGATTCTATCAGAACTCCGCAGTTAAGGGTGCTTGGGCGAAAAAAGTACTCGGATGGGTGACCTCCTGCGAAGTCCTTATATTTCACCCATTTTCTTGGGAGGTCCTCGTGTTGCACCCATCTTTTTGCAGATGATTCTTACGACGTTACGCGCGACTTGATTTATGGTCTGTAGGTTTTTTTGCAAATGTGAGACACGACACCGTGGCATTTTACTTGATATTAGAACGAGTACGGGAGGTGCAGTGCGCACGCACAAGGAAACAAATGACGGGAGGAGGAAGAAATGAGAAGGAGTGTATGTATTTAAAGCGCAAAATTAAACAAGTGGCATCATACCAGCACTAATGCACTGGATCCCATCAGAACTCTGCAGTTAAGTGTGCTTGGGCGAGAGTAGTACTCGGATGGGTGACCTATTGGGAATTCCTCTTATCGCAACCATTTTTACTTGATATTTGAACGAGAACGAGAGGTGCAGTGCGCACGCACAAGAAAACAAATGACGGGAGGGGGGATGGAGGGAGAAAAAGTGTATGTATTTGCAGCGCAGAATGAAACATGAGCAATCATACCAGCACCAATGCAACGGATTCTATCAGAACTCCGCAAGTTAAGGGTGCTTGGGCGAGAGTAGCACTAGGATGGGTGACCTCCTGCGAAGTCCTTATATTTCACAAATTTTCTTAGGAAGTCCTGGTGTTGCACCCATTTTTTTGCAGATGATTCTTTCGACGATACGCGCGATTTGAATTTTGGTCCTCAGGTTTATTCGCAAATGTGAGTCACGGCACCGTAGCATTTTACTTTATATTAGAAGGAGCACGGGAGGTGCAGTGCGCACGCACAAGGAAACAAATGACGGGAGGGGGAAGAAAGGGGAATGAGTTTATGTATTTGCAGCGCAAAATTAAACAGGTGCGATCATACCAGCACAAATGCACCGGATCCCATCAGAACTCCGTAGTTAAGTGTGCTTTGGTGAAAGTAGTACAATGATGGGTTACCTCGTGGGAAGTTCTCGTGTTGCACCCATTTTCTTTTTTTCAGATGTGTCATTCGACGTTACGCGCGACTTTAATTATGGTCCGCATATTTATTCGCAAATGTGAGTCACGGCGCCATGGCATTGTACTTGATATTTGAACGAGAACGAGAGGTGCAGTGCGCACGCACTTGGAAACAAATGACGGGAGGGGGAAGAAAGGAGAAGGAATTTATGTATTTGCAGCACGAAATTAAACAAGTTCGATCATACTAGCACTAATGCACCGGATCCCATCAGAACTCCGCAGTTAAGTGTGCTTGGGCGAGAGTAGTACTCGGATGGGTTACCTCCTGGGAAGTCCTCGTGTCGCACTAATTTTTTTTTTTCAGACGGGTCGTTAGACGTTACGCGCGACTGGAACTAGGGTCCACTGGTTTATACGCAAATGTGAGTCAAGAAGCAGGGGCATTTTAATCGATATTAGAACGAGAAGGAGAGATGCAGAGTGCACGCACAAGGAAACAAATGACGGGAGGGGGGATGGAGGGAGAAAAAGTGTATGTATTTGCAGCGCAGAATGAAACATGAGCAATCATACAAGCACCAATGCAACGGATTTTATCAGAACTCCGCAAGTTAAGGGTGCTTGGGCGAGAGTAGCACTAGAATGGGTGACCTCCTGCGAAGTCCTTATATTTCACCCATTTTCTTAGGAAGTCCTCGTGTTGCACCCATTTTTTTGCAGATGATTCTTTCGACGATACGCGCGACTTGAATTATGGTCCTCAGGTTTATTCGCAAATGTGAGTTACGGCACCATAGCATTTTACTTGATATTAGAACGAGCACGGGAGGTGCAGTGCGCACGCACAAGGAAATAAATGACGGGAGGGGGAAGAAAGGGGAAGGAGTTTATGTATTTGCAGCGCAGAATTAAACGGGTGGGATTATACCAGCACTAATGCACCGGATCCCATCAGAACTTCGCAGTTAAATGTGTTTGGGTGAGAGTAGTACTCGGATGGATGACCTCCTAAGAAGTCCTCGTGTCGCACCAATTGTTTTCAGACGGGTCGTTCGACATTACGCGCGACTGGAACTATGGTCCGCTGGTTTATACGCAAATGTGAGTCAAGAATCAGGGGCATTTTAATCGATATTAAAACGAGAATGAGAGATGCAGTGTGAACGCACAAGGAAACAAATGATGGGAGGGGGGGAGGGAAGAAGGAGTGTATGTATTTTCAGCACGAAATTAAACAGGTGTGGTCACACTAGCACAAATGCACCGGATCCCATCAGAACTCCGCAGTTAAGTGTGCTTTGGCGAAAGTAGTACATTGATGGGTTACCTCCTGGGAAGTTCTCCTGTTGCACCCATTTTTTTTTTTCAGATGTGCCGTTCGACGTTACGCGCGAATAAACCTGCGGACCAAAAATCAAGTCGCGCGTAACGTCGAAAGAATCATCTGCAAAAAGATGGGTGCAACACGAGGACCTCCCAAGAAAATGGGTGCAACACGAGGACTTCCAAAGTGGTCACCCATCCGAGTACTACTCTCGCCCAAGCACCCTTAACTGCGGAGTTCTGATTGAATCTGTTGCATTAGTGCTGGTATGATCCCTCATGTTTCATTCTGCACTGCAAATACATACACTCTTTCTCCTTCCATCCCTTCTCCCGTCATTTGTTTCCTTGTGCGTGCACTCTGCATCTCTCTTTCTCGTTCTAATATCAAGTAATATGCCCCTGCACCGTGACTCACCTTTGCAAATGAACCAGCGGTTTATAATTCCATTCGCGCGTAACGTCAGAAAACCCATCCGAAAAAAAATAGGTGCAACACGAGGGCTTCCCAAGTGGTCACCCATCCGAGTACTACTCTCGCCCAAGCAAACTTAACTGCGGAGTTCTGATGGGATCCGGGGCTTTAGTGGTGGTAAGATCTCACCTGTTTAAATTCGCACTGCAAATACATACACTCCTTCTTCTTTCTTCCCCCTTCCGTCATTTGTTTCCTTGTGCGTTCACACTTCACCTCTCATTCTCGTTCTAATATCGATTAAAATGCCCCTGCTTATTGACTCACATTTGCGTACAAACCAGCGGACCCTAGTTCCAGACGAGCGTAACGTCAAACGACCCGTCTGAAAAAAAATTGGTGCGACACGAGGACTTCCCAGGAGGTCACCCATCCGAGTACTAATCTCGCCCAAGCACACTTAACAACGGAGTTCTGATGGGATTCGGTGCAATAGTGCTGGTATGATCGCACCTGTTTAATTTTGCGCTACAAATACATAAACTCATTCCCCTTTCTTCCCCCTCCCATCATTTGTTTCCTTGTGCGTGCGCACTGCACCTCCCATTCTCATTCTAATATCAAGTAAAATGCTACAGCGCCGTGACTCACATTTGCGAACAAACCTGAGGACCATAATACAAGTCGCGCGTAACGTCAAAAGAATCATCTGCAAAAAAATGGGTGTAACACGAGGACTTCACAAGAAAATGAGTGAAATATAAGGACTTCGCATGAGGTAACCCATGCTAGTACTACTCTCGCCCAAGCACCTTTACCTACGGAGTTCTGATAGAATCCGTTGCATTAGTGCTGGTATGATCGCACCTGTTTCATTTCGTGCTGAAAATACATACACTCCTTCTCCTTCCCGGCGTCACAAACGAGGTCTTCTCCTCATCCTCCTTTACCATCCGGATCTGATGATACCCAGGGAGGGCGTCCATGAAGCTCAACAACTCGTGCCTAGAAGTGGAGTCGACGAGTTGGTCAATCGGGCAGTTCAAGTAGTCTCTGAGAAGAAGAACGGGCCATCATCATTGTTTTGGCATTCCTGTGGAACGAAATTGGATTAGAGAGGCTGCAGCTGGTTCCGGCCAAGGCCGGATGCCGAGAAAGGACTTCTTCAAAAAGAGAAAGACATGAGTGTTTCAATTCCCGGATCTGTAGATCCCTATTCTCGAACTCGAGTATATTGTTATACTCTATCTGAGAGGGAGCTTGATCAAGGGCGGTTTTGACTTCTCTCCAATATTCTCCCCTTGCTTTGCCCAATAGAAAGCAGGTATTTTCATTTTCGAGTCTTTAAATCCTATTTTTGATTGATGATTCAAGACTAAAATTGTGCACAATTTGAGTTGTTTGGTGCGAGTGCGAGGGTCCTGCTTCATCGCGCGCCACCCCGGGTATCGAAGAATTCACCGACGTGCCCTCCATTTCTGTTGATGTCGGCTCAAGGGCCCTCCAGATGTCATCTTGCGGTACGCTCACTATTGAGCTTGAGCTTGGTGAGCCAGAAGGGTCCGGAAGAGAAAGTGGCAGCCCTCCCCCCGAAACCCTACTAAAAAAAAGAACTCCAGACAAAACGTAAGAAAATCAAATATCTACGTTAGAAACTAAGTGGATTCGAAAAGAATAACGACGAAACATTAATATCAAGCCTAAGATCAGTATAGCTAAAAGCACGAGATTCTTAGTGGTGGTCATTATAGCGCTTCCTTCTGATCCGCCCAAAAAAACCTGCTACGTCTGCCCACTACAGAGCAGGCGCAAAAGACACTTTCGCATACTACGAGTACTAGAAAAGCGGCGCATTCGTTTTTCTTTTCTCGAGTTGGACCATAAATCAGACAATAGCAAGAGCCAGAAAGGAGAATGAGTGAGTAGGTATTCACGAGGTTACTCATAAATTAGAAGAGAGAGGGTTGGTGTGGCACGTAAGGCTCCCTTTTCTCCCATCCCAGGGCAGACTCCCATGATTCCTTTCCCAGTATTCCCTCCTCATCCGAGTGTCTTTCAGAGCCTCCATCCCGCCACAGAAGATGCTTTTTGACCAATAGCTACATAAACACATATTACATTTTGCCCTTGTTGATTGAGAATTGTATCTGTGGCTACTGCAGTTTTACCGGTCTGTCTGTCCCCAATAATTAATTCTCGCTGCCCACGCCGAAATCAGACTTGCGTACTCTGAGACCGTTTTGGGGACCTGCTTGCCCTTCTTCCCTCTCGGAAAAGAACTCCGTAAAACAATTAATGCCAACGGGAGGGGGGATGGAAGAAGAAAGAGTGTATGTATTTGAAGTGCAGAATGAAACATGAGGGATCATACCGGCACTAATGCAACGGATTCTATCAGAACTCCGCAGTTGAGGGTGCTTGGGCAAGAAAAGTACTCGGATGGGTGACCTCCTGCGAAGTCCTTATATTTCACCCATTTTCTTGGGACGTCCTCATGTTGCACCCATCTTTTTACAGATGATTCTTTCGACGTTACGTGCGACTTTATTTATGGTCCGCAGGTTTATTCGCAAATGTGAGTCACAGCGCCGTGGCATTTTACTTGATATTAGAACGAGTACGAGAGGTGCAGTGTGCACGCACAAGGAAACAAATGACGGGAGGAGGAAGAAAAGAGAAGGAGTGTATGTATTTGAAGCGCAAAATTAAACAAGTGGCATCATACCAACACTACTGCACTAGATCCCATCAGAACTCTGCAGTTAAGTGTGCTTGGGCGAGAGTAGTACTCGGATGGGTGACCTCTTGGGAAGTCCTTATATTTCACCCATTTTCTTTGGAGGTCCTCGTGTTGCACCCATCTTTTTGCAGATGATTCTTTCGACGTTACACGCGACTTGATTTATGGTCCGCAGGTTCATTCGCAAATGTGAGTCACGGCGCCGTGGCATTTTACTTGATATTAGAACGAGTACGGGAGGTGCAGTGCGCACGCACAAGGAAACAAATGACGGGAGGTGGAAGAAAAGAAAAGGAGTGTATGTATTTGAAGCGCAAAATTAAACAAGTGGCATCATACCAGCACTTATGCACTGGATCCCATCAGAACTCTGCAGTTAAGGGTGTTTGGGCGAGAGTACTACTCGGATGGGTGACCTCTTGGGAAGTCCTCGTATTGCAACAATTTTTTTTCAGATGGGTCGTTCGACGTTACGCGCGACTGGAACTATGGTCCGCTGGTTTATACGCAAATGTGAGACAAGAATCAGGGGCATTTTAATCGATATTAGAACGAGAAGGAGATGTGCAGGGTGAACGCACAAGGAAACAAATGACGGGATGGGGAAGAAATGAGAAAGAGTTTATGTATTTGCAGCGCGGAATTAAACAGGTACGGTCACACCAGCACAAATGCACCGGATCCCATCAGAACTCCGCAGTTAAGTGTGCTTTGGCGAAAGTAGTACAATGATGGGTTACCTCCTGGGAAGTTCTCGTGTTGCACCCATTTTCTTTTTTTCAGATGTGCCGTTCAACATTAAGCGCGACTTTAATTATGATCCGCAGATTTATTCGCAAATGTGAGTCACGACGCCGTGGCATTTTACTTGATATTTGAACGAGAACGAGAGGTTCAGTGCGCACACACAAGGAAACAAATGACGGGAGGGGGAAGAAAGGAGAAGGAGTTTATGTATTTGCAGCGCGAAATTAAACAGGTGCGATCATACCAGCACTACTGCACTGGATCCCATCAGAACTCTGCAGTTAAGTGTGGTTGGGCGAGAGTAGTACTCGGATGGCTGACCACTTGGGAAGTCCTCGTATTGCAACAATTTTTTTTCGGATGGGTCGTTTGACGTTACGTGCGACTGGAACTATGGTCCGCTGGTTTATACGCAAATGTGAGTCAAGAAGCAGGGGCATATTAATCGATATTAGAACGAGAAAAAGAGGTGCAGTGTGAACGCACAAGGAAACAAATAATGGAAGTGGGGAGGGAAGGAGAAGGAGTGTATGTATTTTCAGCACGAAATTAAACAGGTGCTATCACACCAGCACAAATATACCGGATCCCATCAGAACTCCGCAGTTAAGTGTGCTTTGGCGAAAGTAGTACAAGGATGGGTTACCTCCTGGGAAGTTCTCGTGTTGCACCCTTTTTTTTTTCAGATGTGCCATTCAACGTTACGCGTGACTTTAATTATAGTCCGCAGATTTATTCGAAAATGTGAGTCACTGCGCCGTGGCATTTTACTTGATATTTATAGGAGAACGAGAGGTGCAGTGCGCACGCACAAGGAAACAAATGATGGGAAGGGGAAGAAAGAAGAAGGAGTGTATGTATTTGCAGCGCGAAATTAAATAGGTGCCATCATACCAGCACTAATGCACCGTATCCCATCAGAACTTAGCAGTTAAGTGTGCTTGGGCGGGAGTAGTACTCGGATTGGAGACCTCCTGGGAAGTCCTTGTGTTGCACCCATTTTTTTTCGGATGGATCGTTCGACGTTACGCGCGAATGCAATTATAAACCGCTGGTTCATTCGCAAAGGTGAGTCACGATGCCAGGGCATTTTACTTGATATTAGAACAAGAAGGAGAGATGCAGAGTGCACGCACAAGGAAACAAATGACGGGAGAGGGGATGGAGGGAGAAAGAGTGTATGTATTTGCAGCGCAGAATGAAACATGAGCGATCATACCAGCACCAATGCAACGGAGTCTATCAGAACTCTGCAAGTTAAGGGTGCTTGGGCGAGAGTAGCACTAGGATGGGTGACCTCATGCGAAGTCCTTATATTAAAACCTATTTTCTCAGGAAGTCCTCGTGTTGCACCCATTTTGTTGTAGATGATTCTTTCGACGTTACGCACGACTTGAATTATGGTCCTCAGGTTTATTCGCCAATATGAGTCACGGCACCTTAGCATTTTACTTGATATTAGAACGAGCACGGGAGGTGCAGTGCGCACGCACAAGGAAACAAATGACGGGAGGGGGAAGAAAGGAGAAGGAGTTTATGTATTTGCAGCGCGAAATTAAACTGGTGCGATCATACCAGCACTAATGCACCGGATCCCATCAGAACTCCGCAGATAAGTGTGCTTGGGCGAGAGTAGTACTCGGATGGGTGACCTCCTGGGAAGTTCTCGTGTTGCACCCATTTTCTTTTTTTCAGATGTGCCGTTCGACGTTACGCGCGACTTTAATTATGGTCCGCAGATTTATTTGCAAATGTGAGTCACGGCGCCGTGACATTTTACTTGATATTTGAACGAGAACGAGAGGTGCAGTGCGCACGCACAAGGAAACAAATGACGGGAGGGGGAAGAAAGGAGAAGGAGTTTATGTATTTGCAGCGCGAAATTAAACTGGTGCGATCATACCAGCACTAATGCACCGGATCCCATCAGAACTCCGCAGATAAGTGTGCTTGGGCGAGAGTAGTACTCGGATGGGTGACCTCCTGGGAAGTCCCCGTGTCGCACTAATTTTTTTTTTCAGACGAGTCGTTCGACGTTACGCGCGACTGGAACTAGGGTCCACTGGTTTATACGCAAATGTGAGTCAAGAAGCAGGGGCATTTTAATCGATATTAGAACGAGAAGGAGAGATGCAGAGTGCACACACAAGGAAACAAATGACGGGAGGAGGGATGGAGGGAAAAAAAGTGTATGTATTTACAGCGCAGAATGAAACATGAGCAATCATACTAGCACCAATGCAATAGATTCTATCAGAACTCCGCAAGTTAAGGGTGTTTGGGCGAGAGTAGCACTAGGATGGGTGACCTCCTGCGAAGTCCTTATATTTCACCCATTTTCTCAGGAAGTCCTCATGTTGCACCCATTTTTTTGCAGATGATTCTTTCGACGATACGCGCGACTTTAATTATGGTCCTTAAGTTTATTCGCAAATGTGAGTCACGGCACCGTAGCATTTTACTTGATATTAGAACGAGCACGGGAGGTGCAGTGCGCACGCACAAGGAAATAAATGATGGGAGGGGGAAGAAAGAAGAAGGAGTTTATGTATTTGCAGCGCGGAATTAAACGGGTGCGATCATACCAGCATTAATGCATCGGATTCCATGAGAACTCCGCAGTTAAGTGTGCTTGGGCGAGAATAGTACTCGGATGGGTAACCTCTTGGGAAGTCCTCGTGTCGCACATATTTTTTTTCAGACGGGTCGTTCGACGTTACGCGCGACTGGAACTATGGTCCGCTGGTTTATACGCAAATGTGAGTCAAGAAGCAGGGGCATTTTAATCGATATTAGAACGAGAAGGAGAGATGAAGAGTGCACGCACAAGGAAACAAATGATGGGAGGGGGGATGGAGGGAGAAAAAGTGTATGTATTTGAAGCGCAAAATTAAATAAATGGCATCATACCAGCACTAATGCACTGGATTCCATCAGAACTCTACAGTTAAGTGTGCTTGGGCGAGAGTAGTACTCGGATGGGTGACCTCCTGGGAAGTCCTCATGTCACACCAATTTTTTTTTCAGACGGGTCGTTCGACGTTACGCGCGACTGGAACGAGGGTCCGCTGGTTTATATGCAAATGTGAGTCAAGAAGCAGGGGCATTTTAATCGATATTTGAACGAGAAGCAGAGGTGCAGTGTGAACGCACAAAGAAACAATTGATGGGAGGGGGAGGGTAGGAGAAGGAGTGTATGTATTTTCAGCACGAAATGAAACAGGTGCGATCATACCAGCACTAATGCAACGGATTCTATTAGAACTCCGTAGGTAAGGGTGTTTGGGCGAGAGTAGTTCTAGCATGGGTTACCTTCTGCGAAGTCCTTATATTTCACCCATTTTCTTAGGAAGTCCTCGTGTTGCACCCATTTTTTTGCAGATGATTCTATCGACGTTACGCGCGACTTTAATTATGGTCCTCAAGTTTATTCACAAATGTGAGTCACGGCACCGTAGCATTTTACTTGATATTAGAACGAGCACGGGAGGTGCAGTGCCCATGCACAAGGAAACAAATGACGGGAGGGGGAAGAAAGGAGAATGAGTTTATGTATTTGCAGCGCAGAATTAAATGGGTGCGATCATACCAGCACTAATGCACCGGATCCTATCAGAACTCCACAGTTAAGTGTGCTTATGCGAGATTAGTACTCGGATGGGTGACCTCCTGGGAAGTCCTCGTGTCGCACTAATTTTTTTTCAGACGGGTCGTTCGACATTACGCGCGACTGGAACTAGGGTCCGCTGGTTTATACGCAAATGTGAGTCAAGAAGCAGGGGCATTTTAATCGATATTAGAACGAGAAAGAGAGATGCAGAGTGCACGCACAAGGAAACAAATGACGGGAGGGGGAAGAAAGGAGAAGGAGTGTATGTATTTGCAGCGCAAATAAAAAGTTATGCGATCATACCAGCACTAAAGCCCCGGATCCCATCAGAACTCCGCAGTTAAGTGTGCTTGGGCGAGAGTAGTACTCGGATGGGTGACCACCTGGGAAGCCCTCGTGTTGCACTTATTTTTTTCGGATGGGTTGTTCGACGTTACGAGCGAATGGAATTATGAACCGCTGGTTCATTTGCAAAGGTTAGTCGCACAAGGAAACAAATGACGGGAGGGGGGATGGGAAGAGAAAGAGTGTATGTATTTGCAGTGCAGAATGAAACATGATGGATCATACCAGCACCTATGGAACTGATTCTATCAGAACTCCGCAGTTAAGGGTGCTTGGGCGAGAAAAGTACTCGGATGGGTGACCTCCTGCGAAGTCCTTATATTTCACCCATCTTTTTGCAGATGATTCTTTCGACGTTACGCGCGACTTGATTTACGGTCCGCAGGTTTATTCGCAAATGTGAGTCACGGCGTCGTGGCATTTTACTTGATATTAGAAAGAGTACGGGAGGTGTAGTGCGCACGCACAAGGAAACAAATGACGGGAGGAGGAAGAAAAGAGAAGGAGTGTATGTATTTGAAGCGCAAAATTAAACAAGTGGCATCATACCAGCACTAATGCAATGGATCCCATTAGAACTCTGCAATTAAGTGTGCTTGGGCGAGAGTAGTACTCGGATTGTTGACCTTTTGGGAAGTCCTCGTATCGCAACAATTTTTTTTCAGATGGGTCGTTCGATGTTACGCGCGACTGGAACTATGGTCCGCTGGTTTATACGCAAATGTGAGTCAAGAATCAGGGGCATTTTAATCGATATTAGAACGAGAAGGAGAGGTGCAGTGTGAACGCACAAGGAAACAAATGATGGGAGGTGGGGAGGGAAGATGGAGTTTATTTATTTTCAGCACGAAATTAAACAGGTGCGGTCACACCAGCACAAATGCACCGGATTCCATCAGAACTCCGCAGTTAAGTGTGCTTTGGCGAAAGTAGTACAATGATGGGTTACCTCCTGAGAAGTTCTCGTGTTGCACCCATTTTCTTTTTTTTAGATGTGCCGTTCGACGTTACGCGCGACTTTAATTATGGTCCGCAGATTTATTCGCAAATGTGAGTCACGACGCCGTGGCATTTTACTTGATATTTGAACGAGAACGAGAGGTGCAGTGCGCACGCACAAGGAAACAAATGACGGGAGGGGGAAGAAAGGAGAAGGAGTTTATGTATTTGCAGCGCGAAATTAAACAGGTGCGATCATACCAGCACTAATGCACCGAATCACATCAGAACTCCGCAGTTAAGTGTGCTTGGGCGAGAGTAGTACTCGGATGGGTTACCTCCTGGGAAGTCCTCGTGTCGCACTAATTTTTTTTCAGACGGGTCGTTCGACGTTACGCACGACTGGGTCCACTGGTTTATACGCAAATGTGAGTCAAGAAGCAGGGGCATTTTAATCGATATTAGAACGAGAAGGAGAGATGCAGAGTGCACGCACAAGGAAACAAATGACGGGAGGGGGTATGGAGGGAGAAAAAGTGTATGTAATTGCAGCGCAGAATGAAACATGAGCAATCATACCAGCACCAATGCAACGGATTCTATCAGAACTCCGCAAGTTAAGGGTGCTTGGGCGAGAGTAGCACTAGGATGGGTGACCTCCTTCGAAGTCCTTATATTTCACCCATTTTCTTAGGAAGTCCTCGTGTTGCACCCATTTTTTTGCAGATGATTCTTTCGACGATAAGCGCGACTTGAATTATGGTCCTCATGTTTATTCGCAAATGTGAGTCACGGCACCGTAGCATTTTACTTGATATTAGAACAAGCACGGTAGGTGCAGTGCGCACGCACAAGGAAACAAATGACGGGAGGGGGAAGAAAGGAAAAGGAGTTTATGTATTTGCAGCGCGAAATTAAACAGGTGCGATCATACCCGCACTAATGCATCGGATCCTATCAGAACTCCGCAGTTAAGTGTGCTTGTACGAGAGTAGTACTCGAATGGGTGACCTCCTGGGAAGTCCTCGTATCGCACAAATTTTTTTCAGACGGGTCATTCGACTCTATGCGCGACTAGAACTAGGGTCCGCTGGTTTATACGCAAATGTGAGTCAAGAAGCAGGGGCATTTTAATCGATATTAGAACGAGAAAGAGAGGGGCAGTGTGAACGCACAAGGAAACAATTGATGGGAGGGGGAGGGAAGGAGAAGGAGTGTATGTATTTTCAGCATGAAATGAAACAAGTGCAATCATACCAGCACTAATGCAACGGATTCTATCAGAACTCTGCAGTTAAGTTTGCTTGGGCGAGAGTAGTACTCCGATGGGTGACCTCTTGGGAGGTCCTTGTGTCGCATCAATTTTTTTTCAGACGGGTCGTTCGACGTTACGCGCGACTGGAACTATGGTCCACTAGTTTATACGCAAATGTGAATCAAGAAGCAGGGGCATTTTAATCGATATTAGAACGAGAAGGAGAGGTGCAGTGTGAATGCACAAGGAAACAATTGATGGGAGGGGGAGGGAAGGAGAAGGAGTGTATGTATTTTCAGTACGAAATGAAACAGGTGCGATCATACCAGCACCAATGCATCGGATTCTATCAAAACTCCGTAGGTAATGGTGCTTGGGCGAGAGTAGTACTAGCATGGGTTACCTCCTTCGAAGTCCTTATATTTCACCCATTTTTTTGCAGATGATTCTTTCGACATTACGCACGAATTGAATTATGGTCCTCAGGTTTATTCGTAAATGTGAGTTATGGCGCCGTGGCATTTTACTTGATATTTGAACGAGAACATGAGGTGCATTGCGCACGTACAAGGAAATAAATGACGGGAGGGGGAAGAAAGGAGAAGGAGTTTATGTATTTGCAGCGCGAAATTAAACAGGTGCGATCATACCAGCACTAATGCACCGCATCCCATTAGAACTCCGCATTTAAGTGTGCTTGGGCGAGATTTGTACTCGGGTGGGTGACCTCCTGGGAAGTCCTCGTGTCGCACTAATTTTTTTTTTCAGATGGGTTGTTCGATGTTACGCGCGACTGGAACTAGGGTCCACTGGTCTATACGCAAATGTGAGTCAAGAAGCAAGGGCATTTTAATCGATATTAGAACGAGAAGGAGAGATGCAGAGTGCACGCACAAGGAAACAAATGACGGGAGGGGGGATGGAGGGAGAAAAAGTGTATGTATTTGCAGCGCAGAATGAAACATGAGCAATCATACCAGCTCCAATGCAACGGATTCTATCAGAACTCCGCAAGTTAAGGGTGCTTGGGCGAGAGTAGCACTAGGATGGGTGACCTCCTGCGAAGTCCTTATATTTCACCCATTTTCTTAGGAAGTCCTCGTGTTGCACCTATTTTTTTGCAGATGATTCTTTCAACGATACGCGCGAGTTGAATTATGGTCCTCAGGTTTATTTACAAATGTGAGTCACGGCACCGTAGCATTTTACTTGATATTAGAACGAGCACGGGAGGTGCAGTGTGCACGCACAAGGAAACAAATGACGGGAGGGGGAAGAAAGAAGAAGGAGTTTATGTATTTGCAGCGCGAAATTAAATGGTTACGATCATACCAGCACTAATGCACCGGATCCCATCAGAACTCTGCAGTTAAGTGTGCTTGGGCGAGAGTAGTACTCGGATGGGTGACCACCAGGGAAGTCCTCGTGTCGCACTAATTTTTTTTCAGATGGGTCGTTCGACGTTACGCGCGACTGGAACTGAGGTCCGCTGGTTTATACGCAAATGTGAGTCAAGAAGCAGTGGCATTTTAATCGATATTAGAACGAGAAGGAGAGGTGCAGTGTGAACGCACAAGGAAACAATTGATGGGAGGGGGAGGGAAGGAGAAGGAGTGTATGTATTTTCAGCACGAAATGAAACAAGTGCGATCATACCAGCACTAATGCAACGGATTCTATCAGAACTCCGTAGGTAAGGGTGCTTGGGCAAGAGTAGTACTAGCATGGGTTACCTCCTGCGAAGTCCTTATATTTCACCCATTTTCTTGTGAAGTCCTCGTGTTGCACCCATTTTTTTGAATTATAGTCCTCAGGTTTATTTGCAAATTTGAGTCACGGCACCATAGTATTTTACTTGATATTAGAACGAGCACGGGAGGTGCAGTGTGCACGCACAAGGAAACAAATGACGGGAGGGAGAAGAAAGGAGAAGGAGTTTATGTATTTGCAGCGCAAAATTAAATGGGTGCGATCATACCAGCACTAATGCACCGGATCCCATCAGAACTCCGCAGTTAAGTGTGCTTGGGCGAGAGTAGTACTCTGATGGGTGACCTCCTGGGAAGTCCTTGTGTTGCACCAATTTTTTTTCAGATTGGTCGTTCGACGTTATGCGCGACTGGAACTATGGTCCGCTGGTTTATACACAAATGTGAGTCAAGAATCAGGGGTATTTTAATCGATATTAGAACGAGAAGGAGAGGTGCAGTGTGAACGCACAAGGAAACAAATGATGGGAGGGGGGGAGGGAAGAAGGAGTGTATGTATTTTCAGCACGAAATGAAACAGGTGCGATCATACCAGCACTAATACATCGGATTCTATCAGAACTCCGTAGGTAAGGGTGCTTGGGCGAGGGTAGTACTAGCATGGGTTACCTCCTGCGAAGTCCTTATATTTCACCCATTATTTGTGAAGTCCTCGTGCTGCACCCATCTTTTTGTAGATGATTCTTTCGACGTTACGCACAACTTGATTTATGGTCCGCAAGTTTATTCGCAAATGTGAGTCACAGCGCCGTGGCATTTTACTTGATATTAGAACGAGTACGGGAGGTGCAGTGTGCACGCAGAAGGAAACAAATGACGGGATGAGGAAGAAAAGAGAAGGAGTGTATGTATTTGCAGCACGAAACTAAACAGTTGCGATCATACTAGCACTAATGCACTGGATCCCATCAGAATTCTGCAGTTAAGCGTGCTTGGGAGAGAATAGTTCTCGGATGGGTGACCTCTTGGGAAGTACTCGTATCGCAACAATTTTTTTTAGATGGGTCGTTAGAAGTTGCGCGCGACTGGAACTATGGTCCGCTTGTTTATACGCAAATGTGAGTCAAGAATCAGGGGCATTTTAATCGATATTAGAACGAGAAGGAGAGGTGCAGTGTGAACGCACAAGGAAACAAATGATGGGAGGGGGGGAGGGAAGAAGGAGTGTATGTATTTTCAGCACGAAATTAAACAGGTGCGGTCACAGCAGCACAAATGCACCGGATCCCATCAGAACTCCGCAGTTAAGTGTGCTTTGGCGAAAGTAGTACAATGATGGGTTACCTCCTGGGAAGTTCTCGTGTTGCACCCATTTTCTTTTTTTCAGATGTGCCGTTCGACGTTACGCGCGACTTTAATTATGGTCTGCAGATTTATTTGCAAATGTGAGTCACGGCGCTGTAGCATTTTACTTGATATTAGAACGAGCACGGGAGGTGCAGTGCGCACGCACAAGGAAACAAATGACGGGAGGCAGAAAAAAGGAGGAGTTTATGTATTTGCAGCGCGGAATTAAACGGGTGGGATCATACCAGCACTAATGCACCTGATCCCATCAGAACTCCGCAGTTAAGTGTGCTTGGGCGAGAGTAGTACTCGGATGGATGACCTCCTGGGAAGTCCTCGTGTCGCACCAATTTTTTTTCAGACGGGTCGTTCGACGTTACGCGCAACTGGAACTTGGGTCCACTGGTTTATACTCAAATGTGAATCAAAAGGCAGGGACATTTTAATCGATATTTGAATGAGAATGAGAGGTGCAGTGTGAACGCACCAGGAAACAATTGATGGGAGGCGGAGGGAAGGAGAATGAGTGTATGTATCTTCAGCACGAAATGAAACAGGTGCAATCATACCAGCACTAATGCAACGGATTCTATCAGAACTCCGTAGGTAAGGGTGCTTGGGCGAGAGTAGTACTAGCATGGGTTACCTCCTGCGAAGTCCTTATATTTCACCAATTTTCTTATGAAGTCCTCGTGTCGCACCAATTTTTTTTCAGACGGGTCGTTCGACGTTACGCGCGTCTGGAACTAGGGTCCGCTGGTTTATACGCAAATGTGAGTCAAGAAGCAGGGGCATTTTAATCGATATTAGAACGTGAATGAGAGGTGAAGTGTGAACGCACAAGGAAACAAATGACGGGAGGGGGAAGAAAGGAGAAGGAGTGTATGTATTTGCAGCGCGAAACTAAACAGGTGCGATCATACCAGCACTAAAGCCCCAGGTCCCATCAGAACTCCGCAGTTAAGTGTGCTTGGCGATATTAGTAATCGGATGGTTGACCTCCTGGGAAGTCCTCGTGTCGCACCAATTTTTTTTCAGACGGGTCGTTCGACGTTACGCTCGTCTGGAATTAGGGTCCGCTTGTTTATACGCAAATGTGAGTCAAGAAGCAGGAGCATTTCAATCGATATTAGAACGAGAATGAGAGGTGAAGTGTGAACGCACAAGGAAACAAATGACGGGAGGGGGAAGAAAAGGGAAGGAGTGTATGTATTTGTAGCGCAAAATTAAACAGGTGTTATCATACCAGCACTAAAGCTACGGATCCCATCAGAACTCTGCAGTTAAGTGTGCTTGGACGAGAGTAGTACTCGGATGGGTGACCACCTGGGAAGCCCTCGTGTTGCTCCTATTTTTTTTCGGATGGGTTGTTCGACGTTACGCGTGAATGGAATTATAAACTGCTGGTTCATTTGCAAAGGTGAGTCACGGTGCTGGGGCATATTACTTGATATTAGAACGAGAAAGAGAGATGCAGAGTGCACGCACAAGGAAACAAATAACGGGAGGGGGGATGGAGGGAGAAAGAGTTTATGTATTTGCAGCGCAAAATTAAACGGATGCGATTATACCAGCACTAATGCACCGGATCCAATCAGAACTCCGCAGTTAATTGTGCTTGGGCGAGAGTAGTACTCGGATGGGTGACCTCCTGGGAAGTCCTCGTGTCGCATTAATTTTTTTTTTCAGACGGGTCGTTCGACGTTAAGCGCGACTTTAACGAGGGTCCACTGGTTTATACGCAAATGTGAGTAGAGAAGTTGGGGCATTTTAATCGATATTAGAACGAGAAGGGGAGATGCAGAGTGCACGCACAAGGAAACAAATGACGGGAGGGGGGATTGAGGGAGAAAAAGTATATGTATTTGCAGCGCAGAATGAAACATGAGCAATCATACCAGCACCAATGCAACGGATTCTATCAGAACTCCGCAAGTTAAGGGTGCTTGGGGGAGAGTAGCACTAGGATGGGTGACCTCCTGCGAAGTCCTTATATTTCACCCATTTTCTTCGGAAGTCCTCGTGTTGCACCCATTTTTTTGCAGATTATTCTTTCGACGATACGCGCGACTTGAATTATGGTCCTCAAGTTTATTCGCAAATGTGAGTCACGGCACCGTAGCATTTTACTTGATATTAGAACGACCACGGGAGGTGCAGTGCGCACGCACAAGGAAACAAATGACGGGAAGGGGAAGAAAGGAGAAGGAGTTTATGTATTTGCAGCGCAAAATTAAACCGGTGCGATCATACCAGCACTAATGCACCGGATCCCATCAGAACTCCGTAGTTAAGTGTGCTTGTGCGAGAGTAGTACTCGAATGGGTGACCTCCTGGCAAGTCCTCGTATCGCTCTAATTTTTTTCAGACGGGTCGTTCGACGCTACGCGCGACTGGAACTAGGGTCCGCTGGTTTATACGCAAATGTGAGTCAAGAAGCAGGGGCATTTTAATCGATATTAGAACGAGAAGGAGAGGTGCAGTGTGAACGCACAAGGAAACAATTCATGAGAGGGGGAGGGAAGGAGAAGGAGTGTATGTATTTTCAGCACGAAATGAAACAGGTGCGATCATACCAGCACTGATGCAACGGATTCTATCAGAACTTCGTAGGTAAGGGTGCTTGGGCGAGAGTAGTACTAGCATGGGTTACCTCCTGCGAATTCCTTATATTTCACTCATTTTCTTGTGAAGTCCTCGTGTTGCACCCATTTTTTTGCAGATGATTCTTTCGACGATACGCGCGACTTGAATTATGGTCCTCAGGTTTATTCGCAAATGTAAGTCACGGCGCTGTAGCATTTTACTTGATATTAGAACGAGAACGGGAGGTGCAGTGCGCACGCACAAGGAAAAAAATTACGGGAGGGGGAAGAAAGGAGAATGAGTTTATGTATTTGCAGCGCAAAATTAAAGAGGTGCGATCATACCAGCACTAATGCACCGGATCCCATCAGAACTCCGCAGTGAAGTCTGCTTGGGCGAGATTAGTACTCGGATGGGTGATCTCCTGGGAAGTCCTCGTGTCGCACCAATTTTTTTTCAGACGGGTCGTTCGTCGTTACGCGCGTCTGGAACTAGGGTCCGCTGTTTATACGCAAATGTGAGTCAAGAAGCAGGGGCATTTTAATCGATATTAGAACGAGAATGAGAGGTGAATTGTGAACGTAGAAGGAAACAAATGACGGGAGGGGGAAGAAATGAGAAGGAGTGTATGTATTTGCAGCACGAAATTAAACAGGTGCGATCAAACCAGCACTAAAGGTCCGGATCCCATCAGAACTCCGCAGTTAAGTGTGCTTGGACGAGAGTAGTACTCGGATGGGTCACCACCTGAGAAGCCCTCGTGTTGCACCTATTTTTTTTTCGGATGGGTTATTCGACGTTACGCGCGAATGGAATTATAAACCGCTGGTTCATTTGCAAAGGTGAGTCACGGTGCCGGGGCATATTACTTGATATTAGAACGAGAAAGAGAGATGCAGAGTGCACGCACAAGGAAACAATGACGGGAGGGGGGATGGGAGGAGAAAGAGTGTATGTATTTGCAGTGCAGAATGAAACATGAGGGATCATATCAGCACTAATGAAACGGATTCTATCATAACTCCGCAAGTTAAGGGTGCTTGGGCGAGAGTAGCACTAGGATGGGTGACTTCCTGCGAAGTCCTTATATTTCACCCATTTTCTTAGGAAGTCCTCGTGTTGTACCTATTTTTTTGCAGATGATTCTTTCGACGATACGCGCGACTTGATTTATGGTCCGCAGGTTTATTTGCAAATGTGAGTCATGGCGTCGTGGCATTTTACTTGATATTAGAACGAGCACAGGAGGTGCAGTGCGCACGTACGAGGAAAAAAATGACGGGAGGGGGAAGAAAGGAGAAGGAGTTTATGTATTTGCAGTGCGGAATTAAACGGGTGCGATCATACCAGCACTAATGCACTGGATTCCATCAGAACTCTGCAGTTAAGTGTGCTTGGGCGAGAGTAGTACTCGAATGGGTGACCACCTGGGAAGTCCTCGTGTCGCACCAATTTTTTTTCAGACGGGTCGTTCGACGTTACGCGCGACTGGAACTATGGTCCGCTGGTTTATACGCAAATGTGAGTTAAGAATCAGGGGCATTTTAATCGATATTAGAACGAGAAGGAGAGGGGCAGTGTGAATGCACAAGGAAACAAATGATGGGAGGGGGGGAGGGAAGAAAGAGTGTATGTATTTTCAGCACGAAATTAAACAGGTGCGGTCACACCAGCACAATTGCACCGGATCCCATCGGAACTCCGCTGTTAAGTGTGCTTTGGCGAAAGTAGTACAATGATGGGTTACCTCCTGGGAAGTTCTCGTGTTGCACCCATTTTGTTTTTTTCAGATGTGCCGTTCGACGTTACGCGTGACTTTAATTATGGTCCGTAAATTTATTCGCAAATGTGAGTCACGGCGCCGTGGCATTTTACTTGATATTTGAACGAGAACGAGAGGTGCAGTGTGCACGCACAAGGAAACAAATGACGGGAGGGGGAAGAAAGGAGAAGGAGTTTATGTATTTGCAGCGCGGAATTAAACGGGTGCGATCATACCAGCACCAATGCACCAGATCCCATCAGAACTCCGCAGTCAAGTGTGCTTGGGCGAGAGTAGTACTCGGATGGGTGACTTCCTAGGAAGTCCTCGTGTCGCACAAATTTTTTTCCAGACGGGTCGTTCGACGTTACACGCGACTGGAACTAGGGTCCGCTGGTTTATACGCAAATGTAAGTCAAGAAGCAGGGGCATTTTAATCGATATTAGAATGAGAAGGAGAGATGCAAAGTGCACACACAAGGAAACAAATGATGGGAGGGGGGATGGAGGGAGAAAAAGTGTATGTATTTGCAACGCAGAATGAACCATGAGAAATCATACCAGCACCAATGCAACGGATTCTATCAGAACTCCTCAAGTTAAGGGTGCTTGGGCGAGAGTAGCACTAGGATGGGTGACCTCCTGCGAAGTCCTTATATTTCACCCATTTTGTTAGGAAGTCCTTGTGTTGTACCGATTTTTTTACAGATGATTCTTTCGAAGATACGCGCGACTTGAATTATGGTCCTCAGGTTTATTCGCAAATGTGAGTCACGGCACCGTAGGATTTTACTTGATATTAGAACGAGCCCAGGAGGTGCAGTGCGCACGCACAATGAAACAAATGATGGGAGAGGGAAGAAAGGAGAAGGAGTTTATGTATTTGCAGCGCAAAATTAAACGAGTGCGATCATACCAGCACTAATACACCGGATCCTATCAGAACTCCGCAGTTAAGTGTGCTTGGGCGAGAGTAGAACTCGAATGGGTGACCTCCTGGGAATTCCTCTTGTCGAATAAATTTTTTTTCAGACAGGTCATTCGACGTTACGCGCGACTAGAACTGGGGTCCGCTGGTTTATACGCAAATGTGAGTCAAGAAGCAGGGGCATTTTAATCGATATTAAAACGAGAAGGAGAGGTGCAGTGTGAACGGACAAGGAAACAATTGATGGGAGGGGGAGGGAAGGAGAAGGAGTGTATGTATTTTCAGCACGAAATGAAACAGGTGAGATCATACCAGCACTAATACAACGGATTCTATCAGAACTCCGTAGGTAAGGGTACTTGGGCGAGAGTAGTACTAGCATGGGTTACCTCCTACGAAATCCTTATATTTCACCCATTTTCTTGGGAAGTCCTCGTGTCGCAGCAATTTTTTTTCAGACGGGTAGTTCGACGTTACGCGCGTCTGGAACTAGGGTCCGCTGGTTTATACGCAAATGTGAGTCAAGAAGCAGGGGCATTTTAATCGCTATTAGAACGAGAATGAGAGGTGAAGTGTGAACGCACAAGGAAACAAATGACGGGAGGGGGAAGAAAGGAGAAAGAGTGTATGTATTTACAGCGGAAAATTAAACAGGTGCGATCATACCAGCACTAAAGCTCCGGATCCCATCAGAACTCCGCTGTTAAGTGTGCTTGGGCGAGGGTAGTACTCGGACGGGTGACCTCCTGGGAAGCCCTCGTGTTGTACCTATTTTTTTTCGGATGGGTTGTTAGACGTTACGCGCGAATGGAATTATAAACTGCTGGTTCATTTGCAAAGGTGAGTCACGGTGCCGGGGCATATTACTTGATATTAGAACGAGAAAGAGAGATGAAAAGTGCACGCACAAGGAAATAAATGACGGGAGGAGGGATGGAAGGAGAAAGAGTGTATGTATTTGCAGTGTAGAATGAAACATGAGGGATCATACCAGCACTTTGGCAGCGGATTCTATCAGAACTCCACAGTTAAGGGTGCTTGGGCGAGAGTAGTACTTCGGATGGGTGACCACTTGGGAAGTCCTCGTGTTGCACCCATCTTTTTGCAGATGATTCTTTCGACGTTACGCGCGACTTGATTTATGGTCCGCAGGTTTATTCGCAAATTTGGGTCACGGTGCCGTGGTATTTTACTTGATATTATAACGAGTACGGGAGGTGCAGTGCGCACGCACAAGGAAACAAATGACGGGAGGAGGAAGAAAAGAGAAGGAGTGTATGTATTTGAAGCGCAAAATTAAACAAGTGGCATCATACTAGCACTAATGCACTGGATCCCATCAGAACTCTGCAGTTAAGTGTGCTTGGGCGAGAGTAGTACTCGGATGGGTGACCTCTTGAGAAGTCCTCGTATCGCAAGAATTTTTTTTCAGATAGGTCGTTCGACATTACGCGCGACTGGAACTATGGTCTGCTGGTTTATACGCAAATGTGAGTCAAGAATCAGGGGCATTTTAATCGATATTAGAACGAGAAGGAGAGGTGCAATATGAACGCAAAAGGAAACAAATGATGGGAGGGCGGGAGGGAAGAAGGAGTGTATGTATTTTCAGCACGAAATTAAACAGGCGCGGTCACACCAGCACAAATGCACCGCATCCCATCAGAACTCCGCAGTTAAGTGTGCTTTGGCGAGAGTAGTACAATGATGGGTTACCCCCTGGGAAGTTCTCGTGTTGCACCTATTTTTTTTTTCAGATGTGCCGTTCGACGTTACGCGCGACTTTAATTATGGTCCGCAGATTTATTCGCAAATGTGAGTCATGGCGCCGTGGCATTTTTCTTGATATTTGAACGAGAACGAGAGGTTCAGTGCGCAAGCACAAGGAAACAAATGACGGGAGGGGGAAGAAAGGAGAAGGAATTTATGTATTTGCATTGCAAAATTAAACAGGTGTGTTCATACCAGCACTAATGCACCGGATCGCATTAGAACTCCGCAGTTAAGTGTGCTTGGGCGAGAGTAGTACTCGAATGGGTGACCTCCTGGGAAGTCCTCGTGTCGCACTAATTTTTTTTTCAGACAGGTCGTTCGACGTTACGCACGACTGGAACTAGGGTCCACTAGTTTATACGCAAATGTGAATCAAGAAGCCGGGGCATTTTAATCGATATTAGAACGAGAAGGAGAGGTGCAGTGTGAACGCACAAGGAAACAATTGATGGGAGGGGGAGGGAAGGAGAATGAGTGTATGTATTTTCAGCACGAAATGAAACAGGTGCGATCATAGCAGCACTAATGCAACGGATTCTATCAGAACTCCATAAGTAAGGGTGCTTGGGCGAGAGTAGTACTAGCATGGGTTACCTCATGCGAAGTCCTTATATTTCACAAATTTTCTTGCGAAGTCCTCGTGTTGCACCCATTTTCTTTTTTTCAGATGTACCGTTCGACGTTATGCGCGACTTTAATTATTGTTCGCAGATTTATTCGGAAATGTGAGTCATGGCGTCGTGGCATTTTACTTGATATTTGAACGAGAACTAGAGGTGCAGTGCGCACGCACAAAAAAACAAATGACGGGAGGGGGAAAAAAGGGGAATGAGTTTATGTATTTGTAGCACAAAATTAAACAGTTGCGATCATACCAGCACTAATGCACCGGATCCCATCAGAACTCCGCAGTGAAGTGTGCTTGGGCGAGATTAGTACTCGGATGGGTGACCTCCTGGGAAGTCCTCGTGTCGCACCAATTTTTTTTCTGACGGGTCGTTCGACGTTACGCGCATCTGGAACTAGGGTCCGCTGGTTTATACGCAAATGTGAGTCAAGAAGCAGGGGCATTTTAATCGATATTAGAACGAGAATGAGAGGTGAAGTGTGAATGCACAAGGAAACAAATGACGGGAGGGGGAAGAAAGGAGAAGGAGTGTATGTATTTGCAGCGCGAAATTAAACAGGTGCGATCATACCAGCACTAAAGCTCCGGATCCCATCAGAACTCCGCAGTTAAGTGTGCTTGGGTGAGAGTAGTACTCGGATGGGTGAAAACTTGGGAAGCCCTGGTGTTGCACCTATTTTTTTTCGGATGGGTTGTTCGACGTTACGCGCGAATGGAATTATAAACCACTGGTTCATTTGCAAAGGTGAGTCACGGTGCCTGGGCATATTACTTGATATTAGAATGAGAAAGAGATATGCAGAGTGCACGCACAAGGAAACAAATGACGGGAGGGGGGATGGAAAGAGAAAGAGTGTATGTATTTGCAGTGCAGAATGAAACATGAGGGATCATACCAGCACTAATGCAACGGATTCTATCAGAACTCCGCAGTTAAGGGTGTTTGGTCGAGAAAAGTACTCCGATGGGTGACCTCCTGCGAAGTCCTTATATTTCACCCATTTTCTTGGGAGGTCCTCGTGTTGCACCCATCTTTCTGTAGATGATTCTTTCGACGTTACGCGCGACTTGATTTATGGTCCGTAGGTTTATTCACAAATGTGAGTCACGGCGCCGTGGCATTTTACTTGATATTAGAACGAGTACGGGAGGTGCAGTGCGCACGCACAAGGAAACAAATGACGGGAGGAGGAAGAAAAGATTAGGAGTGTATGTATTTGAAGCGCAAAATTAAACAAGTGGCATCATACCAGCACTAATGCATTGGATCCCATCAGAACTCTGTAGTTAAGTGTGCTTGGGCGAGAGTAGTACTCGGATGGGTGACCTCTTGAGAAGTCCTCGTATCGCAACAATTTCTTTTCAAATAGGTCGCTCGACATTACGCGCGACTGGAACTATGGTCCGCTGGTTTATACGCAAATGTGAGTCAAGAATCAGGGGCATTTTAATCGATATTAGTACGAGAAGGAGAGGTGCAATGTGAACGCAAAAGGAAACAAATGATGGGAGGGCGGGAGGGAAGAAGGAGTGTATGTATTTTCAGCACGAAATTAAACAGGTGCGGTCACACCAGCACAAATGCACCGGATCCCATCAGAACTCCGCAGTTAAGTGTGCTTTGGCGAAAGTAGTACAATGATGGGTTACCTCCTGGGAAGTTCTCGTGTTGCACCCATTTTTTTTTTCAAATGTGCCGTTCGACGTTACGCGCGACTTTAATTATGGTCCGCAGATTTATTCGCAAATGTGAGTCACGGCGCCGTGGCATTTTTCTTGATATTTGAACGAGAACGAGAGGTGCAGTGCGCACGCACAAGGAAAAAAATCACGGGAGGGGGAAGAAAGGAGAAGGAGTTTATGTATTTGCAGCGCGAAATGAAAAAGGTGCGATCATACCAGCACTGATGCAACGGATTCTATCAGAACTCAATAGGTAAGGGTGCTTGGGAGAGTAGTACTAGCATGGGTTACCTCCTGGGAAGTCCTTATATTTCATCCATTTTCTTGTGAAGTCCTCGTGTTGCACCCATTTTTTTGCAGATGATTCTTTCGACGTTACGCGCGACATGAATTTTGGTCCTTAGGTTTATTCGCAAATGTGAGTCACGGCGCTGTACCATTTTACTTGATATTAAAATGAGAACGGGAGGTTCAGTGCGCACGCACAAGGAAACAAATAACGGGAGGGGGAAGAAAGGAGAAGGAGTTTATGTATTTGCAGCGCGAAATGAAACAGGTGCGATCATACCAGCACTAATGCAACGGATTCTATCAGAACTCCGTAGGTAAGGGTGCTTGGGCGAGAGTAGTACTAGCATGGGTTACCTCCTGCGAAGTCCTTATATTTCACCCATTTTCTTGTGAAGTCCTCGTGTTGCACTCATTTTTTTTGCAGATGATTCTTTCGACGTTACGCACGACTTGAATTATGGTCCTCAGGTTTATTCGCAAATGTGAGTCACGGCGCTGTAACATTTTACTTGATATTAGAACGAGAACGGGAGGTGCAGTGCGCACGCACAAGGAAACAAATGACGGGAGGGGGAAGAAAGGGGAATGAGTTTATGTATTTGCAGCGCGAAAATAAACAAGTGCTATCATACCAGCACTAATGCACCGGATCCCATCAGAACTCCGCAGTTAAGTGTGCCTGGGCGATATTAGTACTCGGATGGGTGACCTCCTGGGAAATCCTCGTGTCGAACCAATTTTTTTTCAGATGGGTCGTTTGACGTTACGCGCGTCTGGAACTAGGGTCTGCTGGTTTATACGCAATTGTGAGTCAAGAAGCAGGGGCATTTTAATCGATATTAGAACGAGAAGGAGAGATGAAGTGTGAACGCATAAGGAAACAAATGACGGAGGGGGAAGAAAGGAGAAGGAGTCTATGTATTTGCAGCGCGGAATTAAACAGGTGCGATCATATCAGCACTAAAGCCCCGGATCCCATCAGAACTCCGCAGTTAGGTGTGCTTGGGCGAGAGTAGTACTCGGATAGGTGACCACTTGGGAGCCCTCGTGTTGCACCTTTTTTTTCTCGGATGGGTTGTTCGACGTTACGCGCGAATGGAATTATAAACCGCTGGTTCATTTGCAAAGGTGAGTCACGGTGCCGGGGCATATTACTTGATATTAGAACGAGAAAGAGAGATGCAGAGTGCACGCACAAGGAAACGAATGACGGGAGGGGGGATGGGAGGAGAAAGAGTGTATGTATTTGCAGTGCAGAATGAAACATGAGGGATCATACCAGCACTAATGCAACGGATTCTATCAGAACTCCGCAGTTAAGGGTGCTTGGGCGAGAAAAGTACTCGGATGGGTGACCTCCTGCGAAGTCCTTATATTTCACCCATTTTCTTGGGAGCTCCTCGTGTTGCACCCATCTTTTTGCAGATGATTCTTTCGACGTTACGCGCGACTTGATTTATGGTCCGCAGGTTTATTCGCAAATGTGATTCACGGCGCCGTGGCATTTTACTTGATATTAAAACGAGTACAGGAGGTGCAGTTCGCACGCACAAGGAAACAAAATGACGGGAGGAGGAAGAAAAGAGAAGGAGTGTATGTATTTGAAGCGCAAAATTAAACAAGTGGCATCATACCAGCACTAATGCACCGGATCCCATCAGAACTCTGCAGTCCAGTGTGCTTGGGCGAGAGTAGTACTCGAAAGGGTGACCTATTGGGAAGTCCTCGTATCGCAACAATTTTTGTTCAGATGGGTCGTTCGACGTTACGCTCGACTGGAACTATGGTCCGCTAGTTTATACGCAAATGTGAGTCAAGAATCAGGGGCAATTTAATCCATATTCGAACGAGAAGGAGAGGTACAGTGTGAACGCACAAGGAAACAAATGATGAGAGGGGGGGAGGGAAGAAGGAGTGTATGTATTTTCAGCACGAAATTAAACAGGTGCGGTCACACCAGCACTAATGCACCGGATCCCATCAGAACACCGCAGTTATGTGTGCTTTGGCGAAAGTAGTACAATGATGGGTTACCTCCTGGGAAGTTCTCGTGTTGCACCCATTTTCTTTATTTTCAGATGTGCCGTTCGACGTTACGCACGACTTTAATTATGGTCCGCAGATTTATTCGCAAATGTGAGTCACGGCGCCGTGACATTTTACTTGATATTTGAACGAGAACGAGAGGTGCAGTGCGCACGCACAAGGAAACATATGACGGGAGGGGGAAGAAAGGAGAAGGAGTGTATGTATTTGCAGCGCAAATTTAAACATGTGCGATCATACCAGCACTACAGCCCCGGATCCCATCAAAACTCCACAGTTAAGTGTGCTTGGGTGAGAGTAGTACTCGGATCGGTGACCACCTGGGAAGCCCTCGTGTTGCACAAATTTTTTTTCGGATGGGTTGTTCGACGTTACGCGCGAATGGAATTATAAACAGCTGGTTCATTTTCAAAGGTGAGTCACAGTGCCGGGGCATATTGCTTGATATTAGAACGAGAAAGAGAGATGCAGAGTGCACGCACAAGGAAACAAATGACGGGAGGGGGGATGGGAGGAGAAAGAGTGTATGTATTTGCAGTGCAGAATAAAACATGAGGGATCATACCAGTACTAATGCAACGGATTCTATCAGAACTCTGCAGTTAAGGGTGCTTGGGCGAGAAAAGTACTCGGATGGGTGACCTCCTGCGAAGTCCTTATATTTCACCCATTTTCATGGGAGGTCCTCGTGTTGCACCCATCTTTTTGCAGATGATTCTTTCGACGTTACGCATGACTTGATTTATGGTCTGCAGGTTTATTCGCAAATATGAGTCACGGTGCCGTGGAATTTTACTTGATATTAAAACAAGTACGGGAGGTGCAGTGCGCATGCACAAGGAGTGTATGTATTTGAAGCACAAAATTAAACAAGTGGCATCATACCAGCACTAATGCACTAGATCCCATCAGAACTCTGCAGTTAAGTGTGCTTGGGCGAGATTAATACTCGGATGGGTGACCTCTTGGGAAGTCCTCCTATCGCAACAATTTTTTTTCAGATGGGTCGTTCGACGTTACGCGCAACTGGAACTATGGTCCGCTGGCTTATACGCAAATCTGAGTCAAGAATCAGGGGCATTTTAATCGATATTAGAACGAGAAGGAGAGGTGCAGTGTGAACGCACAAGGAAACAAATGATGGAAGGGGGGGAGGGAAGAAGGAGTGTATGTATTTTCAGAACGAAATTAAACAGGTGCGGTCACACCAGCACAAATGCACCAGATCCCATCAGAACTCCGCAGTGAAGTGTGCTTTGGCGAAAGTAGTACAATGATGGGTTACCTCCTGGGAAGTTCTCGTGTTGCACCCATTTTTTTTTTCAGATGTGCCGTTCGACGTTATGCGCGACTTTAATTATGGTCCGCAGATTTATTCGCAAATGTGAGTCACGGCGCTGTGGCATTTTACTTGATATTTGAACGAGAACGAGAGGTGCAATGCGCACGCAAAAGGAAACAAATGACGGGAGAGGGGATGGAGGGAGAAAAAGTGTATGTATTTGCAGCGCAGAATGAAACATGAGCAATCATACCAGCACCAATGCAACGGATTCTATCAGAACTCCGCAAGTTAAGGGTGCTTGGGCGAGAGTAGCTCTAGGATGGGTGACCTCCTTCGAAGTCCTTATATTTCACCCATTTTCTTAGGATGTCCTCGTGTTGCACCCATTTTTTTGCAGATGATTCTTTCGACGATACGCGCGACTTGAATTATGGTCCTCAGGTTTATTCGCAAATGTGAGTCACAGCACCATAGCATTTTACTTGATATTAGAACGAGCACGGGAGGTGCAGTGCGCACGCACAAGGAAACAAATGACGGGAGGGGGAAGAAAGGAGAAGGAGTTTATATATTTGCAGTGCGGAATTAAAAGGGTGCGATCATACCAGCACTAATGCACTGGATCCCATCAGAACTCTGCAGTTAAGTGTGCTTGGGCGAGAGTAGTACTCGGATGGGTGACCTCTTGAGAAGTCCTCGTATCGCAACAATTTTTTTTCAGATAGGTCGTTCGACATTACGCGCGACTGGAACTATGATCCGCTGGTTTATACGCAAATGTGAGTCAAGAATCAGGGGCATTTTAATCGATATTAGAACGAGAAGGAGAGGTGCAATGTGAACGCAAAAGGAAACAAATGATGGGAGGGCGGGAGGAAAGAAGGAGTGTATGTATTTTAAGCACGAAATTAAACAGGTGCGGTCACACCAGCACAAATGCACTGGATCCCATCAGAATTCCGCAGTTAAGTGTGCTTTGGCGAAAGTAGTACAATGATGGGTTACCTCCTGGGAAGTTCTCGTGCCGCACCCATTTTTTTTTTCAGATGTGCCGTTCGACGTTACGCGCGACTTTAATTATGGTCCGCAGATTTATTCGCAAATGTGAGTCACGGCGCCGTGGCATTTTTCTTGATATTTGAACGAGAACGAGAGGTGCAGTGCGCACGCACAAGGAAAAAAATCACGGGAGGGGGAAGAAAGGAAAAAGAGTTTATGTATTTGCAGCGCAAAATGAAACAGGTGCGATCATACCAGCACTAATGCAACAGATTCTATCAGAACTCCGTAGGTAAGGGTGCTTGGGCGAGAGTAGTACTAGCATGGGTTACCTCCTGCGAAGTCCTTATATTTCACCCATTTTCTTGGGATGTCCTCGTGTTGCACCCATGTTTTTGCAGATGATTCTTTCGACGTTACGCGCGACTTGAATTATGGTCATTAGGTTTATTCGCAAATGTGAGTCACCGCACAGTAAAACGAGAACGGGAGGTGCAGTGCGCACGCACAAGGAAACAAATGACGGGAGGGGGAAGAAAGGGGAATGAGTTTATGTATTTGCAGCGTGAAATTAAGCAGGTGCGATCATACCAACACTAATGCACCGGATCCCATCAGAACTCCGCAGTGAAGTGTGCTTGGGCGAGACTAATACTCGGATGGGTGACCTCCTGGGAAGTCCTCGTGTCGCACAAATTTTTTTTCAGACGGGTTGTTCGACGTTACGCGCGTCTGGAACTAGGGTCCGCTGGTTTATACGCAAATGTGAGTCAAGAAGCACGGGCATTTTAATCGATATTAGAACGAGAATGAGAGGTGAAGTGTGAACGCACAAGGAAACAAATGACTGGAGGGGGAAGAAAGGAGAAGGAGTGTATGTATTTGCAGCGCGAAAGTAAATAGGTGCGATCATACCAGCACTAAAGCTCCAGATCCCATCAGAACTCCGCAGTTAAGTGTGCTTGGGAGAGCATAGTACTCGGATGGGTGACCACTTGGGAAGCCCTCGTGTTGCATCTATTTTTTTTCGGATGGGTTGTTCGACGTTATGCGCGAATAGAATTATAAACCGCTGGTTCATTTGCAAAGATGAGTCACGGTGCCGGGGCATATTACTTGATATTAGAACGAGAAAGAGAAATGCAGAGTGCACGCACAAGGAAACAAATGACGGGAGGGGGGATGGGAGGAGAAAGAATGTATGTATTTTCAGCGCGAAATGAAACAGGTGCGATTATACCACACTAATGCAATGGATTCTATCAGAACTCCGTAGGTAAGGGTGCTTGGGCGAGAGTAGTACTAGCATGGGTTACCTCCTGCGAATTCCTTATATTTCACCCATTTTCTTGTGAAGTCCTCGTGTTGCACCCATTTTTTTTGCAGATGATTCTTTCGACGTTACGCGCGACTTGAATTATGGTCCTCGGGTTTACTCGCAAATGTGAGTCACGGCGCTGTAGCATTTTACTTGATATTAGAATGAGAACGGGAGGAGCAGTGCGCACGCACAAGGAAACAAATGACGGGAGGGGGAAGAAAGGGGAATGAGTTTATGTATTTGCAGCACGAAATTAAACAAGTGCTATCATACCAGCACTAATGCACCGGATCCCATCAGAACTTCGCAGTTAAGTGTGCTTGGGCGATATTAGTACTCGGATGGGTGACCTCCTGGGAAGTCCTCGTGTCGCACTAATCTTTTTTCAGACGGGTCGTTCGACGTTACGCGCGTCTGGAACTAGGGTCCGCTGGTTTATACGCAAATGTGAGTCAAGAAGCAGGGGCATTTTAATCGATATTAGAACGAGAAGGAGAGATGAAGTGTGAACGCACAAGGAAACAAATGACGGAGGGGGAAGAAAGGAGAATGAGTGTATGTATTTGCAGCGCGGAATTAAACAGGTGCGATCATACCAGCACTAAAGCCCCGGATCCCATCAGAACTCCGCAGTTAGGTGTGCTTGGGCGAGAGTAGTACTCAGATGGGTGACCACTTGGGAAGCCCTCGTGTTGCACCTTTTTTTTCTCGGATGGGTTATTCGACGTTACGCGCGAATGGAATTATAAATCGCTGGTTCATTTGCAAAGGTGAGTCATAGTGCCGGGGCATATTTCTTGATATTAGAACGAGAAAGAGAGATGCAGAGTGCACGCACAAGGAAACAAATGACGGGAGGGGGGATGGGAGGAGAAAGAGTGTATGTATTTGTAGTGCAGAATGAAACATGAGGGATCATACCAGCACTAATGCAACGGATTATATTAGAACTCCGCAGTTAAGGGTGCTTGGGCGAGTAAAGTACTCGGATGGGTGACGTCCTGCGAAGTCCTTATATTTCACCCATTTTCTTGGGAGGTCCTCGTGTTGCACCCATCTTTTTGCAGATGATTCTTTCGACGTTACGCGCGACTTGATTTATGGTCCGCATGTTTATTCGCAAATGTGAGTCACGGCGCCGTTATATTTTACTTGATATTAGAACGAGTACGGGAGGTGCAGTTCGCACGCACAAGGAAACAAATGACGGGAGGAGGAAGAAAAGAGAAGGAGTGTATGTATTTGAAGCGCAAAATTAAACAAGTGGCCTCATACCAGCACTTATGTACTGGATCCCATCAGAACTCTGCAGTTAAGTGTGCTTGGGCAGGAGTAGTACTCAGATGGGTGACCTCTTGGGAAGTCCTCGTATCGCAACAATTTTTGTTCAGATAGGTCGTTCGACGTTACGCGCGACTGAAATTATGGTCCGCTGGTTTATACGCAAATGTGAGTCAAGAATCAGGGGCATTTTAATCCATATTCGAACGAGAAGGAGAGGTACAGTATGAACGCACAAGGAAACAAATGATGAGAGGGGGGGAGGGAAGAAGGAGTGTATGTATTTTCAGCACAAAATTAAACAGGTGTGGTCCCCCCAGCACTAATGCACCGGATCCCATCAGAACTCCGCAGTTAAGTGTGCTTTGGCGAAAGTAGTACAATGATCGGTTACCTCCTGGGAAGTTCTCGTGTTGCACCCATTTTCTTTTTTTCAGATGTGCCGTTCGACATTACGCGCGACTTTAATTATGGTCCGTAGATTTATTCGCAAATGTGAGTCACGGCGCCGTGGCATTTTACTTGATATTTGAACGAGAACGAGAGGTGCACTGCGCACGCACAAGGAAACAAATGAAGGGAGGGGGAAGAAAGGAGAAGGAGTGTATGTATTTGCAGCGCGAAATGAAACAGGTGCGATCATACCAGCACTAATGCAACGGATTCTATCAGAAATCCGTAGGTAAGGGTGCTTGGGAGAGAGTAGTACTAGCATGGGTTACCTCCTGCGAAGTCCTTATATTTGACCTATTTTCTTGTGAAGTCCTCGTGTTGCACCCATTTTTTTGCAGATGATTCTTTCGACGTTACGCGCGACTTGTATTATGGTCCTCAGGTTTATTCGCAAATGTGAGTCACAGCGCTGTAGCATTTTACTTGATATTAGAACGAGAAAGGGAGGTGCAGTGCGCACGCACGAGGAAAGAAATGACGGGAGGGGGAAGAAAGGGGAATGAGTTTATGTATTTGCAGCGCAAAATTAAACAAGTGCGATCATACCAGCACTAATGCACCGGATCCCATCAAAACTCCGCAGTGAAGTGTGCTTGGATGAGATTAGTACTCGGATGGGTGACCTCATCGGAAGTCCTCGTGTCGCACCAATTTTTTTTCAGACGGGTCGTTCGACGTTACGCGCGATTGGAACTAGGGTCCGCTGGTTTATACGCAAATATGAGTCAAGAAGCAGGGGCATTTTAATCGATATTAGAACGAGAAGGAGAGATGCAGAGTGCACGCACAAGGAAACAAATGACGGGAGGGGGGATGGAGGGAGAAGGAGTGTTTGTATTAGCAGCGCGAAATTAAACAGGTGCGATCATACCAGCACTAAAGCTCCGGATCCCTTTAGAACCCCGTAGTTAAGTGTGCTTGGGCGAGGGTAGTACTCAGATGGGTGACCACTTCGGAAGCCCTCGTGTTGCACCTATTTTTTTTCGGATGGGTTGTTCGAAGTTACGCGCGAATGGAATTATAAACCGCTGGTTCATTTGCAAAGGTGAGTCACGGTGCCGGGGCATATTACTTGATATTAGAACGAGAAAGAGAGATGAAAAGTGCACGCACAAGGAAACAAATGATGGGAGGAGGGATGGAAGGAGAAAGAGTGTATGTATTTGCAGTGTAGAATGAAACATGAGGGATCATACCAGCACTAATGCAACGGATTCTATCAGAACTCCACAGTTAAGGGTGCTTGGGCGAGAGTAGTACTTTGGATGGGTGACCACTTGGGAAGTCCTCGTGTTGCACCCATTTTCTTGGGAGGTCCTCGTGTTGCACCCATCTTTTTGCAGATGATTCTTTCGACGTTACGCGCGACTTGATTTATGGTCCGCAGTTTTATTCGCAAATGTGAGTCACAGCGCCGTGGCATTTTACTTGATATTAGAACGAGTATGGGAGGTGCAGTGCGCACGCACAAGGAAACAAATGACGGGAGGGGGAAGAAAGGAGATAGAGTTTATGTATTTGCAGCGCGAAATTAAACTGGTGCGATCATACCAGCACTAATGCAACGGATTCTATCAGAACTATGTATGTAAGGGTGCTTGCGCGAGAGTTGTACTAGCATGGGTTACCTCCTGCGAAGTCCTCGTGTTGCACCAATTTTTTTGCAGATGATTCTTTCGACGTTACGCGCGACTTGAATTATGGTCCTCAGGTTTATTTGCGAATGTGAGTCTCGGCGCTATAGCTATTTACTTGATATTAAAACGTGAACGGGAGGTGCAGTGCACACGCACAAGGAAACAAATGACGGGAGGGGGAAGATAAGGGAATGAATTTATGTATTTGTAGCGCAAAATTAAACAGTTGCGATCATACCAGCACTAATGCACCGGATCGCATCAGAACTCCGCAGTGAAGTGTGCTTGGGCGAGATTAGTACTCAGATGGGTGACCTCCTGGGAAGTCCTCGTGTCGCACAAATATTTTTCAGACAGGTCGTTCGACGTTACGCGCGTCTGGAACTAGGGTCCGCTGGTTTATATGCAAATGTGAGTCAAGAAGCAGGGTCATTTTAATCGATATTAGAACGAGAATGAGAGGTGAAGTGTGAACGCACAAGGAAACAAATGACGGGAGGGGGAGGAAATGAGAAGGAGTGTATGTATTTACAGCACGAAATTAAACAGGTGCGATCATACCAGCACTAAAGCTTCGGATCCCATCAGAACTCCGCAGTTAAGTGTGCTTGGGCGAGAGTAGTACTCGGATGGGTCACCACCTGGGATGCCCTCGTGTTGTACCTATTTTTTTTTTCGGATGGGTTGTTCGACGTTACGCGCGAATGGAATTATAAACCGCTGGTTCATTTGCAAAGGTGAGTCACGGTGCCGGGGCATATTACTTGATATTAGAACGAGAAAGAGAGATGCAGAGTGCACGCACAAGGAAACAAATGACGGGAGGGGGGTTGGAAGGAGAAAGAGTGTATGTATTTGCAGTGCAGAATGAAACATGAGGGATCATACCAGCACTAATGCAACGGATTCTATCAGAACTCCGCAGTTAAGGGTGCTTGGGCGAGAAAAGTACTCGGATGGGTGACCTCCTGCGAAGTCCTTATATTTCACCCATTTTCTTTGGTGGTCCTCGTGTTGCACCCATCTTTTTGCAGATGATTCTTTCGACGTTACGTGCGACTTGATTTATAGTCCGCAGGTTTATTCGCAAATGTGAGTCACGGCGCCGTTGCATTTTACTTGATATTAGAACGAGTACGGGAGGTGTAGTGCGCACGCACAAGGAAACAAATAACGGGATGAGGAAGAAAAGAGAGGGAGTGTATGTATTTGAAGCGCAAAATTAAACAAGTGGCATCATACCAGCACTAATGCACTGGATCCCATCAGAACTTTGCAGTTAAGTGTGCTTTGGCGAGAGTAGTACTCGGATGGGTGACCTCTTCGGAAGTCCTCGTGTCGCACCAATTTTTTTTCAGATGGGTCGTTCGACGTTACGCGCAACTGGAACTATGGTCCGCTGGTTTATACGAAAATGTGAGTCAAGAATCAAGGGCATTTTAATCGATATTAGAACGAAAAGAAGAGGTGCAGTGTGAACGCACAAGGAAACAAATGATGGGAGGGGGGGAGGGAAGAAAGAGTGTATGTATTTTCAGCACGAAATTAAACAGGTGCGGTCACACCAGCACAAATGCACCGGATCCCATCAGAGCTCCGCAGTTAAGTGTGCTTTGGCGAAAGTAGTACAATGATGGGTTACCTCTTGGGATGTTCTCGTGTTGCACCAATTTTCTTTTTTTCAGATGTGCCGTTCGACGTTACGCGCGACTTTAATTATGGTCCGCAGATTTATTCGGAATTGTGAGTCACGGCGCCATGGCATTTTATTTGATATTTAAACGAGAACGAGAGGTGCAGTGCGCACGCACAAGGAAACAAATGACGGGAGGGGGAAGAAAGGAGAAGGAGTGTATGTATTGGCAGCGCGGAATTAAACAGGTGCGATCATACCAGCACTAATGCAACGGATTCTATCAGAACTCCGTAGGTAAGGGTGCTTGGGCGAGAGTTGTAGTAGCATGGGTTACCTCCTGCAAAGTCCTTATATTTCACCCATTTTTTTGCAGATGATTCTTTCGACGTTACGCGCGACTAGAATTATGGTCCTCAAGTTTATTCGCAAATGTGATTCACGGCGCTGTAGCATTTTACTTGATATTAGAACGAGAACGGAAGGTGCAGTGCCCATGCACAAGGAAACAAATGACGGGAGGGGGAAGAAAGGGGAATGAGTTTATGTATTTGCAGCGCGAAATTAAACTGGTGCGATCATACCAGCACTAATGCACCGGATCCCATAAGAACTTCGCAGTGTAGTGTGCTTGGGCGACATTAGTACTCGGATGGGTGACCTCCTGGGAAGTCCTCATGTCGCACCAATTTTTTTTCAGAAGGGTCTTTCGACGTTACATGCGTCTGGAACTAGGGTCCGCTGGTTTATACACAAATGTGAGTCGAGAAGCAGGGGCATTTTAATCGATATTAGAACGAGAATGAGAGGTGAAGTGTTAACGCACAAGGAAACAAATGACGGTAGGGGAAAGAAAGGAGAAGGGGTGTATGTATTTGCAGCGCGAAATTAAACAGTTGCGATCATACCAGCACTAAAGCTCCGGATCCCATCAGAACTCCGCAGTTAAGTGTGCTTGGGCGACCGTAGTGCTCAGATGGGTGACCACTTGGGAAGCCCTCGTGTTGCACCTATTTTTTTTCGGATGGGTTGTTCGACGTTACGCGCGAATGGAATTATAAACCGCTGGTTCATTTGCAAAGGTGAGTCACGGTGCCGGGGCATATTACTTGATATTAGAACGAGAAAGAGAGATGCAGAGTGGACGCACAAGGAAACAAATGACGGGAGGGGGGATGGAAGGAGAAAGAGTGTATGTATTTGCAGTGCAGAATGAAACATGAGGGATCATACTAGCACTAATGCAACGGATTCTATCAGAACTCCGCAGTTATGGGTGCTTGGGCGAGAAAAGTACTCGGATGGGTGACCTCCTGCGAAGTCCTTATATTTCACCCATTTTCATGGGAGGTCCTCGTGTTGCACCCATCTTTTTGCAGATGATTCTTTCGACGTTACGAGCGACTTGATTTATGGTCCACAGGTTTATTCGCAAATGTGAGTCACGGCGCCGTGGCATTTTACTTGATATTAGAACGAGTACAGGAGGTGCAGTGCGCACGCACAAGGAAACAAATGACGAGAGGAGGAAGAAAAGAGAAGGAGTGAATGTATTTGAAGCGCAAAATTAAACAAGTGGCATCATACCAGCACTAATGCACTGGATCCCATCAGAATTCTGCAGTTAAGTGTGCTTGGGCGAGAGTAGTACTCGGATGGGTGACCTCTTGGGAAGTCCTCGTATCGCAACAATTTTTTTTCAGATGGGTCGTTCGACGTTACGCGCGACTAGAACTATGGTCCGCTAGTTTATACACAAATGTGAGTCAAGAATCAAGGGCATTTTAATCGATATTAGAACGAGAAGGAGAGGTGCAGTGTGAACGCACAAGGAAACAAATGATGGGAGGGGGGAGGGAAGAAGGAGTGTATGTATTCTCAGCACGAAATTAAATAGGTGCGGTCACACCAGCACAAATGCACCGGATCCCATCAGAACTCCGCAGTTAAGTGTGCTTTGGTGAAAATAGTACAATGATGGGTTACCTCCTCGGAAGTTCTCGTGTTGCACCCATTTTCTTTTCTTGAGATGTGTCGTTCGACGTTACGCGCGACTTGAATTATGGTCCTCAGGTTTATTCGCAAATGTGAGTCACGGCGCCGTGACATTTTACTTGATATTAGAACGAGCACGGGAGGTACAGTGCGCACGCACAAGGAAACAAATGACGGGAGGGGGAAGAAAGGGGAATGAGTTTATGTATTTTCAGCGCCAAATTAAACATGTGCGATCATACCAGCACTAATGCACCGGATCCCATCAGAACTCCGCAGTGAATTGTGCTTGGGCGAGATTAGTACTCGGATGGGTGACCTCCTGGGAAGTCCTCGTGTCGCACCAATTTTTTTTCAGACGGGTCTTTCGACGTTACGCGCGTCTGGAACTAGGGTCCGCTCGTTTATACGCAAATGTGAGTCAAGAAGCAGGGGCATTTTAATCGATATTAGAACGAGAATGAGAGGTGAACTGTGAACGCACAAGAAAACAAATGACGGGAGGGGGAAGAAAGGAGAAGGAGTGTATGTATTTGCTGCGCGAAATTAAACAGGTGTGATCTTACCAGCACTAAAGCTCCGGATCCCATCAGAACTCCGTAGTTAATTGTGCTTGGGCGAGCGCAGTACTCGGATGGGTGACGACTTGGGAAGCCCTCGTGTTGCACCTATTTTTTTTCGGATGGGTTGTTCGACGTTACGCGCGAATGGAATTATAAACCGCTGGTTCATTTGCAAAGGTGAGTCACGGTGCCGGGGCATATTACTCGATATTAGAATGAGAAAAAGAGATGCAGAGTGCACGCACAAGGAAACAAATGACGGGAGGGGGGATGGGAGGAGAAAGAGTGTGTGTATTTGCAGGGCAGAATGAAACATGAGGGATCATACCAGCACTAATGCAACGGATTCTATCAGAACTCCGCAATTAAGGGTGCTTGGGCGAGAAAAGTACTCGGATGGGTGACCTCCTTCAAAGTCCTTATATTTCACCCATTTTCTTGGGAGGTCCTCGTGTTGCACCCATCTTTTTGCAGATGATTTTTTTGACGTTACGCGCGACTTGATTTATGGTCCGCAGGTTTATTCGCAAATTTGAGTCACGGTGCCGTGGCATTTTACTTGATATTAGAACGAGTACAGGAGGTGCAGTGCGCACGCACAAGGAAACAAATGACGGGAGGGGGAAGAAAAGAGAAGGAGTGTATGTATTTGCAGCGCGAAATTAAACAGGTGCGATCATACCACCACTAATGCACCGGATCCCATTAGAACTCCGCAGTTAAGTGTGCTTCGGCGAGAGTAGTACTCGGATGGGGGACCTCCTTGGAAGTCCTCGTGTCGCACTAATTTTTTTTCAGACGGGTCGTTCGACGTTACGCCCGACTTGAACTAGGGTCCGCTGGTTTATACGTAAATGTGAGTTAAAAGAAGGGGCATTTTAATCGATATTAGAACGAGAAGGAAAGGTGCAGTGTGAACGCACAAGGAAACAAATTATGGGAGGGGGAAGGAAGGAGAAGGAGTGTATGTATTTTCAGCACGAAATGAAACTGGTGCGATCATACCAGCACTAATGCAACAGATTCTATCAGAACTCCGTAGGTAAGGGTGCTTGGGCGAGAGTAGTACTAGCATGGGTTACCTCCTGCGAAGTCCTTATATTTCACCCATTTTCTTGTGAAGTCCTCGTGTCGCACCAATTTTTTTTCAGACGGGTCGTTCGACGTTACGCTCATCTGGAACTAGGGTTCGCTGGTTTATATGCAAATGTGAGTCAAGAAGCAGGGGCATTTTAACCGATATTAGAACGAGAATGAGAGGTGAAGTGTGAACGCACAAGGAAACAAATGACGGGAGGGGGAAGAAAGGAGGAGTGTATGTATTTGCAGCGCAAAACTAAACAGGTGCGATCATACCAGCACTAAAGCTCCGGATCCCATCAGAACTCCGCAGTTATGTGTGCTTGGCGAGATTAGTACTCGGATGGTTGACCTCCTGGGAAGTCCTCGTGTCGCACCAATTTTTTTTCAGACGGGTCGTTCGACGTTACGCGCGTCTGGAACTAGGGTCCGCTGGTTTATACGCAAATGTGAGTCAAGAAGTATGGGCATTTTAATCGAAATTAGAACGAGAATGAGAGGTAAAGTGTGAACGCACAAGGAAACAAATGACGGGAGGGGGAAGAAAGGAGAAGGAGTGTATGTATTTGCAGCGCGAAATTAAACAGGTGTGATCATACCAGCACTAAAGCTCCGGATCCCATCAGAACTCCGCAGTTAAGTGTGCTTGGGCGAGAGTAGTACTCGGATGGGTTACCTCCTGCGAAGTCCTTATATTTCACCCATTTTCTTGTGAAGTCCTTCTGTCGCACCAATTTTTTTTAGACGGGTCGTTCGACGTTACGCTCGTCTGGAACTAGGGTCCGCTGGTTTATACGCAAATGTGAGTCAAGAAGCAGGGGCATTTTAATCGAAATTAGAACGAGAATGAGAGGTAAAGTGTGAACGCACAAGGAAACAAATGACGGGAGGGGGAAGAAAGGAGAAGGAGTGTATGTATTTGCAGCGCGAAATTAAACTGGTGCGATCATACCAGCACTAAAGCTCCGGATCCCATCAGAACTCCGAAGTTAAGTGTGCTTGGGCTAGAGTAGTATTCGGATGGCTGTCCACCTGGGAAGCCCTCGTGTTGCACCTATTTTTTTTCGGATGGGTTGTTCGACGTTACGCTCGAATGGAATTATAAACCGCAGGTTCATTTGCAAAGGTGAGTCACGGTGCCGGGGCATATTACTTTATATTAGAACGAGAAAGAGAGATGGAGAGTGCACGCAAAAGGAAACAAATGACGGGAGGGAGGATGGGAGGAGAAAGAGTGTATGTATTTGCAGTGCAGAATGAAACATGAGGGATCATACCAGCACAAATGCAACGGATTCTATTAGAACTCCGCAGTTAAGGGTGCTTGGGCGAGAAAAGTACTCGGATGGGTGACCTCCTGCGAAGTCCTTATATTTCACCCATTTTCTTGGGAGTTCCTCGTGTTGCACTCATCTTTTTGCAGATGATTCTTTCGACGTTACGAGCGACTTGATTTATGGTCCGCAGGTTTATTCGCAAATGTGAGTCACGGCGCCGTGGCATTTTACTTGATATTAGAACGAGTACGGGAGGTGCAGTGCGCACGCACAAGGAAACAAATGACGGGAGGAGGAAGAAAAGAGAAGGAGCGTATGTATTTGAAGCGCAAAATTAAACAAGTGGCATCATACCAGCAATAATGCACTGGATCCCATCAGAACTCTGCAGTTAAGTGTACTTGGGCGAGAGTAGTACTCGGATGGGTGACCTCTTGGGAAGTTCTCGTATCGCAACAATTAAACAGGTGCGATCACACCAGCACTAATGCACCGGATCCCATCAGAACTCCGCAGTGAAGTGTGCTTGGGCGAGATTAGTACTCGGATGGGTGACCTCCTGGGAAGTCCTCGTGTCGCACCAATTTTTTTCAGACGGGTCGTTCGAGGTTACGCGCGTCTGGAACTAGGGTCCGCTGGTTTATACGCAAATGTGAGTCAATAAGCAGGGGCATTTTAATCGATATTAGAACGAGAATGAGAGGTGAAGTGTGAACGCACAAGGAAACAAATGACGGGAGGGGGAAGAAAGGAGAATGAGTGTATGTATTTGCAGCGCAAAATTAAACAGGTGCAATCATACCAGCACTAAAGCCCCGGATCCCATCAGAACTCCGCAGTTAAGTGTGCTTGGGCGAGGGTAGTACTCGGATGGGTGACCACTTGGGAAGCCCTCGTGTTGCACCAATTTTTTTTCAGATGGGTTGTTCGACGTTACACGCGAATGGAATTATAAACCGTTAGTTCATTTGCAAAGGCGAGTCACGTTGCCGGGGCATATTACTTGATATTAAAACGAGAAAGAGAGATGCAGAGTGCACGCACAAGGAAACAAATGACGGGAGGGGGGATGGAAGGAGAAAGAGTGTATGTATTTGTAGTGCAGAATGAAACATGAGGGATCATACCAGCACTAATGCAACGGATTCTATCAGAACTCCGCAGTTAAGGGTGCTTGGGTGAGAAAAGTACTCGGATGGGTGACCTCATGCGAAGTCCTTATATTTCACCCATTTTCTTAGGAAGTCCTCGTGTTCCACCCATTTTTTTGCCGATGATTCTTTCGACGATACGCGCGACTTGAATTATGGTCCTCAGGTTTATTCGCAAATGTGAGTCACGGCACCGTAGCATTTTACTTTATATTAGAAGGAGCACAGGAGGTGCAGTTCGCACGCACAAGGAAACAAATGACGGGAGGGGGAAGAAAGGAGAAGGAGTTTATGTATTTGCAGCGCAAAATTAAACGGGTGTGATCATACCAGCACTAAAGCTCCGGATCCCATCAGAACTCCGCAGTTAAGTGTGCTTGGGCGAGAGTAGTACTCGGATGGGTTACCTCCTGCGAAGTCCTTATATTTCACCCATTTTCTTGTGAAGTCCTTCTGTCGCACCAATTTTTTTTTAGACAGGTCGTTCGACCTTACGCTCGTCTGGAACTAGGGTCCGCTGGTTTATACGCAAATGTGAGTCAAGAAGCAGGGGCATTTTAACCGAAATTAGAACGAGAATGAGAGGTAAAGTGTGAACGCACAAGGAAACAGATGACGGGAGGGGGAAGAAAGGAGAAAGAGTGTATGTATTTGCAGCGAGAAATTAAACAGGTGCGATCATACCAGCACTAAAGCTCCGGATCCCATCAGAACTCCGCAGTTAAGTGTGCTTGGGCGAGAGTAGTACTCGGATGGGTGTCCACTTGGGAAGCCCTCGTGTTGCACCTATTTTTTTTCGGATGGGTTGTTCGACGTTACGCTCGAATGGAATTATAAACCGCAAGTTCATTTGCAAAGGTGAGTCACGGTGCCGGGGCATATTACTTGATATTAGAACGAGAAAGAGAGATGGAGAGTGCACGCAAAAGGAAACAAATGACGGGAGGGAGGATGGGAGGAGAAAGAGTGTATGTATTTGCAGTGCAGAATGAAACATGAGGGATCATACCAGCACTAATGCAACGGATTCTATTAGAACTCCGCAGTTAAGGGTGCTTGGGCGAGAAAAGTACTCGGATGGGTGACCTCCTGCGAAGTCCTTATATTTCACCCATTTTCTTGGGAGGTCCTCGTGTTGCACCCATCTTTTTGCAGATGATTATTTCGACGTTACGCGCCACTTGATTTATGGTCCGCAGGTTTATTTGCAAATGTGAGTCACGGCGCCGTGGCATTTTACTTGATATTAGAACGAATACGGGAGGTGCAGTGCGTACGCACAAGGAAACAAATGACGAGAGGAGGAAGAAAAGAGAAGGAGTGAATGTATTTGAAGCGCAAAATTAAACAAGTGGCATCATAACAGCACTAATGCACTGGATCCCTTCAGAACTCTGCAGTTAAGCGTGCTTAGGCGAGAATAGTACTCGCATGGATGACCTCTTGGGAAGTACTCGTATTGCAATAATTTTTTTCAGATGGGTCGTTCGACGTTACGCGCGATTGGAACTATGGTCCGCTGGTTTATACGCAAATGTGAGTCAAGAATCAGGGGCATTTTAATCGATATTAGAACGAGAAGGAGAGGTGCAGTGTGAACGCACAAGGAAACAAATGGTGGGAGGGGGGGAGGGAAGAAGGAGTGTATGAATTTTCAGCCCGAAATTAAACAGGTGCGGTCACACCAGCACAAATGCACCGGATTTTATCAGAACTCCGCAGTTAAGTGTGCTTTGGCGAAAGTAGTACAATGATGAGTTACCTCCTGGGAAGTTCTCGTGTTGCACCCATTTTCTTTTTTTTCAGATGTGTCGTTCGACGTTACGTGCGACTTTAATTATGGTTCGCAGATTTATTCGCAAATGTGAGTCACGGCGCCGTGGCATTTTACATGATATTTGAACGACAACGAGAGGTGCAGTGCGCACGCACAAGGAAACAAATGACGGGAGGGGGAAGAAAGGAGAAGGAGTTTATGTATTTGCAGCGCAAAATTAAACAGCTGCGATCATACCAGCACTAATGCACCGGATCCCATCAGAACTCCGCAGTTAAGTGTGCTTGGGCAAGAGTAGTACTCGGATGGTGACCTCTTGGGAAGTCCTCGTGTCGCACTAATTTTTTTTTCAGACGGGTCGATCGACGTTACGCGCGACTGGAACTAGGGTCCACTTGTTTATACGCAAATGTGAGTCAAGAAGCAGGGGCATTTTAATCGATATTAGAACGAGAAGGAGAGGTGCAGTGTGAACGCACAAGGAAACAATTGATGGGAGGGGGAGGGAAGGAGAAGGAATGTATGTATTTTCAGCACGAAATGAAACAGGTGCGATCATACCAGCACTAATGCAACGGATTCTATCAGAACTCCGTAGGTAAGGGTGCTTGGGCGAGAGTAGTAGTAGCATGGGTTACCTCCTGTGAAGTCCTTATATTTCACCCATTTTCTTGTGAAGTCCTCGTGTCGCACCAATTTTTTTTCAGACGGGTCGTTCGACATTACGCGCGTCTAGAACTAGGGTCCTCTGGTTTATACGCAAATGTGAGTCAATAAGCAGGGGCTTTTTAATCGATATTAGATCGAGAATGAGATGTGAAGTGTGAACGCACATGGAAACAAATGACGGGAGGGGGAAGAAAGGAGAAGGAGTGTATGTATCTTCAACACGAAATTAAACAGGTGCGGTCACACCAGCACAAATGCACCGGATCCCATCAGAACTCCGCAGTTAAGTGTGCTTTGGCGAAAGTAGTACAATGATGGGTTACCTCCTGGGAAGTTCTCGTGTTGCACCCATTTTCTTTTTTTCAGATGTGCCGTTTGACGTTACGCGCGACTTGAATTATGGTCCTCAGGTTTATTCGCAAGTGGGAGTCACGGCGCCGTGACATTTTACTTTATATTAGAACGAGAACGGGAGGTGCAGTGCGCACGCACAAGGACTTCCCAGGAGGTCACCCATCTGAGTACTACTCTCGCCCAAACTCAATTAACTACGGAGTTCTGATGGGATCCGGTGCATTAGTGCTGGTATGATCGCACCCGTTTAATTTCGCGCTGCAAATACATAAACTCCTTCTCCTTTCTTCCCCCTCCCGTCATTTGTTTCCTTGTGCGTGCGCACTGCACCTCCCGTGCTCGTTCTAATGTCAGGTAAAATGTTACGATGCCGTGACTCACATTTGCGAATAAACTTGTGGACTATAATTCAAGTCGCGCGTATCGTCGAAAGAATCATCTGCAAAAGAATAGGTACAACACGAGGACTTCCTAAGAAAATAGGTGAAATATAAGGACTTCGCAGGAAGTCACCCATCCTAGTGCTACTCTCGCCCAAGCACCCTTAACTTGCAGAGTTCTGATATAATCCGTTGCATTGGTGCTGGTATGATTGCTCCTGTTTCATTCTGCGCTGCAAATACATACACTTTTTCTCCCTCCATCCCCCTCTCGTCATTTGTTTCCTTGTGCGTGCACTCTGCATCTCTCTTTCTCGTTCTAATATCGATTAAAATGCCCCTGCTTCTTGACTCACATTTGCGTATAAACCAGTGGACCCTAGTTCCAGTCGCGCGTAACGTCGAACGACCTGTCTGAAAAAAAAATTAGTGCGGCACGAGGACTTCCCAAGAGGTCACCCATCTGAGTACTACTCTCGCCCAAGCACACTTAACTGCGGAGTTCTGTTGGGATCCAGTGAATTAGTGCTGGTATGATCGCACCTGTTTAATTTTGCGCTGCAAATACATAAACTCCTCCTTTCTTCCCCCTCCTGTCATTTGTTTCCTTATGCGTGCACACTGCACCTCTCGTTCTCGTTCAAATATCAAGTAAAATGCCACAACGCCGTGACTCACATTTGCGAATAAATCTGCGGACCAAAATTAAAGTCGCGCGTAACGTCGAACGGAACATCTAAAAAAAAGAAAATGGGTGCAACACGAGAAGTTCCCACGAGGTAACCCATCATTGTACTACTTTCGCCAAAGCACACTTAATTGCGGAGTTCTAATGGGATCCGCGCATTTGTGCTTGTATGATCGCACCTGTTTAATTTCGTGCTGCAAATACATACACTCATTCCCCTTTCTTCCCCCTCCCGTCATTTGTTTCCTTGTGCGTGCGCACTGCTCTTTCCGTTCTCGTTTTAATATCAAGTAAAATGCCACGGCGCCGTGACTCACATTTGCGAATAAACCTGAGGACCATAATTCAAGTCGCGCGTAACGTCGAAAGAATCGTCTGCAAAAAAAATGGGTGCAACACGAGGACTTCAGAAGAAAATGGTTGAAATATAAGGACTTCGCAGGAGGTAACCCATGCTAGTACTACTCTCGCCCAAGCACCCTTACCTACGGAGTTCTGATAGAATCCGTTGCATTAGTGCTGGTATGATCGCACCTGTTTCATTTTGTGCTCAAAATACATACACTCCTTCTCCTTCCCTCCCCCTCCCATCAATTGTTTCCTTGTGCGTTCACACTGCACCTCTCCTTCTCGTTCTAATATCGATTAAAATGCCCCTGCTTCTTGACTCACATTTGCGTATAAACCAGCGGACCCTAGTTCCAGTCGCGCGTAACGTCGAACGACCCGTCTGAAAAAAAATTGTTGCGACACGAGGACTTCCCAGGAGGTCACCCATCCGAGTACTACTCTCGCCCAAGTACGCTTAACTGCGGAGTTCTGATGGGATCCGGTGCATTAGTGGTGGTATGATCGCACCGGTTTAATTTCGCGCTGTAAATACATAAACTCCTTCTCCTTTCTTTCCCCTCCCGTCATTTGTTTCCTTGTGCGTGCGCACTGCACCTCCCGTGCTCGTTCTAATATAAAGTAAAATGCTACGGTGCCGTGACTCACATTTACGAATAAACCTGAGGACCATAATTCAAGTCGCGCGTATCGTCGAAAGAATCATCTGCAAAAAAATGAGTGCAACACGAGGACTTCCTAAGAAAATGGGTGAAATATAAGGACATCGCAGGAGGTCACCCATCCTAGTGCTACTCTCGCCCAAGCACCCTTAACTTGCGGAGTTCTGATAGAATCCGTTGCATTGGTGCTGGTATGATTGCTCATATTTCTATCTGCGCTGCAAATACATACATTTTTTCTCCCTCCATCCCCCCTCCCGTCATTTGTTTCCTTGTGCGTGCACTCTGCATCTCTCCTTCTCGTTCTAATATTGATTAAAATGCCCCTGCTTCTTGACTCACATTTGCGTATAAACCAGTGGACCCTAGTTCCAGTCGCGCGTAACATCGAACGACCCGTCTGAAAAAAAAAATTAGTGCAACAGAGGACTTCGCAAGAGGTCACCCATCCGAGTACTACTCTCGCACAAGCACACTTAACTGCGGAGTTCTGATGGGATCCAGTGCAATAGTGCTGGTATGATTGCACCTGTTTAATTTCGCGCTGCAAATACATAAACTCATTCCCCTTTCTTCCCCCTCCCGTCATTTGTTTCCTTGTGCGTGCGCACTACATCTCCCGTTCTCGTTCTAATATCAAGTAAAATGCTACAGCGTCGTGACTCACATTTGCGAATAAACTTGAGGACCATAATTCAAGTCGTGCGTAACGTCGAAAGAATCATATGCAAAAAGATGGGTGCAACACGAGGACCTCCAAAGAAAATGGGTGAAATATAAGGACTTCGCAGGAGGTCACCCATCCGAGTACATTTCTCGCCCAAGCACCCTTAACTGCGGAGTTCTGATAGAATCCGTTGCATTAGTGCTGGTATGATCCCTCATGTTTCATTCTGCACTGCAAATACATACATTCTTTCTCCTCCCATCCCCCCTCCCGTCATTTGTTTCCTTGTGCGTGCACTCTGCATCTCTCTTTCTCGTTCTAATATCAAGTAATATGCCCCGGCAACGTGACTCACCTTTGCAAATGAACCAGCGATTTATAATTCTATTTGCGCGTAACGTCGAACAACCCATCCGAAAAAAATATGTGCAACACGAGGGCTTCCCAAGTGGTCACCCATCCGAGTACTACTCTCGCCCAAGCACACTTAACTGCAGAGTTCTGATAGAATCCGTTGCATTAGTGCTGGTATGATCGAACCTGTTTAATTTCGCGCTGCAAATACATACACTCCTTCTCCTTTCTTCCCCCTCCCGTCATTTGTTTCCTTGTGCGTTCACACTTCACCTCTCATTCTCGTTCTAATATTGATTAAAATGCCCCTGCTTCTTGACTCACATTTGCGTATAAACCAGCGGACCCTAGTTCCAAACGCGCATAATGTCAAACGATCCATCTGAAAAAAAATTGGTACGATACGAGGACTTCCCAGGAGGTCACCCATCCGAGTACTAATCTCGCCCAAGCACACTTAACTGCGTAGTTCTGATGGGATCCGGTGCATTAGTGCTGGTATGATCGCACCCATTTAATTTGGCGCTGCAAATACATAAACTCCTTCTCCTTTCTTCCCCCTCCCGTCATTTGTTTCCTTGTGCGTGCGCACTGCACCTCCCGTGATCGTTCTAATATCAAGTAAAATGCTACGGTGCCGTGACTCACATTTGCGAATAAACCTGAGGACCATAATTCAAGTCGTGCGTATCGTCGAAAGAATCATCTGCAAAAAAATGGGTGCAACACGAGGACTTCCTAAGAAAATGGGTAAAATATAAGGACTTCGCATGAGGTCACCCATCCTAGTGCTACTCTCGCCCAAGCACCCTTAAGTTGCGAAGTTCTGATAGAATCCGTTACATTGGTGCTGGTATGATTCCTCATGTTTCATTCTGCGCTGCAAATACATACACTTTTTCTCCCTCCACCCCCCCTCCCGTCATTTGTTTCCTTGTGCGTGCACTCTGCATCTCTCTTTCTCGTTCTAATATCGATTAAAATGCCCCTTCTTCTTGACTCACATTTGCGTATAAACCAGTGGACCCTAGTTCCAGTCGCGCGTAACGTCGAACGACCCGTCTGAAAAAAAAATTAGTGCGACACGAGGACTTCCCAGGAGGTCTCCAATCCAAGTACTACTCTCGCCCAAGCACACTTAACTGCGGAGTTCTGATGGGATCCAGTGCATTAGTGCTGGTTTGATCGCACCTGTTTAATTTCGCGCTGCAAATACATAAACTCCTTATCCTTTCTTCCCCTTCCCGTCATTTGTTTCCTTGTGCGTGCGCACTGCACCTCTCGTTCTCGTTCAAATATCACGTAAAATGCCACGGCACCGTGACTCACATTTGCAAATAAATCTGCGGACCATAATTAAAGTCGCGCGTAACGTCGAACGACACATCTGGAAAAAAGAAAATGGGTGCAACACGAGAACTTCCCATGAGGTAACCCATCATTGTACTACTTTCGCCAAAGCACACTTAACTGCGGAGTTCTGATGGGATGCGGTGCATTTGTGCTGGTGTGACCGCACTTGTTTAATTTCGTGCTGAAAATACATACACTCCTTCTTCCCTCCCCCCTCCCATCATTTGTTTCCTTGTGCGTTCACTCTGCACCTCTCCTTCTCGTTCTAATATCCATTAAAATGCCCCTGCTTCTTGACTCACATTTGCGTATAAACCAGCGAAACATAGTTCCAGTCGCGCGTAACGTCGAACGACCCGTCTGAAAAAAAAATTAGTGCAACAAGAGGACTTCCCAGGAGGTCACCCATCTGAGTACTACTCTCGCCCAAGGACACTTAACTGCGGAGTTCTGATGGGATACAGTGCATTAGTGCTGGTAATAAATCGTAAGTGTGCTTGGGCGAGAGTAGTACTCGGATGGGTGACCTCTTGGGAAGTCCTCGTATCGCAACAATTTTTTTTCAGATGGGTCGTTCGACGTTACGCGCGACTGGAACTATGATCCGCTGGTTTATACGCAAATGTGAGTCAAGAATCAGGGGCATTTTAATCGATATTAGAACGAGAAGGAGAGGTGCAGTGTGAACGCACAAGGAAACAAATGATGGGAGAGGGGGAGGGAAGAAGGAGTGTATGTATTTTCAGCAAGAAATTAAACATGTGCGGTCACACAAGCACAAATGCACCGGATCCCATCAGAACTTCGCAGCTATGTGTGCTTTGGCGAAAGTAGTACAATGGTGGGTTACCTCCTGGGAAGTTCTCGTGTTGCACACATTTTTTTTTCAGATGTACCGTTCGACGTTACGCGCGACTTTAATTATGGTCCGCAGATTTATTCGCAAATGTGAGTCACGGCGCCGTGGCATTTTACTTGATATTTGAACGAGAACGAGAGGTACAGTGCGCACGCACAAGGAAACAAATGACGGGAGGGGGAAGAAAGGAGAAGGAGTTTATGTATTTGCAGCGCGGAATTAAACGAGTGGCATCATACCAGCATTGATGCACTGAATCCCATCAGAACTCTGCAGTTAAGTGTGCTTGGGCGAGAGTAGTACTCGGATGGGTGACCTCTTGGAAAATCCTCTTATCGCAACAATTTTTTTTCAGATGGGTCGTTCGACGTTACGCGCGACTGGAACTATGGTCCGCTGGTTTATACGCAAATATGAGTCAAGAATTAGGGACATTTGCAAAGATGAGTCACGGTGTCGGGGCATATTACTTGATATTAGAACGAGAATGAGAAATGCAGAGTGCACGCACAAGGAAACAAATGACGGGAGGGGGGATGGGAGAAGAAAGAGTTTATGTATTTGCAGTGCAGAATGAAACATGAGGGATCATACCAGCACTAATGCAATGGATTCTATCAGACCTCCGCAGTTAAGGGTGCTTGGACGAGAAAAGTACTCGGATGGGTGACCTCTTGCGAAGTCCTTATATTTCACCCATTTTCTTGGGAGGTCCTCGTGTTGCACCCATCTTTTTGCAGATGATTCTTTCGACTTTACGCGCCACTTGATTTATGGTCCGCAGGTTTATTCGCAAATGTGAGTCACGGCGCCGTGGCATTTTACTTGATATTAGAACGAGTACGGGAGGTGCAGTGCGCACGCACAAGGAAACAAATGACGGGAGGAGGAAGAACAGAGAAGGAGTGTATGTATTTAAAGTGCAAAATTAAACAAGTGGCATCATGCCAGCACTAATGCACTGGATCCCATCAGAACTCTGCAGTTAAGTGTGCTTGGGCGAGAGTAGTACTCGGATGGGTGACCTCTTGGGAAGTCCTTGTAGTGCAACAATTTTTTTTCAGATTGGTCGTTCGACGTTACGCGCGACTGGAACTATGGTCCGCTGGTTTATACGCAAATGTGAGTAAAGAATCAGGGGCATTTTAATCGATATTCGAACGAGAAGGAGAGGTGCAGAGTGAACGCACAAGGAAACAAATGATGGGAGGGGGGGAGGGAAGAATGAGTGTATGTATTTTCATCACGAAATTAAACAGGTGCGGTCACACCAGCACTAATGCACCGGATCCCATCAGAACTCCGCAGTTAAGTGTGCTTTGGCGAAAGTAGTACAATGATGGGTTACCTCCTAGGAAGTTCTCGTGTCGCACCCATTTTTTTTTTTTTCAGATGTGTCGTTCGACGTTACGCGCGACTTTAATTATGGTCCGCAGATTTATTTGCAAATGTGAGTCACGGCGCCGTGGCATTTTACGTGATATTTGAACGAGAACGAGAGGTGCAGTGCGCACGCACAAGGAAACAAATGACGGGAAGGGGAAGAAAGGATAAGGAGTTTATGTATTTGCAGCGCGAAATTAAACAGGTGCGATCATACCAGCACTACAGTCCCGGATCCCATCAGAACTCCGCAGTTAAGTGTGCTTGGGCGAGAGTAGTACTCGGATCGGTGACCACCTGGGAAGCCCTCGTATTGCACCTATTTTTTTTCAGATGGGTTGTTCGACATTACGCGCGAAGGGAGTTATAAACCGCTGGTTCATTTGTAAAGGTGAGTCACGGTGCCGGGGCATATTACTTGATATTAGAACGAGAAAGAGAGATGTAGAGTGCACGCAGAAGGAAACAAATGACGGGAGGGGGGATGGGAGGAGAAAGAGTGTATGTATTTGCAGTGCAGAATGAAACATGAAGGATCATACCAGCACTAATGCAACGGATTCTATCAGAACTCCGCAGTTAAGGGTGCTTGGGCGAGAAAAGTACTCAGATGGGTGACCTCCTGTGAAGTCCTTATATTTCACCCATTTTCTTGGGACGTCCTCGTGTTGCACCCATCTTTTTGCAGATGATTCTTTCGACGTTACGCGTGACTTGATTTATGGTCCGCAGGTTTATTCACAAATATGAGTCACGGCGCCGTGGCATTTTACTTGATATTAGAACGAGTACGGGAGGTGCAGTGCGCACGCACAAGGAAACAAATGACGGGAGGAGGAAGAAAAGAGAAGGACTGTATCTATTTGAAGCGCAAAATTAAACAAGTGGCATCATCCCAGCGCTAATGCACTGGATCCCATCAGAACCCTGCAGTTAAGTGTGTTTGGGCGAGAGTAGTACTCGGATGGATGACCTCTTGGGAAGTCCTCGTATCGCAACAATTTTTTTTCAGATGGGTCGTTTGACGTTACGCGCGATTGGAACTATGGTCCGCTCGTTTATACACAAATGTTAGTCAAAAATCAGGGGCATTTTAATCGATATTAGAACGAGAAGGAGAGGTGCAGTGCGAACGCACAAGGAAACAAATGATGGGAGGGGGGGAGGGAAGATGGAGTGCATGTATTTTCAGCACGAAATTAAACAGGTGCGGTCACACCAGCACAAATGCACCGGATCCCATCAGAACTCCGCAGTTAAGTGTGCTTTGGCGAAAGTAGTACAATGATGGGTTACCTCCTGGGAAGTTCTCGTGTCGCACCCATTTTCTTTTTTTCAGATGTGCCGTTCGACGTTAATTATGGTCCGCAGATTTATTCGCAAATGTGAGTCACGGCGCCGTGGCATTTTACTTGATATTTGAACGAGAACGAGAGGTGCAGTGCGCACGCACAAGGAAAAAAATGACGGGAGGGGGAAGAAAGGAGAAGGAGTTTATGTATTTGCAGTGCAGAATTTAATAGGTGCGATCATACCAGCACTAATGAACCGGATCCCATCAGAACTCCGCAGTTAAGTGTGTTTGGGCGAGAGTAGTACTCGGATGGGTGACCTCCTGGGAAGTCGTCGTGTCGCACCAATTTTTTTTCAGACGGGTCGTTCGACGTTACGCGCGACTGGAAATAATGTGGGTCAAGAAGCAGGGGCATTTTAATCGATATTAGAACGAGAAGGAGAGGTGCAGTGTGAACGCACAAGGAAACAAATGATGGGAGGGGAGGAGGGAAGAAGGAGTGTATGTATTTTCAGCTCGAAATTAAACAGGTGCGGTCACACCAGCACAAATGCACCGGATTTTATCAGAACTCCGCAGTTAAGTGTGCTTTGGCGAAAGTAGTACAATGATGGGTTACTTCCTGGGAAGTTTTCGTGTTGCACCCATTTTCTTTTTTTCAGATGTGTCGTTCGATGTTACACGCGACTTTAATTATGGTCTGCAGATTTATTCGCAAATGTGAGTCACGGCGCCGTGGCATTTTACTTGATATTTGAAAGAGAACGAGAGGTGCAGTGCGCACGCACAAGGAAACAAATGACGGGAGGGGGAAGTAAGGGGAAGGAGTTTATGTATTTGCAGCGCGAAATTAAACAGGTGCGATCATACCAGCACTAATGCATCGGATCCCACCAGAACTTCGCAGTTAAGTGTGCTTGCGTGAGAGTAGTACTTGGATGGGTGACCTCCTGGGAAGTCCTTGTGTCGCACTAATTTTTTTTTTCAGACGGGTCGTTCGAGGTTACACGCGACTGGAACTAGGGTCCACTAGTTTATATGCAAATGTGAGTCAAGAAGCAGGGGCATTTTAATCGATAGTAGAACGAGAAGGAGAGATGCAGAGTGCACGCACAAGGAAACAAATGACGGGAGGGGGGATGGAGGGAGAAAAAGTGTATGTATTTGCAGCGCAGAATGAAACATGACCACTCATACCAGCACCAATGCAACGGATTCTATCAGAACTCCGCAAGTTAAGGGTGCTTCGGCGAGAGTAGCTCTAGGATGGGTGACCTCCTGTGAAGTCCTTATATTTCACCCATTTTCTTAGGAAGTCCTCGTGTTGCACCTATTTTTTTACAGATGATTCTTTCGACGATACGCGCAACTTGAATTATGGTCCTCAGGTTTATTCGCAAATGTGAGTCACGGCACCGTAGCATTTTACTTGATATTAGAACGAGCACGGGAGGTGCAGTACGCACGCACAAGGAAACAAATGACGGGAGGGGGAAGAAAGGAGAAGGAGTTTATGTATTTGCAGCACGGAATTAAAAGGGTGCGATCACCAGCACTAATGCACCGGATCCCATCAGAACTCCGTAGTTAAGTGTGCTTGGGAGAGAGTAGTACTCGGATGGGTGACCTCTTGGGAAGTCCTCGTGTCGCACCAATTTTTTTTCAGACGGGTCGTTCGACGTTACGCGCGACTGGAATTAGGGTCCGCTGGTTTATACGCAAATGTGAGTCAAGAAGCAGGGGCATTGTAATCGATATTAGAACGAGAAGGAGAGGTGCAGTGTGAACGCACAAGGAAACAATTGATGGGAGGGGGAGGGAAGGAGAAGGAGTGTATGTATTTTCAGCACGAAATGAAACAGGTGCGATCATACCAGCACTAATGGAACGGATTCTATCAGAACTCCGTAGGTAAGGGTGCTTGGGCGAGAGTAGTACTAGCATGGGTTACCTCCTGCGAAGTCCTTATATTTCACCCATTTTCTTGTGAAGTTCTCGTGTTGTACCCATTTTCTTTTCTTCAGAAGTGTCGTTCGACGTTACGCGCGACTTTGATTATGGTCCGCAGATTTATTCGCAAATGTGAGTCACGGCGCCGTGGCATTTTACTTGATACTTGAACGAGAACGAGAGGTGCAGTGCGCACGCACAAGGAAACAAATGACTTGAGGGGGAAGAAAGGAGAAGGAGTTTATGTATTTACAGCGTGTAATTAAACAGGTGCGATCATACCATCACTAATGCACCGGATCTCATCAGAACTCTGCAGTTAAGTGTGCTTGGGCGGGAGTAGTACTCGGATGGGTGACCTCTTGGGAAATTCTCGTGTCGCACTAATTTTTTTTTTCAGACGGGTCGTTCGACGTTACGCGCGACTGGAACTAGGGTCCGCAGGTTTATACGCAAATGTGAGTCAAGAAGCAGGTGCATTTTAATCGATATTAGAACGTTAAGGAGAGATGCAAAGTGCACGCACAAAGAAACAAATGACGGGAGGGGGGATGAAGGGAGAAAAAGTGTATGTATTTGAAGCGCAGAATGAAACATGAGCAATCATACCAGCACCAATGCAACGGATTCTATCAGAACTCCGCAAGTTAAGGGTGCTTGGGCGAGAGTAGCACTAGGATGGGTGACCTCCTGCGAAGTCCTTATATTTCACCCATTTTCTGAGGAAGTTCTCGTGTTGCACCAATTTTTTTGCAGATGATTCTTTCGACGATACACGCGACTTGAATTATGGTCCTCAGGTTTATTCGCAAATGTGAGTCACGGCACCATAGCATTTTACTTGATATTAGAATGAGCACGGGAGGTGCAGTGCGCACGCACAAGGAAACAAATGATGGGAGGGGGAAGAAAGGAGAAGGAGTTTATGTATTTGCAGTGCTGAATTATACGGGTGCGATCATACCAGCACTAATGCACTGGATCCCATCAGAACTCCGCAGTTAAATGTGCTTGGGCGAGATTAGTACTCGGATGGGTGACCTCCTGGGAAGTCCTCGTGTCGCACCAATTTTTTTTCAGACGGGTCGTTTGACGTTACGCGCGACTGGAACTAGGGTCTGCTGGTTTATACGCAAATGTGAGTCAAGAAGCAGGGGCATTTTAATCGATATTAGAACGAGAATGAGAGGTGAAGTGTGAACGCACAACGAAACAAATGACGGGAGGGGGAAGAAAGGAGAAGGAGTTTATATATTTGCAGCGTTGAATTAAACGGGTGCGATCATACCAACACTAATGCCTTGGATCCCATCAGAACTCCGCAGTTAAGTGTGCTTGGGCGAGAGTAGTACTAGCGTGGGTTACCTCCTACGAAGTCCTTATATTTCACCCATTTTCTTGTGAAGTCCTCGTGTTGCACCCATTTGTTTGCATATGATTCTTTCGACATTACGCGCGACTTGAATTATGGTCCTCAGGTTTATTCGCAAATGTGAGTCATGACGCTGTAGCATTTTACTTGATATTAGAACGGGAGGTGTAGTGCGCAAGCACAAGGAAACAAATGACGGGAGGGGGGATGGGAGGAGAAAGAGTGTATGTATTTGCAGTGCAGAATGAAACACGAGGGATCATACCAGCACTAATGCAAAGGATTCTATCAGAACTCCGCAGTTAAGGGTGCTTGGGCGAGAAAAGTACTCGGATGGGTGACGTCCTGCGAAGTCCTTATATTTCACCAATTTTCTTGGGAGGTCCTCGTGTTGCACCCATCTTTTTGCAGATGATTCTTTCGACGTTACGCGCGACTTGATTTATGGTGACCTCCTGGGAAGTCCTCGTGTTGCACACATTTTTTTTCAGATGGGTCGCTCGACGTTACGCGCGAATGCAATTATAAACCGCTGGTTCATTCGCAAAGGTGAGTCACGATGCTAGGGCATTTTACTTGATATTAGAACGAGAAGGGGAGATGCAGAGTGCACGCACAAGGAAATAAATGACGGGAGAGGGGATGGAGGGAGAAATAGTGTACGTATTTGAAGCGCAGAATGAAACATGAGCGATCAAACCAGCACCAATGCAACGGATTCTATCAGAACTCTGCAAGTTAAGGGTGCTTGGGCGAGAGTAGCACTAGGATGGGTGACCTCATGCGAAGTCCTTATATTTCACCTATTTTCTTAGAAAGTCCTCGTGTTGCACCCATTTTTTTGCAGATGATTCTTTCGACGTTACGCGCTTCTTGAATTATGGTCCTCAGGTTTATTCGCAAATGTGAGTCACGGCACCGTAGCATTTTACTTGATATTAGAACGAGCACGGGAGGTGCAGTGCGCACGCACAAGGAAACAAATGACGGGAGGGAGAAGAAAGGAGAAGGAATTTATGTATTTGCAGCGCGGAATTAAACGGATGTGATCATACCAGCACTAATGCACCGGATCCCATCAGAACTCCGCAGTTAAGTGTGCTTGGGCGAGAGTAGTACTCGGATTGGTGACCACTTGAGAAGCCCTCGTGTTGCACCTATGCAACGGATTCTATCAGAACTCCGCAAGTTAAGGGTGCTTGGGCGAGAGTAGCTCTAGGATGGGTGACCTCCTGCGAAGTCCTTATATTTCACCCATTTTCTTAGGAAGTCCTCGTGTTGCACCCATTTTTTTGCAGATGATTCTTTCGATGTTACGCGCGACTTGAATTATGGTCCTCAGGTTTATTCGCAAATGTGAGTCACGGCGCAGTGGCATTTTACTTGATATTTGAATGAGAACGTGAGGTGCAGTGCGCACGCACAAGGAAACAAATGACGGGAGGGGGAAGAAAGGGGAATGAGTTTATGTATTTGCAGCGCAAAATTAAAGAGGTGCGATCATACCAGTACTAATGCACCGGATCCCATCAGAACTCCACAGTGAAGTGTGCTTGGGCGAGATTAGTACTCGGATGGGTGACCTCCTGGGAAGTCCTCGTGTCGCACCAATTTTTTTTCAGACGGGTCGTTCGACGTTACGCGCGTCTGGAACTAGGGTCTGCTGGTTTATACGCAAATGTGAGTCAAGAAGCAGGGGCATTTTAATCGATATTAGAACGAGAATGAGACGTGAAGTGTGAACGCACAAGGAAACAAATGACGGGAGGGGAAAGAAAGGAGAAGGAGTGTATGTATTTGCAGCGCGAAATTAAACAGGTACGATCATACCAGCACTAAAGCTCCGGATCCCATCAGAACTCCACAGCTATGTGTGTTTGGGCGAGGGTAGTACTCGGATGGGTGACCACTTGGGAAGCCCTCGTGTTTCACCTATTTTTTTCGGATGGGTTGTTCGACGTTACGCGCGAATGGAATTATAAACCGCTGGTTCATTTGCAAAGGTGAGTCACGGTGCCGGGGCATATTACTTGATATTAGAACGAGAAAGAGAGATGCAGTGTAGCACCCGGAAAGGAGGAGAAAAAAAAAAAAAAAAAAAAAAAAAAAAAAAAAAAAAAAAGAGGGCGGCCACGTCAGCAGCCACGTCAGCAGGCCCAGTCAGCAGTCCCGGCCAACCAGGGCCTGCCACGTGGCAAGACCGCGTCACTCCAAAAGGAGCCACGTTGGCGATCCGCGTGGGTGCGATCCGACGGCCCAGATCAATCACGCGATCGGACGGCCCAGATTCAATCGCACATACGGCCCAGATTCAATCAAAAACGAACGGCCCAGATTAAAACAAAATGAACGGCTGTGATCAAAAGGCAAGGGGTTATAAATAGAACCCCCACACCAGACCACAAACCCTAGCCGCCAGCCGCTCGCCGGAGAAGACGAACCAGAGGCCGACCGCCGCCACCCGCCGCCAGTCGCCGCCGCACCGGGGAAATTTCCGACCGCCGATCGAGGTAAATTTCATACCCCCGACTCGTTTTTCCCCACTGATTCCTCCTATGGCCAAATCGAAGCCGAAATCCCGGCCAAACGGCCGGAACACGCGGCCGAAGCCCAGCGGCGCCGCCGCGCCTCCTCTCGGTTTTTGCCTCCGACGAGGCCCTTCCCGGCCTCCGTTCGATGCAATTTTTATATCACCGTGATCACCATTCTTTTCTCTACAGGTTGACCGGAGCCGAATCACCAAAACACGAACCTCGCCGGAGAGCCGCTGCACCCGAGAGCGCTGCCGCCGGTAAGCTCCGTTTTTCCGTGATTTTTTGGCCCCCCGAGGGCCCTAGGGTTGTTTTCTGACAAGGATCAATGCGAGTGTGGCCGAATTCGGCCGAAAACGGCCGAAAACAGTCAACCCGAGGCGACTCGCCGCCGCCAGCGGCGGCGCCGTCGCCGGAGCACGGCGGAGCCGCCGTGCCGGAGTTGCGATTTGGTCCGAAAGGGGCCCTGGGCCTAATTTGGATTTTTTTTGGAACACGTGCAGGTACTGTTAGTGTGTTTCAGTTCCCCGGGAAAAATTCAGGGAAAATTAGGGAAGGCCTGCAGGCGCACTGTGAATCGTATTCGGATCTCGAAAACAAGTAAGGACCCCTCACCCTATTTCCTATCACGGTATTAAAGTTCAAAATGATAAAACGGTATTTCTTGAATTAACGCATGTGTGAAATTGCTTAAGGTTGCTAATGGAGCCCGAGTCTAGTGTGATAGATGATTTACTGTTATTTGGCCTGTTTTACAGCTTTAAATGCATTATGGGGTTTGATGTGTTCATTTTATAGTTTCGAATGCATATATTACTGTTTTATTAATTATGGGTTGAATGACTGAAGAACTGATACTGTATGTTGTCTGTTCGGCATGAATTACGATTTGCTTGTTTAAATGTGAATTGATGATGCTTATTGAGGAAAAAGGGAAATGAAAGATTGTATAGACTGATAATTGTATTATGGGGGTCAGCCTGACTAGATATCCTGGGAGATGGTGGACGGACCGGGTCCGTAGGGAACCCTACCGGGATTGTGGTCTCACATGCCGGACGGGGTATGGAGATCTTATGGTTTAGGCGCCCATACCGGACGGGGTATGGGGACGGCCCGTTTCACCCTCATACCGGACGGGGTATTGAGGTTTATGGTTTTGGCGCCCATACCGGACGGGGTATGGGGACGGCCCGTTTCACCCTCATACCGGACGGGGTATTGAGGTTCATGGTTTTGGCGCCCATACCGGACGGGGTATGGGGACGGCCCTGGAAACTGATTATGAATGTTAAAGGTTAACGGGTAGCGGGACCCCTATGGACCCCCACGGATACTAGTAGGCTGGTAAATGAGAAAAAGATATGTTGTACAATGATTGAATTACAAGAGGCGTGATAAGTGTTATGTTTTACAGCTTAGATTATTCGATGATTATGATGATGTTATTGTTTTTCTCATATTGTTTTCATAAATTCCACCAAGGTAAGTGGATGGTAAAAGTTTTATTATTGATCAAAGGTTTTATTGTAAATTATGCTCCATTGGTCTTTTGTGTTTTTCTACCCACCTTTACCTCCGTGACGGTGAGATATCGTGATGTTCTTACTGGGCTAGTGTAGCTCACTCCTTATTTAACCATTTCAGATCAGGAAGACATGGTTCCCGAGCCCGTTCCGCAGGAGGACGACGAAGGGGATACCTAGAGACTCTGTAGTCATACTCATAGTTTTATTTTCGAGTTTCTCTCTTAGTTAGTTTAATCTTTTATATTTTAAGTACGTTTCTGGTTTTTCGTGTAAGGGATGTTAACTGAAATTTTGATCTCGCTTCCGCATTTGATATATTTAAATACTTATTTCATTTTAATATTTACGGGGCCGTTACAGTTGGTATCAGAGCCGCATTTCCTCGGACCCATCCCTTACACAATAATGCCTTAGAGTAATACTCACCGATATATCGTTACCCAATCATTCCTTGTGAAAACGAGTACACGGGAATGAGGAGAGGAAGGCCCCCACTAAACCAAGCGGCCCAAGATAATTCGCTTCGGGAGGATTTAGACAGACTATTTGAGATGGTGGAGGCTCTCGTAGCTGCCCAGCAAAGGCAAGAGGAGAGAAGGGAGTTACCCGGACCTCCTCCGCTAGCGCAGGTTGAGCCCCCGCTACAGCAGGCTGATCCCGAGCCACCCCGGCAGGAGCCTGTTCCTCCACAGTACCACCCGGCGCCACAGCCGCGGTACGACCCTGTACCACAGCCACGGTACCAGCAGGCGCCGCCACAGCATATTCCAGTGCCCCCACCCCATCAGCAGGCGCCACCACAGGGTCCCCCAGTTCACCCTCAGCCGGCCCCAGTTCCTTTACCTCGGGACCCCGCTCCCTCCTTGATCGACCCCGGCTTCATAGAGAGGTTGTCTACAGGGCATGTGCCGTGGAGATAGCAGATAGAAAATTGAGGGTAGACCTGATAGGGTTAGACACAGGGGATTTTGATGTAATCCTAGGAATGGATTGGCTGGCGGCGTATCACGCCACCATAGACTGCTTTAATAAAAAGATTGTATTTAATCCTCCCAACGAGGAGCCATTTACAAGTTAATAAAATTATTCGGTACTGATTCTCCCTAATGACAAATTCTTTTCTTCTTAATTCCCAGTGCGTTGATATTGTATTTTCCCTAACTAGGTAAACCCAAGAAGGAAGTTTGTATCCAGGAGATTCCAGTAGTCCGAGACTTTCCAGACGTATTTCCGGATGAACTGCCCGGTCTACCAGGGGACAGAGAGGTCGAGTTCACCATAGACTTACAGCCAGGAACCCAACCCATCCCGGTAGCTCCTTACCGAATGAGCCGCATCGAAATGGAAGAGCTAAGGAAACAAATCACTGAGCTACAAAACAGTGGCTTCATTAGACACAGCATTTCCCCATGGGGTGCCGGGGTTACTTTTGCAAGGAAAGGAGATGGAACGTTGAGGCTGTGTATTGATTATAGAAGGATAAACAAGGTAACAATTAAAAACAAGTATCCTCTCCCCCGGATTGATGACCTTTTCGATCAGTTGCAGGGTGCACAGGTCTTTTCTAAAATAGATCTACGATCAGGTTACCATCAGGTAAAAGTGAGAGCAGAAGACATCCCCAAGACGGCATTCCGAACCAGGTACGGACACTATGAGTTCCTGGTTATGCCGTTTGGGCTAACCAACGCCCCGGCCATCTTTATGGATCTAATGAACAGAATCTTCAGAGAGTTCTTGGATAAATTTGTCATCGTGTTCATCGATGATATCCTAATCTACTCAAAAAGTAGAGAAGAACATGCTCATCATCTTGCCCAAGTCCTCCAGGTACTCAGGGAAAAGAAGTTGTATGCAAAGTTGAGCAAGTGTGGATTTTGGCTCGAGCAAACCGCCTTCCTAGGACATGTTATATCGAAGGAAGGGGTGTCGGTGAACCCCGAAAAGGTTGAAGCGGTACTTGGTTGGAAAAGGCTGACAACAGTTAAGGAAATTCGCAGTTTCCTAGGGATGGCGGGTTATTACCGCCGGTTTGTCGAAGGGTTCTCCAGTCTAGCGGCCCCTCTAACCCGACTCACAAAGAAGAATGCAAAGTTTGATTGGAATGAGAACTGCGAAAGGAGTTTTTCAGAATTGAAGAAGCGACTGACTACTGCACCCGTGCTGGCTCTACCGAGCGGATCAGGAGGGTATACAGTTTATAGTGATGCCTCCTATCTGGGCCTGGGTTGTGTCCTGATGCAGCATGGAAAGGTTATAGCATATGGGTCTAGACAGCTAAAGGATCATGAGAAGAACTATCCTACCCATGACTTGGAGCTTGCCGCAATCATACACGCCTTGAAAATCTGGCGCCATTATTTGTATGGAGAGACCTTTCAGATCTACACCGATCATAAGAGTTTGAAGCACATCTTCACTCAGAAGGATCTCAACATGCGTCAGAGAAGGTGGATGGAACTCCTCAAGGACTATGATTGTGACATCCTATACCATCCAGGTAAGGGCAACGTAGTAGCCGATGCCCTCAGCAGGAAGAGTGCAGGCACCCTAGCCCATCTGATGGTTTCGGAATGCAGGTCCATTGGGGCTACGCAGCAGGTTCGACTGCAAGATCTGAAAAGGGCCACATGTTTGAGCCACCTAGCAGTCCAACCCGAGTTAATCCAAAGAATAAAGGAAGCCCAGTCAATCGACCCCGCCCTAGTAAACCGCAAGAAGGATGCAGAACAGGGAGTGAACTCAGAATTTCAGATCTCTGCCGACGGATTGATTCGTTTCAAGGACAGAATGTGTGTCCCAGACGACAATGAATTAAAAAGAGACATCATGACAGAGTCCCATAGTTCAAGATTCGCCATGCATCCAGGAAGTACAAAAATGTACCAAACTATGCGACCCCGATTCTGGTGGAATGGGATGAAGAGAGATATAGCCGACTTCGTATCTAAGTGCTTGGTATGTCAGCAGGTCAAAGCAGAACATCAACGCCCAGGGGGGTTGCTTCAGCCCTTACCGATTCCAGAATGGAAGTGGGAACACATCACCATGGACTTCGTATCGGGACTACCCAAGGCACGATCGGGACACGATGCCATATGGGTAATTGTTGACCGACTCACTAAGTCTTCCCACTTCCTGGCCATCAGAATGACTGATTCGTTGGACAAGTTGGCAAGAATGTATGTCCGGGAAATAGTCAGACTGCATGGGGTCCCAGTAACAGTGGTATCCGACAGGGATCCCAGATTCACTTCTCGGTTTTGGAATAGTTTCCAGCAAGCTATGGGAACAAAGCTGTCCCTCAGTACTGCCTTCCACCCCCAAACCGATGGACAATCAGAGAGGACAATCCGTACGCTGGAGGATATGCTCCGAGCTTGTGTCCTTGACTCCGGAGGCCATTGGGACGACCACCTACCCCTGATAGAGTTTGCCTACAACAACAGTTACCAAGCAAGCATCGGCATGGCCCCATACGAGGCGCTATACGGTCGCCCGTGCAGGTCACCGATTTGTTGGGAGGAAGTGGGCGATAGAAGATTGTTTGGCCCGGATTTGGTGGAAGAAACCACGTCCAAGATAGTTAAGATCAAGAAGAACATCCAGACGGCTCAGAGTAGGCAAAAGAGTTATGCTGATACCCGGAGGAGAGACCTGGCCTTTGAGAAAGGTGACCGGGTGTTTCTTAAAGTCACCCCCTTCAAGGGAATTAGTAGGTTCGGCAGAAGGGGAAAATTAAACCCCAGATACATTGGACCCTTTGAAATCTTAGACAAGATTGGTACCACTGCCTACAGACTTGCACTGCCCCCTGAGCTCTCCCGGGTTCACAATGTGTTTCATGTATCTATGCTGCGCAAGTACAATCCGGACCCTTCTCATGTCGTGGCTCATGAACCGCTTTCACTCCGAGAGGACTTGTCTTATGAAGAAGTACCGGTCAGTATCACAGACCGAGAAAGCAGAATACTCCGTAACCGGGAAATATCATTTGTAAAAGTCTTGTGGCAGAACCACACGCCTAGGGAGGCGACTTGGGAGCTGGAATCAGAATTTAGGGCCCAATATCCTCATCTGTTTGATCAAGAGTAATGAGGCAAATTTGGGGACCAAATTTCTTTATGGGGGGGAGAGTTGTAGCACCCGGAAAGGAGGAGAAAAAAAAAAAAAAAAAAAAAAAAAAAAAAAAAAGAGGGCGGCCACGTCAGCAGCCACGTCAGCAGGCCCAGTCAGCAGTCCCGGCCAACCAGGGCCTGCCACGTGGCAAGACCGCGTCACTCCAAAAGGAGCCACGTTGGCGATCCGCGTGGGTGCGATCCGACGGCCCAGATCAATCACGCGATCGGACGGCCCAGATTCAATCGCACATACGGCCCAGATTCAATCAAAAACGAACGGCCCAGATTAAAACAAAATGAACGGCTGTGATCAAAAGGCAAGGGGTTATAAATAGAACCCCCACACCAGACCACAAACCCTAGCCGCCAGCCGCTCGCCGGAGAAGACGAACCAGAGGCCGACCGCCGCCACCCGCCGCCAGTCGCCGCCGCACCGGGGAAATTTCCGACCGCCGATCGAGGTAAATTTCATACCCCCGACTCGTTTTTCCCCACTGATTCCTCCTATGGCCAAATCGAAGCCGAAATCCCGGCCAAACGGCCGGAACACGCGGCCGAAGCCCAGCGGCGCCGCCGCGCCTCCTCTCGGTTTTTGCCTCCGACGAGGCCCTTCCCGGCCTCCGTTCGATGCAATTTTTATATCACCGTGATCACCATTCTTTTCTCTACAGGTTGACCGGAGCCGAATCACCAAAACACGAACCTCGCCGGAGAGCCGCTGCACCCGAGAGCGCTGCCGCCGGTAAGCTCCGTTTTTCCGTGATTTTTTGGCCCCCCGAGGGCCCTAGGGTTGTTTTCTGACAAGGATCAATGCGAGTGTGGCCGAATTCGGCCGAAAACGGCCGAAAACAGTCAACCCGAGGCGACTCGCCGCCGCCAGCGGCGGCGCCGTCGCCGGAGCACGGCGGAGCCGCCGTGCCGGAGTTGCGATTTGGTCCGAAAGGGGCCCTGGGCCTAATTTGGATTTTTTTTGGAACACGTGCAGGTACTGTTAGTGTGTTTCAGTTCCCCGGAAAAAATTCAGGGAAAATTAGGGAAGGCCTGCAGGCGCACTGTGAATCGTATTCGGATCTCGAAAACAAGTAAGGACCCCTCACCCTATTTCCTATCACGGTATTAAAGTTCAAAATGATAAAACGGTATTTCTTGAATTAACGCATGTGTGAAATTGCTTAAGGTTGCTAATGGAGCCCGAGTCTAGTGTGATAGATGATTTACTGTTATTTGGCCTGTTTTACAGCTTTAAATGCATTATGGGGTTTGATGTGTTCATTTTATAGTTTCGAATGCATATATTACTGTTTTATTAATTATGGGTTGAATGACTGAAGAACTGATACTGTATGTTGTCTGTTCGGCATGAATTACGATTTGCTTGTTTAAATGTGAATTGATGATGCTTATTGAGGAAAAAGGGAAATGAAAGATTGTATAGACTGATAATTGTATTATGGGGGTCAGCCTGACTAGATATCCTGGGAGATGGTGGACGGACCGGGTCCGTAGGGAACCCTACCGGGATTGTGGTCTCACATGCCGGACGGGGTATGGAGATCTTATGGTTTAGGCGCCCATACCGGACGGGGTATGGGGACGGCCCGTTTCACCCTCATACCGGACGGGGTATTGAGGTTTATGGTTTTGGCGCCCATACCGGACGGGGTATGGGGACGGCCCGTTTCACCCTCATACCGGACGGGGTATTGAGGTTCATGGTTTTGGCGCCCATACCGGACGGGGTATGGGGACGGCCCTGGAAACTGATTATGAATGTTAAAGGTTAACGGGTAGCGGGACCCCTATGGACCCCCACGGATACTAGTAGGCTGGTAAATGAGAAAAAGATATGTTGTACAATGATTGAATTACAAGAGGCGTGATAAGTGTTATGTTTTACAGCTTAGATTATTCGATGATTATGATGATGTTATTGTTTTTCTCATATTGTTTTCATAAATTCCACCAAGGTAAGTGGATGGTAAAAGTTTTATTATTGATCAAAGGTTTTATTGTAAATTATGCTCCATTGGTCTTTTGTGTTTTTCTACCCACCTTTACCTCCGTGACGGTGAGATATCGTGATGTTCTTACTGGGCTAGTGTAGCTCACTCCTTATTTAACCATTTCAGATCAGGAAGACATGGTTCCCGAGCCCGTTCCGCAGGAGGACGACGAAGGGGATACCTAGAGACTCTGTAGTCATACTCATAGTTTTATTTTCGAGTTTCTCTCTTAGTTAGTTTAATCTTTTATATTTTAAGTACGTTTCTGGTTTTTCGTGTAAGGGATGTTAACTGAAATTTTGATCTCGCTTCCGCATTTGATATATTTAAATACTTATTTCATTTTAATATTTACGGGGCCGTTACATGCAGAGTGCACGCACAAGGAAACAAATGACGGGAGGGGGGATGGGAGGAGAAATAGTGTATGTATTTGCAGTGCAGAATGAAACATGAGGGATCATACCAGCACTAATGCAACAGATTCTATCAGAACTCCGCAGTTAAGGGTGCTTGGGCGAGAAAAGTACTCGGATGGGTGACCTCCTGCGAAGTCCTTATATTTCACCCATTTTCTTGGGAGGTCGTCGTGTTGCACCCATCTTTTTGCAGATGATTCTTTCGACGTTACGCGCGACTTGATTTATGGTCCGCAGGTTTATTCGCAAATGTGAGTCACGCCGCCGTGGCATTTTACTTGATATTAGAACGAGTACGGGAGGTGCAGTGCGCATGCACAAGGAAACAAATGACGGGAGGAGGAAGAAAAGAGAAGGAGTGTATGTATTTGAAGCGCAAAATTAAACAAGTGGCATCATACCAGCACTAATGCACTGGATCCCATCAGAACTCTGTAATTAAGCGTGCTTGGGCAAGAGTAGTACTCGGATGGATGACCTCTTGGGAAGTCCTCGTATCGCAACAATTTTTTTTCAGATGGGTCGTTCGACGTTACGCACGACTGGAACTATGGTCCGCTGGTTTATACGCAAATGTGAGTCAAGAAGTAGGGGGATTTTAATCGATATTAGAACGAGAATGAGACGTGAAGTGTGAACGCACAAGGAAACAAATGACGGGAGGAGAAAGAAAGGAGAAGGAGTGTATGTATTTGCAGCGCGAAATTAAACAGGTGCGATCATACCAGCACTAAAGCTCCGGATCCCATCAGAACTCCACAACTAAGTGTGCTTGGGCGAGGGTAGTACTCGGATGGGTGACCACCTGGGAAGCCCTCGTGTTGTACCTATTATTTTTTGGATGGGTTGTTCGACGTTACGCGCGAATGGAATTATAAACCGCTGGTTCATTTGCAAAGGTGAGTCACGGTGCCGGGGCATATTACTTGATATTAGAACGAGAAAGAGAGATGCAGAGTGCACGCACAAGGAAACAAATGACGGGAGGGGGAAGAAAGGAGAAGGAGTTTATGTATTTGCAGCGCGAAATTAAACGGGTGCGATCATACCAGCAGTAATGCACCGGATCCCATCAGAACTCCGCAGTTAAGTGTGCTTGGGCGAGAGTAGTACTCGGATGGGTGACCTCTTGGGAAGTCCTTGTGTCGCACCAATTTTTTTTCAGACGGGTCGTTCGACGTTATGCGCGACTGGAACTAGTGTCCGCTGGTTTATACGCAAATCTGAATCAAGAAGCAGGGGCATTTTAATCGATATTAGAACGAGAAGGAGAGGTGTAGTGTGAATGCACAAGGAAACAATTGATGGGGGGGGGAGGGAAGGAGAAAAAGTGTATGTATTTGCAGCGCAGAATGAAACAGGTGCGATCATACCAGCACTAATGCAACGGATTCTATCAGAACTCCGTAGGTAAGGGTGCTTGGGCGAGAGTAGCAATAGCATGGGTTACCTCCTGCGAAGTCCTTATATTTCACCCATTTTCTTGTGAAGTCCTCGTCTTACACCCATTTTTTTGCAGATGATTCTTTCGACGTTACGCGCGACTTGAATTATGGTCCTCAGGTTTATTCGCAAATGTGAGTCACGGCGCTGTAGCATTTTACTTGATATTAGAACGAGAACGGGAGGTTTAGCGCGCACAAATAAGGAAACAAATGACAGGAGGGGGAAGAAAAGAGAAGAAGTGTATGTATTTGCAGCGCGAAACTAAACAGGTGCGATCATACCAAGCACAAGGAAACAGGGGCATTTTAATCGATATTAGAACGAGAAGGAGAGATGCAGAGTGCACGCACAAGGAAACAAATGACGGGAGGGAAGATGGAGGGAGAAAAAGTGTATGTATTTGCAGCGCAGAATGAAACATGAGCAATCATACCAGCAGCGATGCAACGGATTCTATCAGAACTCCACAAGTTAAGGGTGCTTGGGCGAGAGTAGCACTAGGATGGGTGACCTCCTGCGAAGTCCTTATATTTCACCCATTTTCTTAGGAAGTCCTCGTGTTGCACCCATTTTTTTGCAGATGATTCTTTCAACGATACGCGCGACTTGAATTATGGTCCTCAAATTTATTCGCAAATGTGAGTCACGGTACCTTAGCATTTTACTTGATATTAGAACGAGCACGGGAGGTGCAGTGCGCACGCACAAGGAAACAAATGACGGGAGGGGAAAGAAAGGAGAATGAGTTTATGTATTTGCAGCGCGAAATTAAAGGGGTGCGATCATACCAGCAGTAATGCGCCGGATCCCATCAGAACTCCGCAGTTAAGTGTGCTTGGGCGAGAGTAGTACTCGGATTGGTGACCTCCGGGGAAGTCCTCGTGTCGCACCAATTTTTTTTCAGACGGGTCGTTCGACGTTACGCGCGGCTGGAACAAGGGTCCGCTTGTTTATACGCAAATGTGAGTCAAGAAGCAGGGGTATTTTAATCGATATTAGAACAGGAAGGAGAGGTGCAGTGTGAACGCACAAGGAAACAATTGATGGGAGGGGGAGGGAAGGAGAAGGAGTGTATGTATTTTCAGCACGAAATGAAACAGGTGCGATCATACCAGCACTAACGCAACGGATTCTATCAGAACTCCGTAGGTAAGGGTGCTTGGGCGAGAGTAGTACTAGCATGGGTTACCTCCTGCGAAGTCCTTATATTTCACCCATTTTCTTGTGAAGTCCTTATGTTGCACCCATTTTTTTGCAGATGATTCTTTCGACGTTACGCGCGACTTGAATTATGGTCCTCAGGTTTATTCGCAAATGTGAGTCACGGCGGTGTAGCATTTTACTTGATATTAGAACGAGAACGGGAGGTGCAGTGCGCACGCACAATGAAACAAATGACGGAAGGGGGAAGAAAGGGAATGAGTTTATGAATTTGCAGCGCGAAATTAAATAGGTGCGATCATACCAGCACTAATGCACTGGATCCCATCAGAACTCCGCAGTTAAGTGTGCTTGAGCGAGATTAGTAGTCGGATGGGTGACCTCCTGGGAAGTTCTCGTGTCGCACCAATTTTTTTTCAGAAGGGTCGTTCGACGTTACGCGTGTCTAGAACTAGGGTCCGCTGGTTTATACGCAAATGTGAGTCAAGAAGCGGGGGCATTTTAATCGATATTAGAACGAGAAGGAGAGATGAATTGTGAACGCACACGGAAACAAATGACGGGAGGGGGAAGAAAGGAGAAGGAGTGTATGTATTTGCAGCGCAAAATTAAACAGGTGCGATCATACCAGCACTAAAGATCCGGATCCCATCAGAACTTCGTAGTTAAGTGTGCTTGGGCGAGAGTAGTACTCGGATGGGTGTCCACCTGGGAAGCCCTCGTGTTGCACCTATTTTTTTTTCGGATGGGTTGTTCGACGTTACGCACGAATGGAATTATAAACCGCTGGTTCATTTGCAAAGGTGAGTCGCGGTGCCGGGGCATATTACTTGATATTAGAACGATAAAGAGAGATGCAGAGTGCACGCACAAGGAAACAAATGACGGGAGAGGGGATGGAAGGAGAAAGAGTGTATGTATTTGCAGTGCAGAATGAAACATGAGGGATCATACCAGCACTAATGCAACGGATTCTATCAGAACTCCGCAGTTAAGGGTGCTTGGGCAAGAAAAGTACTCGGATGGGTGACCTCCTGGGAAGTCCTTATATTTCACCCATTTTCTTGGGAGGTCCTCGTGTTGCACCCATTTTTTTGTAGATGATTCTTTCGACGTTACGCGCAACTTGATTTATGGTCCGCAAGTTTATTCGCAAATGTGAGTCACGGTGCCGTGGCATTTTACTTGATATTAGAACGAGTTCGGGAGGTGCAGAGCGAACGCACGAGGAAACAAATGACGGGAGGAGGAAGAAAAGAGAAGGAGTGTATGTATTTAAAACGCAAAATTAAACAAGTGGCATCATAACAGTACTAATACACTGGATCCCATCAGAACTCTGCAGTTAAGCGTGCTTGGGCGAGAGTAGTACTCGGATGGGTGACCTCTTGAAAAGTCCTCGTATCGCAACAATTTTTTTTCAGATGGGTCGTTCGACGTTACGCGCGACTAGAACTATGGTCCGCTGGTTTATACGCAAATGTGAGTCAAGAATCAGGGACATTTTAATCGATATTAGAACGAGAAGGAGAGGTGCAGTGTGAACGCACAAGGAAACAAATGATGGGAGGGGGGGAGGGAAGGAGTGTATGTATTTTCAGCACGAAATTAAACAGGTGCGGTCACACCAGAATAAATGCACCGGATCCCATCAGAACTCCGCAGTTAAGTGTGCTTTGGCGAAAGTAGTACAATGATGGGTTACCTCGTGGGAAGTTCTTGTGTTGCACCCATTTTCTGTTTTTCAGATGTGCCGTTCGACGTTACGCGCGACTTTAATTATGGTCCGCAGATTTATTCGCAAATGTGAGTCACGGCGTTGTGGCACTTTACTTGATATTTGAACGAGAACGAGAGGTGCAGTGTGCACGCACAAGGAAACAAATGACGGGAGGGGGAAGAAAGGGGAATGAGTGTATGTATTTGCAGCTCGAAATTAAACAGGTGCGATCATACAAGCACAAATGCACCGGATCCCATCAGAACTCCGCAGTTAAGTGTGCTTTGGCGAAAGTAGTACAATGATGGATTACCTCGTGGGAAGTTCTTGTGTTGCACCCATTTTCTGTTTTTCAGATGTGCCGTTCGACGTTACGCGCGACTTTAATTATGGTCCGCAGATTTATTCGTAAATGTGAGTCACGGCGTTGTGGCATTTTACTTGATATTTGAACGAGAACGAGAGGTGCAGTGTGCACGCACAAGGAAACAAATGACGGGAGGGGGAAGAAAGGAGAAGGAGTTTATGTATTTGCAGCGCAAAATTAAACAGGTGCGATCATACCGGCACTAATGCACCAGATCCCATCAGAACTCCGCAGTTAAGTTAACTTGGGCGAGAGTAGTACTCGGATGGGTGACCTCTTGGGAAGTCCTCGTGCCGCACTAATTTTTTTTCAGACGGGTCGTTCGACGTTATGCACGACTGGAACTAGGGTCCACTGGTTTATACGCAAATGTGAGTCAAGAAGCAGGGGCATTTTAATCGATATTAGAACGAGAAGGAGAGATGCAGAGTGCACGCACAAGGAAACAAATGACGGGATGGGGGATGGAGGGAGAAAAAGTGTATGTATTTGCAGCGCAGAATGAAACAGGAGCAATCATACCAGCACCAATGCAACGGATTCTATCAGAACTCCACAAGTTAAGGGTGTTTGGGCGAGAGTAGCACTAAGATGGGTGACCTCCTGCGAAGTCCTTATATTTCATCCAGTTTCTTAGGAAGTGCTCGTGTTGCACTCATTTTTTTACAGATGATTCTTTCGACGATACGTGCGACTTGAATTATGGTCCTCAGGTTTATTCGCAAATGTGAGTCACGGCACCGTAGCATTTTACTTTATATTAGAACGAGCACGGGAGGTGCAGTGCGCACGCACAAGGAAACAAATGACGAGAGGGGGAAGAAAGGAGAAGGAGTTTATGTATTTACAGCGCGGAATTAAACGGGTGCGATCATACCAGCACTAATGCACCGGATCCCATCAGAACTCCGCACTTAAGTGTGCTTGAGCGAGAGTAGTACTCGGATTGGTGACCTCTGGGGAAGTACTCGTGTCGCACCAATTTTTTTTCAGACGGGTCGTTCGACGTTACGCGCGGCTGGAACAAGGGTCCGCTGGTTTATACGCAAATGTGAGTCAAGAAGCAGAGGCATTTTAATCGATATTAGAACGAGAAGGAGAGGTGCAGGGTGAATGCACAAGGAAACAATTGATGGGAGGGGGAGGGAAGGAGAAGGAGTGTATGTATTTTCAGCACGAAATGAAACAGGCGCGATCATACCAGCACTAATGCAACGGATTCTATCAGAACTCCGTAGGTAAGGGTGCTTGGGCGAGAGTAGTACTAGCATGGGTTACCTCCAGCGAAGTCCTTATATTTCAACCATTTTCTTCTGAAGTACTCGTGTTGCACCCATTTTTTTGCAGACGATTCTTTCGACGTTACGCGCGACTTGAATTATGGTCCTCAGGTTTATTCGCAAATGTGAGTCACGGCGCCGTTGCATTTTACTTGATATTAGAACGAGAACGGGAGGTGCAGTGCGCACGTACAAGGAAACAAATGACGGGAGGGGGAAGAAAGGGGAATGAGTGTATGTATTTGCAGCGCGAAATTAAACAGGTGCGATCATACAAGCACAAATGCACCGGATCCCATCAGAACTCCGCAGTTAAGTGTGCTTTGGCGAAACTAGTACAATGATGGGTTACCTCGTGGGAAGTTCTCGTGTTGCACCCATTTTCTTTTTTTTAGATATGCCGTTCGACGTCACGCGCGATTTTAATTATGGTCCGCAGATTTATTCGCAAATGTGAGTCACGGCGTTGTGGCATTTTACTTGATATTTGAACGAGAACGAGAGGTGCAGTGTGCACGGACAAAGAAACAAATGACAGGAGGGGGAAGAAAGGAGAAGGAATTTATGTATTTGCAGCGCAAAATTAAACAAGTGCGATCATACCAGCACTAATGCATCGGATCCCATCAGAACTCCGCAGTTAAGTGTGCTTGGGCGAGAGTAGTACTCGGATGGGTGACCTCTTGGGAAGTTCTCGTGCCGCACTAATTTTTTTTTCAGACGGGTCGTTCGACGTTATGCGCGACTGGAACTAGGGTCAACTGGTTTATACGCAAATGTGAGTCAAGAAGCAGGGGCATTTTAATCGATATTAGAACGAGAAAGAGAGATGCAGAGTGCACGCACAAGGAAACAAATGACAGGAGGGGGGATGGAGGGAGAAAAAGTGTATGTATTTGCAGCGCAGAATGAAACAGGAGCAATCATACCAGCACCAATGCAACGGATTCTATCAGAACTCCGCAAGTTAAGGGTGTTTGGGCGAGAGTAGCACTAAGATGGGTGACTTCCTGCGAAGTCCTTATATTTCACCAATTTTCTTAGGAAGTCCTCGTGTTGTACCTATTTTTTTACAGATGATTCTTTTGACGATACGCGCGACTTGAATTATGGTCCACAGGTTTATTCGCAAATGTGAGTCACGGCTCCGTAGCATTTTACTTGACATTAGAACGAGCACAGGAGGTGCAGTGCGCATGCACAAGGAAACAAATGACGGGAGGGGGAAGAAAGGATAAGGAGTTTATGTATTTACAGTGCGGAATTAAACGGGTGCGATCATACCAGCACTAATGCACCTAATCCAATCAGAACTCCGCAGTTAAGTGAGCTTGGGCGAGAGTAGTACTCGGATGGGTGACCTCTTGGGAAGTCTTCGTGTCGCACCAATTTTTTTTCGACGTTACGCGCGACTGGAACTAGGGTCCGCTGGTTTATACGCAAATGTGAGTCAAGAATCATGGGCATTTTAATCGATATTAGATCGAGAAAAAGAGGTGCAGTTTGAACGCACAAAGAAACAAATGATGGGAGGGGGGGAGGGAGGAAGGAGTGTATGTATTTTCAGCACGAAATTAAACAGGTGCGGTCACACCAGCACAAAAGCACCGGATCCCATCAGAACTCCGCAGTTAAGTGTGCTTTGGCGAAAGTAGTACAATGATGGGTTACCTCCTGGGAAGTTCTCGTGTTGCACCCATTTTTTTTTCAGATGTGCCATTCGACGTTACGCGCGACTTGAATTATGGTCCTCAGGTTTATTCGCAAATGTGAGTCACGGCGCCGTGGCATTTTACTTGATATTAGAACGAGAACGGGAGGTGCAGTGCGCACGCACAAGGAAACAAATGACGGGAGGGGGAAGAAAGGGGAATGAGTTTATATATTTGCAGCGTGAAATTAAATAGTTGCGATCATACCAGCACTAATGCACCGGATCCCGTTAGAACTCCGCAATGAAGTATGCTTGGGCGAGATTAGTACTCGGATGGGTGACCTCCTGGGAAGTCCTCGTGTCGCACAAATTTTTTTCCAGACGGGTCGTTCGACGTTACGCGCGTCTGGAACTAGGGTCCGCTGGTTTATACGCAAATGTGAGTCAAGAAGCAGGGGCATTTTAATCGATATTAGAACGAGAATGAGAGGTGAAGTGTGAACGCACAAGGAAACAAATGACGGGAGGGGGAAGAAAGGAGAAGGAGTGTATGTATTTGCAGCGTGAAATTAAACAGGTGCGATCATACCAGCACTAAAGCTCCGGATCCCCTCAGAACTCCGCAGTTAAGTGTGCTTGGGCGAGGGTAGTACTCGGATGGGTTGTTCGACGTTACGCGCGAATGGAATTATAAACTACTGGTTCATTTGCAAAGGTGAGTCACGGTGCCGGGGCATATTACTTGATATTAGAACGAGAAAGAGAGATGCAGAGTGCATGCACAAGGAAAGAAATGACGGGAGGGGGGATGGAAGGAGAAAGAGTATATGTATTTGCAGTGCAGAATGAAACATGTGGATCATACCAGCACTAATGCAACGGATTCTATCAGAACTCCGCAGTTAAGGGTGCTTGGACGAGAAAAGTACTCAGATGGGTGACCTCCTGCGAAATCCTTATATTTCACCAATTTTCTTGGGAGGTCCTCGTGTTGCACCCATCTTTTTGCATATGATTCTTTCGACGTTACGCGCGACATGATTTATGGTCCGCAGGTTTATTCGCAAATGTGAGTCACGGCGCCGTGGCATTTTACTTGATATTAGAACAAGTACGGGAGGTGCAGTGCGCACGAACAAGGAAACAAATGACGGGAGGAGGAAGAAAAGAGAAGGAGTGTATGTATTTGAAGCGCAAAATTAAACAAGTGGCATCATACTAGCACTAATGCACCGGATCCCATCAGAACTCTGCAGTTAAGTGTGCTTGGGTGAGAGTAGTACTCGGATGGGTGACCTCTTGGGAAGTCCTCCTAATGCAATAATTTTTTTTAAGATGGGTCGTTCGAAGTTACGCGCGACTGGAACAATGGTCCGCTGGTTTATAGAAAATTGTGAGTCAAGAATCAGGGGCATTTTAATCGATATTAGAACGAGAATGAGAGGTACAGTGTGAACGCACAAGGAAACAAATGATGGGAGGGGGGGAGGGAAGAAGGAGTGTATGTATTTTCAGCACGAAATTAAACAGGTGCGGTCACACTAGCACAAATGCACCGGATCCCATCAAAACTCCGCAGTTAAGTGTGCTTTGGCGAAAGTGGTACAATAATGGGTTACCTCCTAGGAAATTCTCGTGTTGCACCAATTTTCTTTTTTTCAGATGTGTCGTTCGACGTTACGCGCGACTTTAATTATGGTCCGCAGATTTATTCGCAAATGTGAGTCACGACGCCGTGGCATTTTACTTGATATTTGAACGAGAACGAGAGGTGCAGTGCGCACGCACAAGGAAACAAATGACAGGAGGGGGAGGAAAGGCGAAGGACTTTATGTATTTGCAGCGCGAAATTAAACAGGTGCGATCATACCATCACTAATGCACCGGATCCCATCAGAACTCCGCAGTTAAGTGTGCTTGGGCGAGAGTAGTACTCGAATGGGTGACCTCCTGGGAAGTCCTCATGTCGCACTAATTTTTTTTTCAGACGGGTCGTTCGACGTTACGCGCGACTAGAACTAGGGTCCACTGATTTATACGCAAATGTGAGTCAAGAAGCAAGGGCATTTTAATTGATATTAGAACGAGAATGAGAGGTGAAGTGTGAACGCACAAGAAAACAAATGACGGGAGTGGGAAGAAAGGAGGAGTGCATGTATTTGCAGCGCGAAATTAAATAGGTGCGATCATACCAGCACTAAGGCTCCGGGTCCCATCAGAACTCCGCAGTTAAGTGTGCTTGGGCGAGAGTAGTACTCGGATGGGTGACCACTTGGGAAGCCCTCGTGTTGCACCTATTTTTTTTCGGATAGGTTGTTCGACGTTACGCTCAAATGGAATTATGAACCGCTGGTTCATTTGCAAATGTGAGTCACGGTGCCGGGGCATATTACTTGATATTAGAACAAGAAAGAGAGATGCAGAGTGCACGCACAAGGAAACAAATGACGGAGGGGGGATGGAAGGAGAAAGAGTGTATGTATTTGCAGTGCAGAATGAAACATGAGGGATCATACCAGCACTAATACAACGGATTCTATCAGAACTCCGTAGTTAAGGGTGCTTGGGCGAGAAAAGTACTCGGATGGGTGACCTCCTACGAAGTCCTTACATTTCACCCATTTTCTTGGGAGGTCCTCGAGTTGCACCCGTCTTTTTGCAGATGATTCTTTCGACGTTACGTTCGACTTTAATTATGGTCCGCAGGTTTATTTGCAAATTTGAGTCATGGCGCCGTGGCATTTTACTTGATATTAGAACGAGTACGGGAGGTGCAGTGTCCACGCACAAGGAAACAAATGACGGAAGGAGGAAGAAAAGAGAAGGAATGTATGTATTTGAAGCGCAAAATTAAACAAGTGGCATCATACCAGCACTAATGCACTGGATCCCATCAGAACTCTACAGTTAAGTGTGCTTGGGCGAGAGTAGTACTCGGATGGGTGACCTCTTGAGAAGTCCTTGTATTGCAACAATTTTTTTTAAGATTGGTCGTTCGACGTTACGCGCGACTGGAACTATGGTCCGCTGGTTTATACGCAAATGTGAGTCAAGAATCAGGGGCATTTTAATCGATATTAGAACGAGAAGGAGAGGTGCAGTGTGAACGCACAAGGAAACAAATGATGGGAGGGGGGGAGGGAAGAAGGAGTGTATGTATTTTCAGCACGAAATTAAACAGGTGCGGTCACACCAGCACAAATGCACCGGATCCCACCAGAACTCTGCAGTTAAGTGTGCTTTGGCGAAAGTAGTACAATGATGGGTTACCTCCTGGGAAGTTCTTGTGTTGCACCCATTTTTTTTTTCAGATATTCCGTTCGACGTTACGCGCGACTTTAATTATGGTCCGCAAATTTATTCGCAAATGTGAGTCACGACGCCGTGTCATTTTACTTGATATTTGAACGAGAACGACAGGTGCAGTGCGCACGCACAAGGAAACAAATGACGGGAGGGGGAAAAAAGGAGAAGGAGTTTATGTATTTGCAGTGCAGAATTAAATAGGTGCGATCATACCAGCACTAATGAACCGGATCCCATCAGAACTCCGCAGTTAAGTGTGTTTGGGCGAGAGTAGTACTCGGATGGGTGACCTCTTGGGAAGTCGTCGTGTCGCACCAATTTTTTTTCAGACGGGTCGTTCGACGTTACGCGCGACTGGAAATAATGTGAGTCAAGAAGCAAGGTCATTTTAATCGATATTAGAACGAGAAGGAGAGGTGCAGTGTGAACGCACAAGGAAACAATTGATGGGAGGGGGAGGGAAAGAGAAGGAGTGCATGTATTTTCAGCACAAAATGAAACATGAGGGATCATAACAGCACTAATGCAACGGATTCTATCAGAACTCCGTAGGTAAGGGTGCTTGGGCGAGAGTAGTACTAGCATGGGTTACGTCCTATGAAGTCCTTATATTTCACCCATTTTCTTGTTAAGTCCTCGTGTTGCACCCATTTTTTTGTAGATGATTCTTTCGACGTTACGCGCGACTTGAATTATGGTCCTCAGGTTTATTCGCAAATGTGAGTCACGGCGCCGTGGCATTTTACTTGATATTAGAACGAGAACGGGAGGTGCAGTGCGCACGCACAAGGAAACAAATGACGGGAGGGGGAAGAAAGGGGAATTAGTTTATGTATTTGCAGCGCGAAATTAAACTGGTGCGATCACACCAGCACTAATGCACCGGATCCCATCAGAACTCCGCAGTTATATGTGCTTGGGTGAGATTAGTACTCGGATGGGTGACCTCCTGGGAAGTCCTCGTGTCGCACCAATTTTTTTTAGACGGGTCGTTCGACGTTACGCGCGTCTGGAACTAGGGTCTGCTGGTTTATACGCAAATGTGAGTCAAGAAGCAGGGGCATTTTAATCGATATTAGAACGAGAATGAGAGGTGAAGTGTGAACGCACAAGGAAATAAATGACGCGAGGGCGAAGAAAGGAGAAGGAGTGTATGTATTTACAGTGCGAAATTAAACAGGTGCGATCATACCAGCACTAAAGCTCCGGATCCTATCAGAACTCCGCAGTTAAGTGTGCTTGGGCGAGAGTAGTACTCAGATGGGTGACCACATGGGAAGCCTTCGTGTTGCACCTATTTTTTTTTGGATGGGTTGTTCGACGTTACGCGCGAATGAAATTATAAACCACTGGTTCATTTGCAAAGGTGAGTCACGGTGCCGAGGCATATTACTTGATATTAGAACGAGAAAGAGAGATGCAGAGTGCACGCACAAGGAAACAAATGACGGGAGGGAGAAGAAAGGGGAAGGAGTTTATATATTTGAAGCGCAAAATTAAACAAGTGGCATCATACCAGCACTAATGCACTGGATCCCATCAGAACTCTGCAGTTAAGTGTGCTTGGGCGAGAGTAGTACTCGGATGGGTGACCACTTGGGAAGTCCTCGTGTTGAACCCATCTTTTTGCAGATGATTCTTTCGACGTTACGCGCGACTTGATTTATGGTCCGCAGGTTTATTCGCAAATGTGAGTCACGGCGCCGTGGCATTTTACTTGATATTAGAACGAGTACGGGAGGTGCAGTGCGCACGCATAAGGAAACAAATGACGGGAGGTGGAAGAAAAGAGAAGGAGTGTATGTATTTGAAGCGCAAAATTAAATAAGTGGCATCATACCAGCACTGATGCACTGGATCCCATCAGAACTCTGCAGTCAAGTGTGCTTGGTCGAGAGTAGTACTCGGATGGGTGACCTCTTGGGAAGTCCTCGTATCGCAATAATTTTTTTTCAGATGGGTAGTTCGAGGTTACGCGCGACTGGAACTAAGGTCCGCTGGTTTATACGCAAATGTGAGTCAAGAATCAGGGGCATTTTAATCGATATTAGAACGAGAAGGAGAGGTGCAGTGTGAACGCACAAGGAAACAAATGATGGGAGGGGAGGAGGGAAGAAGGAGTGTATGTATTTTCAGCTCGAAATAAAACAGGTGCGGTCACACCAGCACAAATGCACCGGATCTTATCAGAACTCCGCAGTTAAGTGTGCTTTGGCGAAAGTAGTACAATGATGGGTTACTTCCTGGGAAGTTCTCGTGTTGCACCCATTTTCTTTTTTTCAGATGTGTCGTTCGATGTTACGCGCGACTTTAATTATGGTCCGCATATTTATTCGCAAATGTGAGTCACGGCGCCGTGGCATTTTACTTGATATTTGAAAGAGAACGAGAGGTACAGTGCGCACGCACAAGGAAACAAATGGCGGGAGGGGGAAGTAAGGGGAAGGAGTTTATGTATTTGCAGCGCGAAATTAAACAGGTGCGATCATACCAGCACTAATGCATCGGATCCCACCAGAACTTCGCAGTTAAGTGTGTTTGGGTGAGAGTAGTACTCGGATGGGTGACCTCCTGGGAAGTCCTTGTGTCGCACTAATTTTTTTTTTCAGACGAGTCGTTCGAGGTTACGCGCGACTGGAACTAGGGTCCACTAGTTTATATGCAAATGTGAGTCAAGAAGCAGGGGCATTTTAATCGATAGTAGAACGAGAAGGAGAGATGCAGAGTGCACGCACAAGGAAACAAATGACGGGAGGGGGGATGGAGGGAGAAAAAGTGTATGTATTTGCAGCGCAGAATGAAACATGACCACTCATACCAGCACCAATGCAACGGATTCTATCAGAACTCTGCAAGTTAAGGGTGCTTCGGCGAGAGTAGCTCTAAGATGGGTGACCTCCTGTGAAGTCCTTATATTTCACCCATTTTCTTAGGAAGTCCTCGTGTTGCACCTATTTTTTTGCAGATGATTCATTCGACGATACGCGCAACTTGAATTATGGTCCTCAGGTTTATTCGCAAATGTGAGTCACGGCATCGTAGCATTTTACTTGATATTAGAACGAGCACGGGAGGTGCAGTGCGCACGCACAAGGAAACAAATGACGGGAGGGGGCAGAAAGGAGAAGGAGTTTATGTATTTGCAGCACGGAATTAAAAGGGTGCGATCATACCAGCACTAATGCACCGGATCCCATCAGAACTCCGTAGTTAAGTGTGCTTGGGAGAGAGTAGTACTCGGATGGGTGACCTCCTGGGAAGTCCTCGTGTCGCACCAATTTTTTTTCAGACGGGTCGTTCGACGTTACGCGCGACTGGAACTAGGGTCCGCTGGTTCATACGCAAATGTGAGTCAAGAAGCAGTGGCATTTTAATCGATATTAGAACGAGAAGGAGAGGTGCAGTGTGAACGCACAAGGAAACAATTGATGGGAGGGGGAGGGAAGGAGAAGAAGTGTATGTATTTTCAGCACGAAATGAAACAGGTGCGATCATACCAGCACTAATGGAACAGATTCTATCAGAACTCCGTAGGTAAGGGTGCTTGGGCGAGAGTAGTACTAGCATGGGTTACCTCCTGCGAAGTCCTTATATTTCACCCATTTTCTTGTGAAGTTCTCGTGTTGCACCCATTTTCTTTTCTTCAGAAGTGCCGTTCGACGTTACACGCGACTTTGATTATGGTCCGCAGATTTATTCGCAAATGTGAGTCACGGCGCCGTGGCATTTTACTTGATACTTGAACGAGAACGAGAGGTGCAGTGCGCACGCACAAGGATAAAAATGACTTGAGGGGGAAGAAAGGAGAAGGAGTTTATGTATTTACAGCGTGTAATTAAACAGGTGCGATCATACCATCACTAATGCACCGGATCTCATCAGAACTCTGCAGTTAAGTGTGCTTGGGCGAGAGTAGTACTCGGATGGGTGACCTCTTGGGAAATTCTCATGTCGCACTAATTTTTTTTTTCAGACGGGTCGTTCGACGTTACGCGCGACTGGAACTAGGGTCTGCAGGTTTATACGCAAATGTGAGTCAAGAAGCAGGTGCATTTTAATCGATATTAGAACGTTAAGGAGAGATGCAAAGTGCACGCACAAGGAAACAAATGACGGGAGGGGGGATGAAGGGAGAAAAAGTGTATGTATTTGAAGCGCAGAATGAAACATGAGCAATCATACTAGCACCAATGCAACGGATTCTATCAGAACTCCGCAAGTTAAGGGTGCTTGGGCGAGAGTAGCACTAGGATGGGTGACCTCCTGCGAAGTCGTTATATTTCACCCATTTTCTTAGGAAGTTCTCGTGTTGCACCAATTTTTTTGCAGATGATTCTTTCGACGATACGCGCGACTTGAATTATGGTCCTCAGGTTTATTCGCAAATGTGAGTCACGGCACCATAGCATTTTACTTGATATTTGAACGAGAACGTGAGGTGCAGTGCGCACGCACAAGGAAACAAATGACGGGAGGGGGAAGAAAGGAGAAGGAGTTTATGTATTTGCAGCGCAAAGTTAACCGGGTGCGATCATACCAGCACTAATGCACCGGATCCCATCAGAACTCTGCAGTTAAGTGTGCTTGGGTGAGAGTAGTACTCGGATAGGTGACCTCCTGGGAAGTCCTCGTGTCGCATCAATTTTTTTTCAGACGGGTCGTTCAACGTTACGCGCGTCTGGAACTAGAGTCCGCTGGTTTATACGCAAATGTGAGTCAAGAAGCAGGGGCATTTTAATTGATATTAGAACGAGAATGAGAGGTGAAGTGTGAACGCACAAGGAAACAAATGACGGGAGGGGGATGGAGGGAGAAAAAGTGTATGTATTTGAAGCGCAGAATGAAACATGAGCAATCATACCAGCACCAATGCAATGCATTCTATCAGAACTCCTCAAGTTAAGGGTGCTTGGGCGAGAGTAGCACTAGGATGGGTGACCTCCTGCGAAGTCCTTATATTTCACCCATTTTCTTAGGAAGTTCTCGTGTTGCACCCATTTTTTTGCAGATGATTCTTTCGATGATACGCGCGACTTGAATTATGGTCCTCAGGTTTATTCGCAAATGTGAGTCACGGTACCGTAGTATTTTACTTGATATTAGAACGAGCACGGGAGGTGCAGTGCGCACGCACAAGGAAAGAAATAATGGGAGGGGGAAGAAATGAGAAGTAGTTTATGTATTTGCAGCGCGGAATTGAATGGGTGCGATCATACCAGCACTAATGCAGTGGATCCCATCAGAACTCTGCAGTTAAGTGTGCTTGGGTGAGAGTAGTACTCAGATGGGTGACCTCTTGGGAAGTCCTCGTATCGCAACAATTTTTTTTCAGATGGGTCGTTCAACGTTACGCACGACTGGAACTATGGTCCGCTGATTTATACGCAAATGTGAGTCAAGAAGCAGGGGCATTTTAATCGATATTAAAACGGGAAGGAGAGATGCAGAGTGCACGCACAAGGAAACAAATAACGGGAGGGGGGATGGAGGGAGAAAAAGTGTATGTATTTGAAGCGCAGAATGAAACATGAGCAATCATACCAGCACCAATGCAACGCATTCTATCAGAACTCCTCAAGTTAAGGGTGCTTGGGCGAGAGTAGCACTAGGATGGGTGACCTCCTGCGAAGTCCTTATATTTCACCCATTTTCTTAGGAAGTTCTCGTGTTGCACCCATTTTTTTGCAGATGATTCTTTCGACGATACGCGCGACTTGAATTATGGTCCTCAGGTTTATTCGTAAATGTGAGTCACGACACTGTAGTATTTTACTTGATATTAGAACGAGCACGGGAGGTGCAGTGCGCACGCACAAGGAAAGAAATGATGGGAGGGGGAAGAAAGGAGAAGGAGTTTATGTATTTGCAGCGCGGAATTGAATGTGTGCGATCATACCAGCACTAATGCAGTGGATCCCATCAGAACTCTGCAGTTAAGTGTGCTTGGGCGAGAGTAGTACTCGGATGGGTGACCTCCTGGGAAGTCTTTGTGTCGCACTAATTTTTTTTCAGACAGGTCGTTCGACGTTACGCGCGACTGGAACTATGGTCCGCTAGTTTATACGCAAATGTGAGTCAAGAAGCAGGGACATTTTAATCGATATTAGAACGAGAAGGAGAGGTGCAGTGTGAACGCACAAGAAAACAATTGATGGGAGGGGGAGGGAAGGAGAAGGAGTGTATGTATTTTCAGCACGAAATGAAACAGGTGCGATCACACCTGCACTAATGCATCGGATTCTATCATAACTCTGTAGGTAAGGGTGCTTGGGCGAGAGTAGTACTAGCAAGGGTTACCTCCTGCGAAGTCCTTATATTTCACCCATTTTCTTGTGAAGTCCTCGTGTTGCACCCATTTTTTTGCAGATGATTCTTTCATCGTTACGCGCGACTTGAATTATGGTCCTCATGTTTATTCGCAAATGTGAGTCACGGCACTGTAGAATTTTACTTGATATTAGAACGAGAACGGGAGCTACAGTGCGCACGCACAAGGAAACAAATGACGGGAGGGGGACGAAAGGGGAATGAGTTTATGTATTTGCAGCGCGAAATTAAATAGGTGCAATCATTTCAGCACTAATGTACCGGATCCCATCAGAACTCTGCAGTGAAGTGTGCTTGGGCGAGATTAGTACTCGGATGGGTGACCTCCTGGGAAGTCCTCATGTCGCACCAATTTTTTTTCAGACGGGTCGTTCGACGTTACGCGCGTCTGGAACTAGGGTCCGCTGGTTTATACGCAAATGTGAGTCAAGAAGCAGGGGCATTTTAATCGATATTAGAACGAGAATGAGAGGTGAAGTGTGAACGCACAAGGAAACAAATGACGGGAGGGGGAAGAAAGGAGAAGGAGTGTATGTATTTGCAGCGCGAAATTAAACAGGTGCGATCACACCAGCACTAAAGCTCCGGATCCCATCAGAACTCCGCAGTTAAGTGTGCTTGGGCGAGAGTAGTACTCGGATTGGTGAACACTTGAGAAGCCCTCGTGTTGCACATATTTTTTTTTGAATGGGTTGTTCGACGTTACGCGCGAATGGAATTATAAACCGTTGGTACATTTGCAAAGGTGAGTCACGGTGCCGGGGCATATTACTTGATATTAGAACGAGAAAGAGAGATGCAGAGTGCACGTACAAGGAAACAAATGATGGGAGGGGGGATGGAAGGAGAAAGAGTGTATGTATTTGCAGTGCAGAATGAAACATGAGGGATCATACCAGTACTAATGCAACAGATTCTATCAGAACTCCGCAGTTAAGGGTGCTTGGGCAAAAAAAGTACTTGGATGGGTGACCTCCTGCGAAGTCCTTATATTTCACCCATTTTCTTGGGAGGTCCTCGTGTTGCACCCGTCTTTTTGCAGATGATTCTTTCGACGTTATGCGCGAATTGATTTATGGTCCGCAGGTTTATTCACAAATGTGAGTCACGGCGCCGTGGCATTTTACTTGATATTAGAACGAGTACAGGAGGTGCAGTGCGCACGCACAAGGAAACAAATGACAGGATGAGGAAGAAAAGAAAAGGAGTGTAGGTATTTGAAGCGCAAAATTAAACAAGTGGCATCATACCAACACTAATGCACTGGATCCCATCAGAACTCTGCAGTTTAGTGTGCTTGGGAGAGAATAGTACTCGGATGGGTGACCTCTTGGGAAGTCCTCGTATCGCAACAATTTTTTTTTAGATGGGTCATTCGACGTTACACGCGACTGGAACTTTGGTCAGCTGGTTTATACGCAAATGTGAGTCAAGAATCATGGGCATTTTAATCGATATTAGAACGAGAAGGAGAGGTGCAGTGTGAACGCACAAGGAAACAAATGATGGGAGGGGGGGAGGGAAGAAGGAGTGTATGTATTTTCAGCACGAAATTAAACAGGTGCGGTCACACCAGCACAAATGCACCTGATCCCATCAGAACTCCGCAGTTAAGTGTGCTTTGGCGAAAGTAGTACAATGATGGGTTACCTCCTGGGAAGTTCTCGTGTTGCACCCATTTTCTTTTTTTCAGATGTGCCGTTCGACGTTACGCGTGACTTTAATTATGGTCCGCAGATTTATTCGCAAATGTGAGTCACGGCGCCGTGGTATTTTACTTCATATTTGAACGAGAACGAGAGGTGCAGTGCGCACGCACAAGGAAACAAATGACGGGAGGGGGAAGAAAGGAGAAGGAGTTTATGTATTTGCAGCGCGGAATTAAACGGGTGCGGTCATACCAGCACTAATGCACCGGATCCCATCAGAACTCCGTAGTTAAGTGTGCTTGGGCGAGAGTAGTACTCGGGTGGGTGACCTCTTGGAAAGTCCTCGTGTCGCACCAATTTTTTTTCAGATGGGTCGTTCGAAGTTATGCGCGACTGGAACTATAATCTGCTGGTTTATACGCAAATGTGAGTCAAGAATCTGGGCCATTTTAATCGATATTAGAACGAGAAAAAGAGGTGCAGTGTGAATGCACAAGGAAATAAATGATGGGAGGGGGGGAGGGAAGAAGGAGTGTATGTATTTTCAGCATGAAATTAAACAGGTGCGGTCACACCAGCACAAATGCACCGGATCCCATCAGAACTCCGCAGTTAAGTGTGCTTTGACGAAAGTAGTACAATGATGGGTTACCTCCTGGGAAGTTCTCGTGTTGCACCCATTTTCTTTTTTTCACATGTGCCGTTCGACGTTACGCGCGACTTTTATTATGTTCCGCAGATTTATTCGCAAATGTGAGTCACGGCGCTGTGGCATTTTACTTGATATTTGAACGACAACGAGAGGTGTAGTGCGCACGCACAAGGAAACAAATGACGGGAGGGGGAAGAACGGAGAAGTAGTTTATGTATCTGCAGCGTAAACTTAAACGGGTGCGATCAAACCAGCACTAATGCACCAGATCCCATCAGAACTCCGCAGTTAAGTGTGCTTGGGCGAGAGTAGTACTTGGATGGGTGACCTCCTGGGAAGTCCTCGTGTCGCACTAATTTTTTTTTTCAGACGGGTTGTTCGACGTTACGCGCGACTAGAACTAGGGTCCACTGGTTTATACGCAAATGTGAGTCAAGAAGCAGGGGCATTTTAATCGATATTAGAATGAGAAGGAGGGATGCAGAGTGCACGCACAAGGAAACAAATGACGGGAGGGGGGATAGAGGGAGAAAAAGTTTATGTATTTGCAGCGCAGAATGAAACATGAGCAATCATACCAGCACCAATGCAACGGATTCTATCAGAACTCCGAAAGTTAAGGGTGCTTGGGCGAGAGTAGCACTAGGATGGGTGACCTCCTGCGAAGTCGTTATATTTCACCCATTTTCTTAGGAAGTCCTCGTGTTGCACCCATTTTTTTGCAGATGATTTTTTTGACGTTACGCGCGCTTGAATTATAGTCCTCAGGTTTATTCGCAAATGTGAGTCACGGCGCTGTAGCATTTTACTTGATATTAGAACGAGAACGGGAGCTGCAGTGCGCACGCACAAGGAAACAAATGACGAGAGGGGGACGAAAGGGGAATGAGTTTATGTATTTGCAGCGGGAAATTAAACAGGTGCAATCATTCCAGCAGTAATGCACCGGATCCCATCAGTACTCCGTAGTTAAGTGTGCTTGGGCGAGAGTAGTACTCGGATGGGTGACCTCTTGGGAAGTCCTCGTGTCGCACCAATTTTTTTTCAGACGGGTCGTTCGACGTTACGCGCGACTGGAACTAGGGTCCGCTGGTTTATACGCAAATGTGAGTCAAGAAGCAGGGGCATTTTAATCGATTTTAGAACGAGAATGAGAGGTGAAGTGTGAACGCAGAAGGAAACAAATGACCGGAGGAGGAAGAAAAGAGAAGGAGTGTATGTATTTGAAGCAGGGGCATTTTAATCGATATTAGAACGAGAAGGAGAGATGCAGAGTGCACGCACAAGGAAACAAATGACGGGAGGGGGGATGGAAGGAGAAAAAGTGTATGTATTTGCAGCGCAGAATGAAACATGAGCAATCATACCAGCACCAATGCAACGGATTCTTTCAGAACTCCGCAAGTTAAGGGTGCTTGGACGAGAGTAGCACTAGGATGGGTGACCTCCTGCGAAGTCCTTATATTTCACCCATTTTCTTAGGAAGTCCTCGTGTTGCACCCATTTTTTTCCAGATGATTCTTTCGACGATATGCGCGACTTGAATTATGGTCCTCAGGTTTATTCGCAAATGTGAGTCACGGCACTGTAGCATTTTACTTGATATTATAACGAGCACTGGCGGTGCAGTGCGCACCCATAAGGAAAGAAATGACGGGAGGGGGAAGAAAGGGGAATGAGTTTATGTATTTGCAGCGCGAAATTAAACAGGTGCGATCATACCAGCACTAATGCTCCGGATCCCATCAGAACTCTGCAGTTAAGTGTGCTTGGGCGAGATTAGTACTCGGATGGGTGACCTCCTGGAAAGTCCTCGTGTCGCACCAATTTTTTTTCAGACGGGTCGTTCGACGTTACGCGAGTCTGGAACTAGGGTCCGCTGGTTTATAAGCAAATGTGAGTCAAAAAGCAGGGGCATTTTAATCGATATTAGAACGAGAAGGAGAGATGAAGTGTGAACGCACAAGGAAACAAATGACGGAGGGGGAAGAAAGGAGAAGGAGTGTATGTATTTGCAGCGTGGAATTAAACAGGTGCGATCATACCAGCACTAAAGCCTCGGATCCCATCCGAACTCCGCAGTTTGGTGTGCTTGGGCGAGAGTAGTACTCGGATGGGTGACCACTTGGCAAGCCCTCGTGTTGCACCTTTTTTTTCTCGGATGGGTTGTTCGACGTTACGCGCGAATGAATTATAAATCGCTGGTTCATTTGCAAAGGTGAGTCACGGTGCCGGGGCATATTACTTGATATTAGAACGAGAAAGAGAGGTGCAGAGTGCACGCACAAGGAAACAAATGACAGGTGGGGGGATGGGAGGAGAAAGAGTATATGTATTTGCAGTGCAGAATGAAACATGAGGGATCATACCAGCACTAATGCAACAGATTCTATTAGAACTCCGCAGTTAAGGGTGCTTGGGCGAGAAAAGTACTCGGATGGGTGACCTCCTGCGAATTCTTTATATTTCACCCATTTTCTTGGGAGGTCCTCGTGTTGCACCCATCTTTTTGCAGATGATTCTTTCGACGTTACACGCGACTTGATTTATGGTCCGCAGGTTTATTCGCAAATGTGAGTCACGGCGCCGTGGCATTTTACTTGATATTAGAACGAGTACGGGAGATGTAGTGCGCACGCACAAGGAAACAAATAACGGGAGGAGGAAGAAAAGAGAAGGAGTGTATGTATTTGAAGCGTAAAATTAAACAAGTGGCATCATACCAGCACTAATGTACTGGATCCCATCAGAACTCTGCAGTTAAGGGTGCTTGGGCGAGAGTAGTACTCGGATGGGTGACCTCTTGGGAAGTCCTCGTATCGCAATAATTTTTTTTCAGATGGGTTGTTCGACATTATGTGCGACTGGAACTATGGTCCGCTGGTTTATACGCAAATGTGAGTCAAGAACTAGGGGCATTGTAATCGATATTCGAACGAGAAGGAGAGGTGCAGTGTGAACGCACAAGGAAACAAATGATGGGAGAGGGGAGGGAAGAAGGAGTGTATGTATTTTCAGCACGAAATTAAACAGGTGCGGTCACACCAGCACTAATGCACCGGATCCCATCAGAACTCCGCAGTTAAGTGTGCTTTGGCGAAAGTAGTACAATGATGGGTTACCTCCTGGGAAGTTCTCGTGTTGCACCCATTTTTTTTTCAGATGTGCCGTTCGACGTTACGCGCGATTTTAATTATGGTCCGCAGATTTATTCGCAAATGTGAGTCACGGCGCCGTGGCATTTTTCTTGATATTTGAACGAGAACGAGAGGTGCAGTGCGCACGCACAAGGAAACAAATGACGGGAGGGGGAAGAAAGGAGATGGAGTTTATGTATTTGCTGCGCGAAATTAAACAGGTGCGATCATACCAGCACTAATGCAACGGATTCTATCAGAACTACGTATGTAAGGGTGCTTGGGCGAGAGTAGTACTAGCATGGGTTACCTCCTACGAAGTCCTTATATTTCACCCATTTTCTTGTGAAGTCCTCGTGTTGCACTCATTATTTTGCAGATGATTCTTTCGACGTTACGCGCGACTTGAATTATGGTTCTCAAGTTTATTCGCAAATGTGAGTCACGGCACTGTAGCTATTTACTTGATACTAGAACGAGAACGGGAGGTGCAGTGCGCACGCACAAGGAAACAAATGACGGGAGGGGGAAGAAAGGGGAATGAATTTATGTATTTGCAGCGCAAAATTAAATAGGTGCGATCATACTGGCACTAATGCACCGGATCCCATCAGAACTCCGCAGTGATGTGTGCTTGGGCGAGATTAGTACTCAGATGGGTGACCTCCTGGGAAGTCCTCGTGTCGCACCAATTTTTTTTCAGACAAGTCGTTCGACGTTACGTACGTTTGGAACTAGGGTCCGCTGGTTTATACGCAAATGTGAGTCAAGAAGCAGGGGCATTTTAATCGATATTAGAACGAGAATGAGAGGTGAAGTGTGAACGCACAAGGAAACAAATGACCGGAAGGGGAAGAAATGAGAAGGAGTGTATGTATTTGCAGCACGAAATTAAAGAGGTGCGATCATACCAGCACTAAAGCACCGGATCCCATCAGAACTCCGCACTTAAGTGTGCTTGGGCGAGAGTAGTACTAGGATGGGTCACCACCTGGGAAGCCCTCGTGTTGCACCTATTTTTTTCGGATGGGTTGTTCGACGTCACGCGCGAATGGAATTATAAACCGCTGGTTCATTTGCAAAGGTGAGTCACGGTGCCGGGGCATATTACTTGATATTAGAACGAGAAAGAGAGATGCAGAGTGCACGCACAAGGAAACAAATGACGGGAGGGGGGTTGGAAGGAGAAAGAGTGTATGTATTTGCAGTGCAGAATGAAACATGAGGGATCATACTAGCACTAATGCAACGGATTCTATCAGAACTCCGCAGTTAAGGGTGCTTGGGCGAGAAAAGTACTCGGATGGGTGACCTCCTGCGAAGTCCTTATATTTCACCCATTTTCTTAGGAAGTCCTTGTGTTGCACCCATTTTTTTGAAGATGATTCTTTCGACGATACGCGCGACTTGAATTATGGTCCTCAGGTTTATTCGCAAATGTGAGTCACGGCACCGTAGCATTTTACTTTATATTAGAAGGAGCGCGGGAGGTGCAGTGCGCACGCACAAGGAAACAAATGACGGGAGGGGGAAGAAAGGGGAATGAGTTTATGTATTTGCAGCGCAAAATTAAACAGGTGCGATCATACCAACACAAATGCACCGGATCCCATCAGAACTCTGCAGTTAAGTGTGCTTTGGTGAAAGTAGTACAATGATGGGTTACCTCGTGGGAAGTTCTCGTGTTGCACCTATTTTCTTTTTTTCAGATGTGCCGTTCGACGTTACGCGCGACTTTAATTATGGTCTCCAGATTTATTCGCAAATGTGAGTCACGGCGCCGCGGCATTGTACTTGATATTTGAACGAGAACGAGAGGTGCAGTGCGCACGCACTTGGAAACAAATGACGGGAGGGGGAAGAATGGAGAAGGAATTTATGTATTTGCAGCGCGAAATTAAACAGGTGCGATCATACCAGCACTAATGCACCGGATCCCATCAGAACTCCGTAGTTAAGTGTGCTTGGGCGAGAGTAGTACTCGGATGGGTGACCTGCTGGGAACTCCTCGTGTCGCACTAATTATTTTTTCAGACGGGTCGTTCGACGTTACGCGCGACTGGAACTAGGGTCCACTGGTTTATACGCAAATGTGAGTCAAGAAGCAGGGGCATTTTAATCGATATTAGAACGAGAAGGACAGATGCAGAGTGCACGCACAAGGAAACAAATGACGGGAGGGGGGATGGAGGGAGCAAAAGTGTATGTATTTGCAGCACAGAATGAAACATGAGCAATCATACCAGCACCAATGCAATAGATTCTATCAGAACTCCACAAGTTAAGGGTGCTTGGGCGAGAGTAGCACTAGGATGGGTGACCTCCTGCGAAGTCCTTATATTTCACCCATTTTTTTGCAGATAATTCTTTCGACGATACGCGCGACTTAAATTTTGGTCCTCAGGTTTATTCGCAAATGTGAGTCACGGGACCGTAGCATTTTGCTTGATATTAGAACGAGCACGGTAGGTGCAGTGCGCACGCACAAGGAAACAAATGACGGGAGGGGGAAGAAAGGAGAAGGAGTTTATGTATTTGCAGCGTGGAATTAAACGGGTGCGATCATACCAACACTAATGCACCGGATCCCATCAGAACTCCGCAGTTAAGTGTGCTTGGGCGAGAGTAGTACTCGGATGGGTGACCTCCTGCAAAGTCCTCGTGTCGCACCAATTTTTTTTTAAAAGAGTCGTTCGACGTTACGCGCGACTGGAACTAGGTTCCGCTGGTTTATGCGCAAATGTGAGTCAAGAAGCAGGGGCATTTTAATCGATATTAGAACGAGAAGGAGAGGTGCAGTGTGAACGCACAAGGAAACAATTGATGGGAGGGGGAGGGAAGGAGAAGGAGTGTATGTATTTTCAGCACGAAATGAAACAGGTGCGATGATACCAGCACTAATGCAACGGATTCTATCAGAACTCCGTAGGTAAGGGTGCTTGGGCGAGAGTAGTACTAGCATGGGTTACCTCCTGCAAAGTCCTTATATTTCACCCATTTTCTTGTGAAGTCCTTGTGTTGCACCCATTTTTTTGCAGATGATTCTTTCGACGTTACGTGCGACTTGAATTATGGTCCTCAGGTTTATTCAAAAATGTGAGTTACGTCGCCGTGGCATTTTACTTGATATTAGAACGAGTACGGGAGGTGCAGTGCGCACGCACAAGGAAACAAATGATTGCTCATGTTTCATTCTGCGCTGAAAATACATATACTTTTTCTCCCTCCATCCCCCCTCCCGTCATTTCTTTCCTTGTGCGTGCACTCTGCATATCTCCTTCTCGTTAAAATATCGATTAAAATGCCCCTGCTTCTTTACTCACATTTGCGAATAAATCTGCGGACCATAATTAAAGTCGCGCGTAACGTCGAACGTCACATCTGAAAAAAAGAAAATGGGTGCAACACGAGAACTTCCCAGGAGGTAACCCATCATTGTACTACTTTCGCCAAAGCACACTTAACTGCGGAGTTCTGATGGGATCCGGTGCATTTGTGCTGGTGTGACCGCACCTGTTTAATTTCGTGCTGAAAATACATACACTCCTTCTTCCCTCCCCCCCTCCCATCGTTTGTTTCCTTGTGCGTTCACACTGCACCTCTCCTTCTCGTTCCAATATCGATTAAAATGCCCCTGCTTATTGACTCACATTTGCATATAAACCAGTGGACCCTAGTTCCAGTCGCGCATAACGTCGAACGACCTGTCTGGAAAAAAAATTAGTGCGACACGAGGACTTCCCAAGAGGTCACCATCCGAGTACTACTCTTGCCCAAGCACACTTAACTGCGGAGTTCTGATGGGATCCGGTGCATTAGTGCTAGTATGATCGCAGCTGTTTAATTTTGCGCTGCAAATACATAAACTCCTCCTCCTTTCTTCCCCCTCCCGTCATTTGTTTCCTTGTGCGTGCGCGCTGCACCTCTCGTTGTCGTTCAAATATCATGTAAAATGCCACGGCGCCGTGACTCACATTTGCGAATAAATCTGCGGACCATAATTAAAGTCGCGCATAACTTCGAACGGCACATCTGAAAAAAAGAAAATGGGTGCAACACGAGAACTTCCCAGGAGGTAACCCATCATTTTACTACTTTCACCAAAGCACACTTAACTGCGGAGTTCTGATGAAATCCGGTGCATTTGTGCTGGTGTGACCGCACCTGTTTAATTTCGTGCTGAAAATACATACACTCCTTCTTCCCTCCCCCCCTCCCATCATTTGTTTCCTTATGCGTTCACACTGCACCTCTCATTCTCGTTCTAATATCGATTAAAATACCCCTGATTCTTGACTCACATTTGCGTATAAACCAGCGGACCCTAGTTCCAGACGCGCGTAACGTCGAACGACCAGTCTGAAAAAAAATTTGTGCGACACGAGGACTTTGTGCGTTCACACTGCACCTCTCCTTCTCGTTCTAATATCAATTAAAATGCCCCTGTTTCTTGACTCACATTTGCGTATAAACCAGCGGACCCTAGTTCCAGTCGCGCGTAACATCGAACGACCCGTCTGAAAAAAAATTGGTGCGACACGAGGACTTCCCAAGAGGTCACCCATCCGAGTACTACTCTCGCCCAAACACACTTAACTGCGGAGTTCTGATGGGATCCGGTGCATTAGTGCTGGTATGATCGCACCTGTTTAATTTCGCGATGCAAATACATAAACTCCTTCTCCTTTCTTCCCCCTCCCGTCATTTGTTTCCTTGTGCGTGCGCACTGTACCTCTCGTTCTCGTTCAAATATCAAGTAAAATGCCACGGCGGCGTGACTCACATTTGCGAATAAATCTGCGGACCATAATTAAAGTCGCGCGTAACGTCGAACGGCACATCTGAAAAAAAGAAAATGGGTGCAACACGAGAACTTCCCACGAGGTAACCCATCATTGTACTACTTTCGCCAAAGCACACTTAACTGCAGAGTTCTGATGGGATCCGGTGCATTGTGCTGGTATGATCGCACCTGTTTAATTTCGCGCTGCAAATACATACACTCATTCCCCTTTTTTCCCCCTCCCGTCATTTGTTTCCTTTTGCGTGCGCACTGCACCTCCCGTTCTTGTTCTAATATCAAGTAAAATGCCACGGCGCCGTGACTCACATTTGCGAATAAACTTGAGGACCATAATTCAAGTCGCGCGTAACGTCGAAAGAATCATCTGCAAAAAAATGGGTGCAACACGAGGACTTCACAAGAAAATGGGTGAAATATAAGGACTTCGCAGGAGGTATCCCATGCTAGTAATACTCTCGCCCAAGCACCCTTACCTACGGAGTTCTGATAGAATCCGTTGCATTAGTGTTGGTACGATCGTACCTGTTTCATTTCGTGCTAAAAATACATACACTCCTTCTCCTTCCCTCCCCCTCCCATCAATTGTTTCCTTGTGCGTTCACACTGCACCTCTCCTTCTCGTTCTAATATCGATTAAAATGCCCCTGCTTCTTGACTCACATTTGCGTATAAACCAGCGGACTCTAGTTCCAGTCGCACGTAACGTCGAACGACCTGTCTGAAAAAAAATTGGTGCGACACGAGGACTTCCCAGGAGGTCACCAATCCGAGTACTACTCTCGCCAAAGCACACTTAATTGCGGAGTTCTGATGGGATCCGGTGCATTAGTGCTGGTATGATCGCACCTGTTTAATTTTGCTCTACAAATACATAAACTCATTCCCCTTTCTTCCCCCTCCCGTCATTTGTTTCCTTGTGCGTGAGCACTGCACCTCCCGTTCTCGTTCTAATATCAAGTAAAATTCTACAGCGCCGTGACTCACATTTGCGAATAAACCTGAGGACCATAATTCAAGTCGCGCGTAACGTCGAAAGAGTCATCTGCAAAAAAATGGGTGCAACACGAGGACTTCACAAGAAAATGGGTGAAATATAAGGACTTCGCAGGAGGTATCCCATGCTAGTACTACTCTCGCCCAAACACCCTTAACTACGGAGTTCTGATAGAATCCGTTGCATTAGTGCTGGTATGATCGTACCTGTTTCATTTCGTGCTGAAAATACATACACTCCTTCTCCTTCCCTCCCCCTCCCATCAATTGTTTCCTTGTGCGTTCACACTGCACCTCTCGTTCTCGTTCTAATATCGATTAAAATGCCCCTGCTTCTTGACTCACATTTGCGTATAAACCAGCGGACCATAGTTCCAGTCGCGCGTAACGTCGAACGACCCATTTGAAAAAAAATTGTTGCGATGCGAGAACTTCCCAAGAGGTCACCCATCCGAGTACTACGCTCGACAAAGCACACTTAACTACAGAGTTCTGATGGGATCCAGTGCATTAGTGCTGGTATGATGCCACTTGTTTAATTTTGCGCTTCAAATACATACACTCCTTCTCTTTTCTTCCTCCTCCCGTCATTTGTTTCCTTGTGCGTGCGCACTGCACCTCCCGTACTCGTTCTAATATCAAGTAAAATTTCACGGCGCCATGACTCACATTTGCGAATAAACCTGCGGACCATAAATCAAGTCGCGCGTAACGTTGAAAGAATCATCTGCAAAAAGATGGATGCAACACGAGGACCTCCCAAGAAAATGGGTGAAATATAAGGACTTCGCAGGAGGTCACCCATCCGAGTACTTTTCTCGCCCAAGCATCCTTAACTGCGGAGTTCTGATAGAATCCGTTGCATTAGTGCTGGTATGATCCCTCATGTTTCATTCTGCACTGCAAATACATACACTCTTTCTCCTCCCATCCCCCCTCCCGTCATTTGTTTCCTTGTGCGTGCACTCTGCATCTCTCTTTCTCGTTCTAATATCAAGTAATATGCCCCGGCACTGTGACTCACCTTTGCAAAAGAACCAACGATTTATAATTCCATTCGCGCGTAACGTCGAACAACCCATCCGAAAAAAATAGGTACAACACGAGGGCTTCCCAAGTAGTCACCCATCCGAGTACTACTCTCGCCCAAGCACACTTAACTGCAGAGTTCTGATGGGATCCAGGGCTTTAGTGCTGGTATGATCGCACCTGTTTAATTTTGCGCTGCAAATACATACACTCCTTCTCCTTTCTTCCCCCTCCCGTCATTTGTATCCTTGTGCGTTAATACTTCATCTCTCCATCTCGTTCTAATATCGATTAAAATGCCCCTGCTTCTTGACTCACATTTGCGTATGAACCAGGAGACCCTAGTTCCAGTCGCGCGTAACGTCGAACGACCCGTCTAAAAAAAAAATTAGTGCGACACGAGGACTTCCCAGGAGGTCACCCATCCGAGTACTACTCTCGCCCAAGCACACTTAACTGCGGAGTTCTGATGGAATCCGGTGCATTAGTGTTGGTATGATCGCACATGTTTAATTTTGCGCTGTAAATACATAAATTCCTTCCCCTTTCTTCCCCCTCCCGTTATTTGTTTCCTTGTGCGTGTGCACTGCACCTCTCGTTCTCGTTCAAATATCAAGTAAAATGCCACGGCGCCGTGACTCACATTTGCGAATAAATCTGCGGACCATAATTAAAGTCGCGCGTAATGTCGAACGGCACATCTGAAAAAAAAAAAATGGGTGCAACACGAGAACTTCCCACGAGGTAACCCATCATTGTACTACTTTCGCCAAAGCACACTTAACTGCGGAGTTCTGATGGGAACCGGTGCATTTGTGCTGGTATGATCGCACCTGTTTAATTTTGCGCTGTAAATACATAAACTCATTCCCCTTTCTTCCCCCTCCCATCATTTGTTTCCTTGTGCGTGCGCAGTGCACCTCCCGTTCTCGTTCTAATATCAAGTAAAATGCGACAGCACCGTGACTCACATTTGCAAATAAACCTGAGGACCATAATACAAGTCGTGCGTAACATCGAAAGAATCATCTGCAAAAAAATGGGTGCAACACGAGGACTTCACAAGAAAATGGGTGAAATATAAGGACTTCGCAGGAGGTAACCCATGCTAGTACTACTCTCGCCCAAGCACCCTTACCTACGGAGTTCTGATAGAATCCGTTGCATTAGTGCTGGTATGATCGCACCTGTTTCATTTCGCGTTGCAAATACATACACTCCATCTCCTTTTTTCCCCCTCCCGTCATTTGTTTCCTTGTGCGTGCGCACTGCACCTCTCGTTCTCGTTCAAATATCAAGTAAAATGCCACAGCGCCGTGACTCACATTTGCAAATAAATCTGCGGACCATAATTAAAGTCGCGCGTAATGTCGAACGGCACATCTGAAAAAAAAAATGGGTGCAACACGAGAACTTCCCAGGAGGTAACCCATCATTGTACTACTTTCACCAAAGCACACATAACTGCGGAGTTCTGATGGGATCCGGTGCATTTGTGCTGGTGTGACCGCACATGTTTAATTTCGTGCTGAAAATACATACACTCCTTCCCTCCCCCCCTCCCATCATTTGTTTCCTTGTGCGTTCACACTGCACCTTTCCTTCTTGTTCTAATATTGATTAAAATGCCCCTGATTCTTGACTCACATTTGCGTATAAACCAGCGGACCATAGTTCTAGTCGAGCGTAACGTCGAACGACCCATCTGAAAAAAAAAATTGTTGCGATACGAGGACTTCCCAAGAGGTCACCCATCCGAGTACTACTCTCGCCCAAGCACACTTAACTGCAGAGTTCTGATGGGATCCAGTGCATTAGTGCTGGTATGATGCCACTTGTTTAATTTTGTGCTTCAAATACATACACTCCTTCTCTTTTCTTCATTCTCCAGTCATTTGTTTCCTTGTGCGTGCGCACTGCACCTCCCGTACTCGTTCTAATATCAAGTAAAATGCCACGGCGCCGTGACTCACATTTACGAATAAATCTGCGGATTATAAATCAAGTCGCCCGTAATGTCGAAAGAATCATCTGCAAAAAGATGGGTGCAACACGAGGACCTCCCAAGAAAATGGGTGAAATATAAGGACTTCGCAGGAGGTCACCCACCCGAGTACTTTTCTTGCCCAAGCACCCTTAACTGCGGAGTTCTGATAGAATCCGTTGCATTAGTGCTGGTATGATCCCTCATGTTTCATTCTGCACTGCAAATACATACACTCTTTCTCCTTCAATCCCCCCTCCTGTCATTTGTTTCCTTGTGCGTGCACTCTGCATCTCTCTTTCTTGTTCTAATATCAAGTAATATGCCCTGGCACCGTGACTCACCTTTGCAAATGAACCAGCGGTTTATAATTCCATTCGCGCGTAACGTCGAACAACCCATCCAAAAAAAAATGGGTGCAACACGAGGGCTACCCAAGTGGTCACCCATCTGAGTACTACCATCGCCCAAGCACACTTAACTGCGGAGTTCTGATGGGATCCGGAGCTTTAGTGCTGGTATTATCGCACCTATTTAATTTCGCGCAGCAAATACATACACTCCTTCCCCTTTATTCCCCCTCTCGTCATTTGTTTCCTTGTGCGTTCACACTTCTCCTCTCATTCTCGTTCTAATATCGATTAAAATGCCCCTGCTTCTTGACTCACAATTGCGTATAAACCAGCGGACCCTATTTCCAGACGCGCGTAACGTCGAACGACCCGTCTGAAAAAAAATTGTTGCGATACGAGGACTTCTCAAGAGGTCACCCATCCGAGTACTACTCTCGCCCAAGCACACTTAACTGCAGAGTTCTAATGGGATCCAGTGCATTAGTGCTGGTATGATGCCACTTGTTTAATTTTGCGCTTCAAATACATACACTCCTTCTCTTTTCTTCCTCTTCCCGTCATTTGTTTCCTTATGCGTGCGCACTGCACCTCCCGTACTCGTTCTAATATCAAGTAAAATGCCACCGCGCCGTGACTCACATTGGCGAATAAACCTGCGGACCATAAATCAAGTCGCGCGTAACGTCGAAAGAATCATCTGCAAAAAGATGGGTGCAACACGAGGACCTCCCAAGAAAATGGGTGCAACACGAGGACTTCCCAAGTGGTCACCAATCTGAGTACTACTCTCGCCCAAGCACCCTTAACTGTGGAGTTCTGATAGAATCCGTTGCATTAGTGCTGGTATGATCCCTCATGTTTCATTCTGCACTGCAAATACATACACTCTTTCTCCTTCCATCCCTCATCCCGTCATTTGTTTCCCTGTGCGTGCACTCTTCATCTCTCTTTCTCGTTCTAATATCAAGTAATATGCCCCGGCACCGTGACTCACCTTTGCAAATGAACCAGTGGTTTATAATTCCATTCGCACGTAACGTCGAACAACCCATCCGAAAAAAAATTGGTGCAACACGAGGGCTTCCCAAGTGGTCACCCATCCGAGTACTACCCTCGCCCAAGCACACTTAACTACGGGGTTCTGATGGGATCCGGAGCTTTAGTGCTGGTATCATCGCACCTGTTTAATTTCGCGCTGCAAATACATACACTCCTACTCCATTCTTCCCCCTCCCGTTATTCGTTTCCTTGTGCGTTCACACTTCACCTCTCATTCTTGTTCTAATATCGATTAAAATGCCCCTACTTCTTGACTTACATTTGCGTATAAACCAGCGGACCCTAGTTCCAGACGCGTGTAACGTCGAACGACCCGTCTGAAAAAAAAATTGGTGCGACACGAGGACTTCCCAGGAGGTCACCCATCCGAGTACTAATATCACCCAAGCACACTTCACTACAGAGTTCTGATGGGATCCGGTGCATTAATGCTGGTATGATCGCACCTGTTTAATTTTGCGCTGCAAATACATAAACTCATTCCCCTTTCTTCCCCCTCCTGTCATTTGTTTCCTTGTGCGTGCGCACTGCACCTCCCGTTCTCGTTCTAATATCAAGTAAAATGCTACAGCGCCGTGACTCACATTTGCGAATAAACCTGAGGACCATAATACAAGTCGCGCGTAACGTCGAAAGAATCATCTGCAAAAAAATGGGTGCAACACGAGGACTTCACAAGAAAATGGGTCAAATATAAGGACTTCGCAGGAGGTAACCCATGCTAGTACTACTCTCACCTAAGCACCCTTACCAACGGATTTCTGATAGAATCCGTTGCATTAGTGCTGGTATGATCGCACCTGTTTCATTTCACGCTGCAAATACATACACTCCTTCTCCTTTCTTCCCCCTCCCATCATTTGTTTCCTTGTGCGTGCGCACTGTACCTCTTGTTCTCGTTCAAATATAAAGTAAAATGCCACGGCGCCGTGACTCACATTTGCGAATAAATCTGCAGACCATAATTAAAGTCGCGCGTAACGTCGAACGGCACATCTGAAAAAAAGAAAATGGGTGCAACACAAGAACTTCCGAGGAGGTAACCCATCATTGTACTACTTTCGCCAAAGCACACTTAACTGCGGAGTTCTGATGGGATCCGGTGCATTTGTGCTGGTGTGACCGCACCTGTTTAATTTCGTTCTGAAAATACATACACTCCTTCTTCCCTCCCCCCTCCCATCATTTGTTTTTTTGTGCGTTCACACTGTAACTCTCATTCTCGTTCTAATATCGATTAAAATGCCCCTGATTCTTGACTCACATTTGCGTATAAACCAGCGAACCATAGTTCCAGTTGCGCGTAACGTCGAACGACCCATTTGAAAAAAAATTGTTGCGATACGAGGACTTCCCAAGAGGTCACCCATCCGAGTACTAATCTCGCCCAAGCACACTTAACTGCAGAGTTCTGATGGGATCCAGTGCATTAGTGCTGGTATGATGCCACTTGTTTAATTTTGCGCTTCAAATACATACACTCCTTCTCTTTTCTTCCTCCTCCCGTCATTTGTTTCCTTGTGCGTGCGCACTGCACCTCCCGTACTTGTTTTAATATCAAGTAAAATGCCACGGCGCCGTGACTCATATTTGCGAATAAACATGCGGACCATAAATCAAGTCACGCGTAACGTCGAAAGAATCATCTGCAAAAAGATGGGTGCAACACGAGGACCTCCCAGGAAAATGGGTGAAATATAAGGACTTCGCAGGAGGTCACCCATCCGAGTACTTTTCTCGCCCAAGCACCCTTAACTGCGGAGTTATGATAGAATCCGTTGCATTAGTGCTGGTATGATCCCTCATGTTTCATTCTGCACTGCAAATACATACACTCTTTCTCCTCCCATCCCCCTCCCGTCATTTGTTTCCTTGTGCGTGCACTCTGCATCTTTCTTTCTCGTTCTAATATCAAGTAATATACCCCGGCATCGTGACTCACCTTTGCAAATGAACCAGCAGATTATAATTCCATTCGCGCGTAACGTCGAACAACCCATCCGAAAAAAAATTGGTGCAACACGAGGGCTTCCCAAGTGGTCACCCATCCGAGTACTACTCTCGCCCAAGCACACTTAACTACAGAGTTCTGATGGGATCCGGAGCTTTAGGGCTGGTATGATCGGACCTGTTTAATTTCACGCTGCAGATACATACACTCCTTCTCCTTTCTTCCCCCTCCCGTCATTTGTTTCCTTGTGCGTGCGCACTGCACCTCCCGTACTTGTTTTAATATCAAGTAAAATGCCACGGCGCCGTGACTCATATTTGCGAATAAACATGCGGACCATAAATCAAGTCACGCGTAACGTCGAAAGAATCATCTGCAAAAAGATGGGTGCAACACGAGGACCTCCCAGGAAAATGGGTGAAATATAAGGACTTCGCAGGAGGTCACCCATCCGAGTACTTTTCTCGCCCAAGCACCCTTAACTGCGGAGTTATGATAGAATCCGTTGCATTAGTGCTGGTATGATCCCTCATGTTTCATTCTGCACTGCAAATACATACACTCTTTCTCCTCCCATCCCCCTCCCGTCATTTGTTTCCTTGTGCGTGCACTCTGCATCTTTCTTTCTCGTTCTAATATCAAGTAATATACCCCGGCATCGTGACTCACCTTTGCAAATGAACCAGCAGATTATAATTCCATTCGCGCGTAACGTCGAACAACCCATCCGAAAAAAAATTGGTGCAACACGAGGGCTTCCCAAGTGGTCACCCATCCGAGTACTACTCTCGCCCAAGCACACTTAACTACAGAGTTCTGATGGGATCCGGAGCTTTAGGGCTGGTATGATCGGACCTGTTTAATTTCACGCTGCAGATACATACACTCCTTCTCCTTTCTTCCCCCTCCCGTCATTTGTTTCCTTGTGCGTGCGCACTGCACCTCCCGTACTTGTTTTAATATCAAGTAAAATGCCACGGCGCCGTGACTCATATTTGCGAAAAAACTTGCGGACCATAAATCAAGTCACGCGTAACGTCGAAAGAATCATCTGCAAAAAGATGGGTGCAACACGAGGACCTCCCAAGAAAATGGGTGAAATATAAGGACTTCGCAGGAGGTCACCCATCCGAGTACTTTTCTCGCCCAAGCACCCTTAACTGCGGAGTTATGATAGAAACCGTTGCATTTGTGCTGGTATGATCCCTCATGTTTCATTATACACTGCAAATACATACACTCTTTCTCCTCCCATCCCCCTCCCGTCATTTGTTTCCTTGTGCGTGCACTCTGCATCTTTCTTTCTCGTTCTAATATCAAGTAATATGCCCTGGCACCGTGACTCACCTTTGTAAATGAACCAGCGGTTTATAATTCCATTGGCGCATAACGTCGAACTACCCATCCGAAAAAAAATAGGTGCAACACGAGGGCTTCCCAGGTGGTCACCGATCCGAGTACTAATCTCGCCCAAGCACACTTCACTGTAGAGTTCTGATGGGATCCCGTGCATTAGTGCTGGTATGATGCCACTTGTTTAATTTTGCACTTCAAATACATACACTCCTTCTCTTTTATTCCACCTCCCGTCATTTGTTTCCTTGTGCGTGCGCATTGCACCTCCCGTACTCCTTCTAATATCAAGTAAAATGCCACGGCGCCGTGACTCACATTTGCGAATAAACCTGCGGACCATAAATCAAGTCGCCCGTAACGTCGAAAGAATCATCTGCAAAAAGATAGGTGCAACACGAGGATCTCCCAAGAAAATGGGTGAAATATAAGGACTTCGCAGGAGGTCACCCATCCGAGTACTTTTCTCGCCCAAGCACCCTTAACTGCGGAGTTCTGATAGAATCCGTTGCATTAGTGCTGGTATGATCCCTCATGTTTCATTCCGCACTGCAAACACATACATTCTTTCTCATTCCATCCCCCCTCCCGTTATTTGTTTTCTTGTGCGTGCACTCTGCATCTCTCTTTCTCGTTCTAATATCAAGTAAAATGTCACGGCGCCGTAACTCACATTTGCGAATAAACGTGCGGACCATAAATCAAGTCTCGCGTAACGTCGAAAGAATCATCTGCAAAAAGATGGGTGCAACACGAGGACCTCCCAAGAAAATGGGTGAAATATGAGGACTTCGCAGGAAGTAACCCATCATTGTACTAATTTCGCCCAAGCATCCTTAACTGCGGAGTTCTGATGGGATCCGGTGCATTTGTGCTGGTGTGACCGCACCTGTTTAATTTCGTGCTGAAAATACATACACTCCTTCTTCCCTCCCCCCCTCCCATCATTTGTTTCCTTGTGCATGCACTATGCATATCTCTTTCTCGTTCTAATATCAAGTAATATGCCCCGGCACCGTGACTCACCTTTACAAATGAACCAGCAGTTTATAATTCCATTTGCGCGTAACGTCGAAAAACCCATCCGAAAAAAAATAGGTGCAACATGAGGGCTTCCCAAGTGGTCACCCATCCGAGTACTACTCTCGCCCAAGCACACTTAACTGCGGAGTTCTGATGGGATCCGGTGCATTGATGGTATGATCGCACCCATTTAATTCTGCACTGCAAATACATAAACTCCTTCTCCTTTCTTTCCCTCCCGTCATTTGTTTCCTTTTGCGTGCGCACTGCACCTCCCGTGCTCGTTCTAATATCAAGTAAAATGCTACGGTGCCGTGACTCACATTTGCGAATAAACCTTAGGACCATAATTCAAGTCGCGCGTATCGTCGAAAGAATCATCTGCAAAAAAATGGGTGCAACACGAGGACTTCATAAGAAAATGGGTGAAATATAAGGACTTCACAGGAGGTCACCCATCCTAGTGCTTCTCTCGCCCAAGCACCCTTAACTTGCGGAGTTCTGATAGAATCCGTTGCATTGGTGCTGGTATGATTGCTTATGTTTCATTCTGCGCTGCAAATACATACACTTTTTCTCCCTCCATCCCCCCTCCCGTCATTTGTTTCCTTGTGCGTGCACTCTGCATCTCTTCTTCTCGTTCTAATATCGATGAAAATGCCCCTGCTTCTTGACTCACATTTGCGTATAAACCAGTAGACCCTCGTTCCAGTCGCGCTTAACGTCGAACGACCCGTCTGAAAAAAAAATTAGTGCGACACGAGGACTTCCCAAGAGGTCACCCATCTGAGTACTACTCTCGCCCAAGCACAATTAACTGCGGAGTTCTGATGGGATCCGGTGCATTAGTGCTGGTATGATCGCACCCGTTTAATTTTGCGCTGCAAATACATAAACTCTTTCTCCTTCCATCGCCCCTCCCGTCATTTGTTTCCTTTTGCGTGCACTCTGCATCTCTCTTTCTCGTTCTAATATCAAGTAATATGCCCCGGCACCGTGACTCACCTTTGCAAATGAACCAGCGGTTTAAAATTCCATTCGCGCGTAACGTCGAACAACCCATCCGAAAAAAAATAGGAGCAACACGAGGGCTTCCCAGGTGGTCACCCATCCTAGTGCTACTCTCGCCCAAGCACCCTTAACTTGCGGAGTTCTGATAGAATCCGTTGCATTGATGCAGGTATGATTGCTCATGTTTCATTGTGCGCTGCAAATACATACACTTTTTCTCCCTCCACCCCCCCTCCCGTCATTTGTTTCCTTATGCGTTCACACTTCACCTCTCATTCTCGTTCTAATATTGATTGAAATGCCCCTGCTTCTTGACTCACATTTGCGTATAAACTAGCGGACCCTAGTTCCAGACGCGCGTAACGTCGAACAACCCGTCTGAAAAAAAATTGATACGACACGAGGACTTCCCAAGAGGTCAACCATCCGAGTACTAATCTCGCCAAGCACACTTAACTGCGGAGTTCTGATGGGATCTGGGGCTTTAGTGCTGGTATGATCGCACCTGTTTAATTTCGCGCTGCAAATACATACACTCCTTCACCTTTCTTCCCCCTCCCGTCATTTGTTTTCTTGTGCGTTCACACTTCACCTCTCATTCTCGTTCTAATATCAATTAAAATGCCCCTGCTTCTTGACTCACATTTGCGTATAAACCAGCGGACCCTAGTTCCAGACGAGCGTAACGTCGAACGACCAGTCTGAAAAAAAAAATTGGTGCGACACGAGGACTTCACAAGAAAATTGGTGAAATATAAGGACTTCGCAGGAGATAACCCATGCTAGTACTACTCTCGCTCAAGTACCCTTACCTACGGAGTTCTGATAGAATCTGTTGCATTAGTGTTGGTATGATCGCACCTGTTTCATTTCGTGCTGAAAATACATACACTCCTTCTCCTTCCCTCCCCCTCCCATCAATTGTTTCCTTGTGCGTTCACACTGCACCTCTCCTTCTCGTTCTAATAACGATTAAAATGCCCCTGCTTTTTGACTCACATTTGAGTATAAACCAGCGGACCCTAGTTCCAGTCGCGCGTAACATCGAACGACCCGTCGGAAAAAAAATTTGTGCAACACGAGGACTTCCCAGGAGGTCACCCATCCGGGTACTACTCTCGCCCAAACACACTTAACAACGGAGTTCTAATGGGATCCGGTGCATTAGTGCTGGCATGATCACACCCGTTTAATTCTGCGCTGCAAATACATAAACTCCTTCTCCTTTCTTGCCCCTCCCGTCATTTGTTTCCTTGTGCGTGCGCACTGCACCTCCCGTGCTCGTTCTAATATCAAGTAAAATGCTACGGTGCCGTAACTCACATTTGCGAATAAACCTGAGGACCATAATTCAAGTCGCGCGTATCGTCGAAAGAATCATCTGCAAAAAAATGGGTACAACACGAGGACTTCCTAAGAAAATGGGGAAATATAAGGACTTCGCAGGAGGTCACCCATCCTAGTGCTACTCTCGCCCGAGCACCCTTAACTTGCGGAGTTCTGATAGAATCCGTTGCATTGATGCAGGTATGATTGCTCATGTTTCATTGTGCGCTGCAAATACATAAACTTTTTCTCCCTCCACCCCCCCTCCCGTCATTTGTTTCCTCGTGCGTGCACTGTGCATCTCTTTTTCTCGTTCTAATATCGATTAAAATGCCCCTGCTTCTTGACTCACATTTGCGTATAAACTAGTGGACCCTAGTTCCAGTCGCGCGTAACGTCGAACGACCCGTCTGAAAAAAAAATTAGTGCGACACGAGGACTTCCCAGGAGGTCTCCAATCCGAGTACTACTCTCGCCCAAGCACACTTAACTGCGGAGTTCTGATGGGATCCGGTGCATTAGTGCTGGTATGATCGCACCTATTTAATTTCGCGCTGCAAATATGTAAACTCCTTATCCTTTCTTCCCCTTCTCGTCATTTGTTTCCCTGTGCGTGCGCACTGCACCTCTCGTTCTCATTCAAATATCAAGTAAAATGCCATGGCGCCGTGACTCACATTTGCGAATAAATCTGTGGACCATAATTAAAGTCGCGCATAACGTCGAACGACACATCTGAAAAAAAGAAAATGGGTGCAACACGAGAACTTCCCATGAGGTAACCCATCATTGCACTACTTTCGCCAAAGCACACTTAACTGCGGAGTTCTGATGGGATGCGGTGCATTTGTGCTGGTGTGACCGCACCTGTTTAATTTCGTGCTGAAAATACATACACTCCTTCTTCCCTCCCCCTTCCCATCATTTGTTTCCTTGTGCGTTCACACTGCACCTCTTCTTCTCGTTCGAATATTGATTAAAATGCCCCTGATTCTTGACTCACATTTGCGTATAAACCAGCGGACCATAGTTCCAGTCGCGTGTAACGTCGAACGACCCATCTGCAAAAAAATTGTTGCGATACGAGAACTTCCCAAGAGGTCACCCATCCGAGTACTACTCTCGCCCAAGCACACTTAACTGCAGAGTTCTGATGGGATCCAGTGCATTAGTGTTAGTATGATACCACTTGTTTAATTTTGCACTTCAAATACATACACTCCTTCTCTTTTATTCCACCTCCCGTCATTTGTTTCCTTGTGCGTGCGCAATACACCTCCCGTACTCGTTCTAATATCAAGTAAAATGTCACGGCGCCGTAACTCACATTTGCGAATAAACGTGCGAACCATAAATCAAGTCTCGCGTAACGTCGAAAGAATCATCTGCAAAAAGATGGGTGCAACACGAGGACCTCCCAAGAAAATGGGTGAAATATAAGGACTTCGCAGGAGGTCACCCATCCGAGTACTTTTCTCGCCCAAGCACCCTTAACTGCGGAGTTCTGATAGAATCCGTTGCATTTGTGCTGGTATGATCCCTCATGTTTCATTCTGCACTGCAAATACATACACTCTTTTTCCTTCCATCCCCCCTCCTGTCATTTGTTTCCTTGTGCGTGCACTCTGCATCTCTCTTTCTCGTTCTAATATCAAGTAATATGCCCCGGCACTGTGACTCACCTTTGCAAATGAACCAGCGGTTTATAATTCCATTCGCGCTTAACGTCGAACAACCCATCCGAAAAAAAATAGGTGCAACACGAGGGCATCGCAAGTGGTCACCCATCCGAGTACTACTCTCGCCCAAGCACACTTAACTGCAGAGTTCTGATGGGATCCGGAGCTTTAGTGCTGGTATGATCGCACCTGTTTAATTTCGTGCTGCAAATACATACACTCATTCTCCTTTCTTCCCCCGCCCGTCATTTGTTTCCATGTGCGTTCACACTTCAGCTCTCATTCTCGTTCTAATATCGATTAAAATGCCCCTGCTTCTTGACCCACATTTGCGTATAAACCAGCGGACCCTAGTTCCAGTCGCGCGTAACGTCGAACGACCCGTCTCAAAAAAAATTAGTGCGACACGAGGACTTCCCAGGAGGTCTCCAATCCGAGTACTACTCTCGCCCAAGCACACTTAACTGCGGAGTTCTGATGGGATCCGGTGCATTAGTGCTGGTATGATCGCACCTGTTTAATTTTTGCGCTGCAAATACGTAAACTCATTCCCCTTTCTTCCCCCACCCGTTACTTGTTTCCTTGTGCGTGCGCACTGCACCTCCCGTTCTCGTTCTAATATCAAGTAAAATGTTACAGCGCCGTGACTCACATTTGCGAATAAACCTGAGGACCATAATTCAAGTCGCGCGTAACGTCGAAAGAATTATCTGCAAAAAAATGGGTCCAACACGAGGACTTCACAAGAAAATGGGTAAAATACAAAGACTTCGCAGGAGGTAACCCATGCTAGTATTACTCTCGCCCAAACACCCTTACCTATGGAGTTCTGATAGAATCCGTTGCATTAGTGCTGGTATGATCGTACCTGTTTCATTTCGTGCTGAAAATACATGCACTCCTTCTCCTTCCCTCCCCCTCCCATCAATTGTTTCCTTGTGCGTGCACTCTGCATCTCTCTTTCTCGTTTTAATATCGATTAAAATGCCCCTGCTTCTTGACTCACATTTGCGTATAAACCAGCGGACCCTACTTCCAGTCGCGCGTAACGTCGAACGACCCGTCTGGAAAGAAATTAGTGCGACACGAGGACTTCCCAGGATGTCACCCATCCGAGTACTGCTCTCGCCCAAGCACACTTAACTGCGGAGTTTTGATGGGATCCGGTGCATTAGTACTGGTATGCTCGCACATGTTTAATTTCGCACTGCAAATACACAAACTCCTTCTCCTTTCTTCCCCCTCCCGGCATTTGTTTCCTTGTGCGTGCGCACTGCACCTCTCGTTCTCGTTCAAATATCAAGTAAAATGTCACGGCACCGTGACTCACATTTGCGAATAAATCTGCGGACCATAATTAAAGTCGCGCGTAACGTCGAACGGCACATCTGAAAAAAAGAAAATGGGTGCAACATGAGAACTTCCCAGGAAGTAACCCATCATTGTACTAATATCGCCAAAGCACAGTTAACTGCGGAGTTCTGATGGGATCCGGTGCATTTGTGCTGGTGTGACCGCACTTGTTTAATTTCGTGCTGAAAATACATACACTCCTTCTTCCCTCCCCCCCTCCCATCATTTGTTTCCTTGTGCGTTCACACTTAACCTCTCCTTCTCGTTCTAATATCGATTAAAAAGACCCTGATTCTTGACTCACATTTGCGTATAAACAAGCGGACCATAGTTCCAGTCGCGCGTAACGTCGAACGACCCATCTAAAAGAAAATTGTTGCGATACGAGGACTTCCCAAGAGGACACCCATCCAAGAACTATTTTCTCCCAAGCACGCTTAACTGCAGAGTTCTGATGGGATCCAGTGCATTAGTGCTGGTATAATCGCACCTGTTTAATTTCGCGCTGCAAATACATACACTCCTTCTCTTTTCTTCCCCATCCCGTCATTTGTTTCCTAGTGCGTGCGAACTGCACCTCCCATACTCGTTCTAATATCAAGTAAAATGCCACGAGTTCTGATAGAATCCGTTGCATTGGAGCTGGTATGATTGCTCATGTTTCATTCTGCGCTGCAAATACTTACACTTTTTCTCCCTCAATCCCCCCTCCCATCATTTGTTTCCTTGTGCGTGCACTCTGCATCTCTCCTTCTCGTTCTAATATCGATTAAAATGCCCCTGCTTCTTGACTCATATTTGCGTATAAACCAGTGCACCCTAGTTCCAGTCGCGCGTAACGTCGAACGACCCGTCTGAAAAAAAAAAATTAGTGCGACACGAAGACTTCCCAGGAGGTCACCCATCCGAGTACTAATCTCGCCCAAGCACACTTAACTGCAGAATTCTGATGGGATCCGGTGCATTAGTGCTGGAATGATCGCACTTGCTTAATTTTGCGCTGCAAATACATAAAATCCTTCTCCTTTCTTCCCCCTCCCGTCATTTGTTTCCTTGTGCGTGCGCACTGTACCTCTTGTTCTCGTTCAAATATCAAGTAAAATGCCACAGCGCCATGACTCACATTTGCGAATAAATCTGCGGACCATAATTAAAGTCGCGCGTAACGTCGAACGGCACATCTGAAAAAAAGAAAATGGGTGCAACACGAGAACTTCCCAGGAGGTAACCCATCATTGTACTACTTACGCCAAAGCACACTTAACTGCGAAGTTCTGATGGGATCCGGTGCATTTGTGCTGGTGTGACCGCACCTGTTTAATTTCGTGCTGAAAATACAAACACTCCTTCTTCCCTCCCCCATTCCATCATTTGTTTCCTTGTGCGTTCACGCTGCACCTCTCCTTCTCGATCTAATATCGATTAAAATGCTCCTGATTCTTGACTCACATTTGCGTATAAACCAGCGAACCATAGTTCCAGTCACGCGTAACGTCGAACGACCAATCTGAAAAAAAAAAGTTGCAACACGAGGGCTTCCCAAGTGGTCACCCATCCGAGTACTACTCTCGCCCAAGCACACTTAACTGCGGAGTTCTGATGGGATCCGGAGCTTTAGTGCTAGTATGATCGCACCTGTTTAATTTCGCGCTGCAAATACATACACTCCTTCTCCTTTCTTCCCCTTCCCGTCATTTGTTTCCCTGTGCGTTCACACTTCACCTCTCATTCTCGTTCTAATATCGATTAAAATGCCCCTGCTTCTTCACCCACATTTGCGTATAAACCAGCGGACCCTAGTTCCAGTCGCACGTAACGTCGAACGACCCGTCTCAAAAAAAATTAGTGCGACACGAGGACTTCCCAGGAGGTCTCCAATCCGAGTACTACTCTCGCCCAAGCACACTTAACTGCGGAGTTCTGATGGGATCCGGTGCATTAGTGCTGGTATGATCGCACCTGTTTAATTTTTGCGCTGCAAATACGTAAACTCATTCCCCTTTCTTCCCCCACCCGTTACTTGTTTCCTTGTGCGTGCGCACTGCACCTCCCGTTCTCGTTCTAATATCAAGTAAAATCCTACAGCGCCGTGACTCACATTTGCGAATAAACCTGAGGACCATAATTCAAGTCGCGCGTAACGTCGAAAGAATTATCTGCAAAAAAATGGGTCCAACACGAGGACTTCACAAGAAAATGGGTAAAATACAAAGACTTCGCAGGAGGTAACCCATGCTAGTATTACTCTCGCCCAAACACCCTTACCTATGGAGTTCTGATAGAATCCGTTGCATTAGTGCTGGTATGATCGCACCTGTTTCATTTCGTGCTGAAAATACATGCACTCCTTCTCCTTCCCTCCCCCTCCCATCAATTGTTTCCTTGTGCGTGCACTCTGCATCTCTCTTTCTCGTTTTAATATCGATTAAAATGCCCCTGCTTCTTGACTCACATTTGCGTATAAACCAGCGGACCCTACTTCCAGTCGCGCGTAACGTCGAACGACCCGTCTGGAAAAAAATTAGTGCGACACGAGGACTTCCCAGGATGTCACCCATCCGAGTACTGCTCCCGCCCAAGCACACTTAACTGCGGAGTTTTGATGGGATCCGGTGCATTAGTACTGGTATGCTCGCACATGTTTAATTTCGCACTGCAAATACACAAACTCCTTCTCCTTTCTTCCCCCTCCCGTCATTTGTTTCCTTGTGCGTGCGCACTGCACCTCTCGTTCTCGTTCAACTATCAAGTAAAATGCCACGGCACCGTGACTCACATTTGCGAATAAATCTGCGGACCATAATTAAAGTCGCGCGTAACGTCGAACGGCACATCTGAAAAAAAGAAAATGGGTGCAACATGAGAACTTCCCAGGAAGTAACCCATCATTGTACTAATTTCGCCAAAGCACACTTAACTGCGGAGTTCTGATGGGATCCGGTGCATTTGTGCTGGTATGATCGCACCTGTTTAATTTTACGCTGCAAATACATAAACTCATTCCCCTTTCTTCCCCCTCCCGTCATTTGTTTCCTTGTGCGTGCGCACTGCACCTCCCGTTCTCGTTCTAATATCAAGTAAAATGCTACAGCACCGTGACTCACATTTGCGAATAAACCTGAGGACCATAATACAAGTCGCGCGTAATGTCGAAAGAATCATCTGCAAAAAAATGGGTGCAACAGGAGGACTTCACAAGAAAATGGGTGAAATATAAGGACTTCGCAGGAGGTAACCCATGCTAGTACTACTCTCGCCCAAGCATCCTTACCTACGGAGTTCTGATAGAATCCGTTGCATTAGTGCTGGTATGATCGCACCTGTTTCATTTCGCGCTGCAAATACATACACTCCTTCTCCATTCTTCCCCCTCCCGTCATTTGTTTCCTTGGGCGTGCGCACTGCACCTCTCGTTCTCGTTCAAATGTCAGGTAAAATGCCACGGCGCCGTGACTCACATTTGCGAATAAATCTGCGGACCATAATTAAAGTCGCGCGTAATGTCTAACGGCACATCTGAAAAAAAAAGGGTGCAACACGAGAACTTCCCAGGAGGTAACCCATCATTGTACTACTTTCGCCAAAGCACACATAACTGCGGAGTTCTTATGGGATCTGGTGCATTTGTGCTGGTGTGACCGCACATGTTTAATTTCGTGCTGAAAATACATACACACCATCTTCCCTCCCCCCCTCCCATCATTTGTTTCCTTGTGCGTTCACACTGCACCTCTCCTTCTCGTTCTAATATCGATTAAAATGCCCCTGATTCTTGACTCACATTTGCGTATAAACCAGCGGACCATAGTTCCAGTCGCGCGTAACGTCGAACGACCCATCTGAAAAAAAATTGTTGCGATACGAGGACTTCCCGAGAGGTCACCCATCCGAGTACTACACTCGCCCAAGCACACTTAACTGCAGAGTTCTGATGGGATCCAGTGCATTAGTGCTGGTATGATGCCACTTGTTTAATTTTGCGCTTCAAATACATACACTCCTTCTCTTTTCTTCCTCCTCCCGTCATTTGTTTCCATGTGCGTGCGCACTGCACCTCCCGTACTCGTTTTAATATCAAGTAAAATACCACGGCGCCGTAACTCACATTTGCGAATAAACCTGCGAACCATAAATCAAGTCGCCTGTAACGTTGAAAGAATCATCTACAAAAAGATGGGTTCAACACGAGGACCTACCAAGAAAATGGGTGAAATATAAAGACTTGGCATGAGGTCACCCATCCGAGTACTTTTCTCGCCCAAGCACCCTTAACTGCGGAGTTCTGATAGAATCCGTTGCATTAGTGCTGGTATGATCCCTTATATTTCATTCTGCACTGCAAATACATGCACTCTTTCTCCTCCCATCCCCCCTCCCGTCATTTGTTTCCTTGTGCGTGCACTCTGCATCTCTCTTTCTCGTTCTAATATCAAGTAATATGCCCCGGCACCGTGACTCACCTTTACAAATAAACCAGCGGTTTATAATTCCATTCGCGCGTAACGTCGAACAACCCATCCGAAAAAAAATAGGTACAACACGAGGGCTTCCCAAGTGGTCACCCATCCGAGTACTACTCTCGCCCAAGCACACTTAACTGCGGAGTTCTGATGGGATCCGGGGCTTTAGTGCTGGTATGATCGCACCTGTTTAATTTTGCGCTGCAAATACATATACTCCTTCTCCTTTCTTCCCCCTCCCGTCATTTGTTTCCTTGTGCGTTAACACTTCACCTCTCATTCTCGTTCTAATATCGATTAAAATGCCCCTGCTTAGTGACTCACATTTGCGTATAAACCAGCGGACCCTAGTTCCAGACGCGCCTAACGTCGAACGACCCGTCTGAAAAAAAATTGGTGCGACACGAGGACTTCCCAGGAAGTCACCCATCCGAGTACTAATCTCACCCAAGCACACTTAACTACGGAGTTCTGATGGGATCCGGTGCAATAGTGCTTGTATGATCGCACCCATTTAATTTTGCGCTACAATTACATAAACTCATTCCCCTTTCTTCCCCCTCCCGTCATTTGTTTCCTTGTGCGTGCGCACTGCACCTCCCGTTCTCGTTCTAATATCAAGTAAAATGCCACGGCGCCGTGACTCACATTTGCGAATAAACCTGAGGACCATAATTCAAGCCGCGCGTAACGTGGAAAGAATCATCAGCAAAAAAATGGGTGCAACACGATGACTTCACAAGAAAATGGGTGAAATATAAGGACTTCGCAGGAGGTAACCCATGCTAGTACTACTCTCGCCCAAGCACCCTTACCTACGGAGTTATGATAGAATCCATTGCATTAGTGTGTTATGATCGCACCTGTTTCATTTCGCGCTGAAAATACATACACTCCTTCTCCTTCCCTCCCCCTCCCATCATTTGTTTCCTTGTGCGTGCACACTGCACCTCCCGTTCTCGTTCTAATATCAAGTAAAATGCTACAGCGCCGTGACTCACATTTGCGAATAAACCTGAGGACCATAATTCAAGTCGCGCGTAACGTCGAAAGAATCATCTGCAAAAAAATGGGTGCAACACGAGGACTTCACAAGAAAATGGGTGAAATATAAGGACTTCGCAGGAGGTAACCCATGCTAGTACTACTCTCGCCCAAGCACCCTTACCTATCGAGTTATGATAGAATCCTTTGCATTAGTGTGTTATGATCGCACCTGTTTCATTTCGCGCTGAAAATACAAACACTCCTTCTCCTTCCCTCCCCCTCCCATCAATTGTTTCCTTGTGCGTTCACACTTCACCTCTCCTTCTCGTTCTAATATCGATTAAAATGCCCCTGCTTCTTGACTCACATTTGCGTATAAACCAGTGGACCCTAGTTCCAGTCGCGCGTAACGTCGTACGACCCGTCTGAAAAAAAAATTAGTGCGACACGAGGACTTCCCAGGAGGTCACCCATCCGAGTACTACTCTCGCCCAAGCACACTTAACTGCGGAGTTCTGATGGGATCCGGTGCATCAGTGCTGGTATGATCATACCTATTTAATTTGGCGCTGCAAATACATAAACTCCTTCTCCTTTCTTCCCCCTCCCGTCATTTGTTTCCTTGTGCGTGCGCACTGCACCTCTCGTTCTCGTTCAAATATCAAGTAAAATGTCACGGCACCGTGACTCACATTTGCGAATAAATCTGCGGACCATAATTAAAGTCGCGCGTAACATCGAACAGCACATCTGAAAAAAAGAAAATGGGTGCAACACGAGAACTTCCCAAGAGGTAACCCATCATTGTACTACTTTCGCCAAACCACACTTAACTGCAGAGTTCTGATGGGATCCAGTACATTAGTGCTGGTATGATTCCACTTGTTTAATTTTGCGCTTCATATACATACACTCCTTCTCTTTTCTTCCTCCTCCCGTCATTTGTTTCCTTGTGCGTGCGCACTGCACCTCCCGTACTCGTTCTAATATCAAGTAAAATGCCACGACGCCATGACTCACATTTGCGAATAAACCTGCGGACCATAAATCAAGTCGCGCGTAACGTCGAAAGAATCATCTGTAAAAAGATGGGTGCAACACGAGGACCTCCCAAGAAAATGGGTGCAACACAAGGACTTCCCAAGTGGTCACCAATCTGAGTACTACTCTCGCCCAAGCACCCTTAACTGTCGAGTTCTGATAGAATCCGTTGCATTAGTGCTGGTATGATCCCTCATGTTTCATTGTGCACTGCAAATACATACACTCTTTCTCCTTCCATCCCTCCTCCCGTCATTTGTTTCCTTGTGCGTGCACTCTTCATCTCTCTTTCTCGTTCTAATATCAAGTAATATGCAACGGCACCGTGACTCACCTTTGCAAATGAACCAGCGGTTTATAATTCCATTCGCGCGTAACGTCGAACAACCCATCCGAAAAAAAATTGGTGCAACACGAGGGCTTCCCAAGTGGTCACCGATCCGAGTACTACCCTCGCCCAAGCACACTTAACTACGGGGTTCTGATGGGATCCGGAGCTTTAGTGCTGGTATCATCGCACCTGTTTAATTTTGCGCTGCAAATACATACACTCCTTCTCCATTCTTCCCCCTCCCGTTATTTGTTTCCTTGTGCGTTCACACTTCACCTCTCATTCTCGTTCTAATATCGATTAAAATGCCCCTGCTTCTTGACTCACATTTGCGTATAAACCAGCAGACCCTAGTTCCAGACGCGCGTAATGTCGAACGACCCGTCTGAAAAAAAATTGGTGCGACACGAGGACTTCCCAAGAGGTCACCCATCTGATTACTAATATCGCCCAAGCACACTTAACTGCAGAGTTCTGATGGGATCCGATGCATTAGTGCTGGTATAATAACACCTATTTAATTTCGCGCTGCAAATACATGAACTCATTCCCCTTTCTTCCCCCTCCTATCATTTGTTTCCTTGTGCGTGCGCATTGCACCTCCCGTGCTCGTTCTAATATCAAGTAAAATGCTACGGTGCCGTGACTTACATTTGCGAATAAACCTGAGTACCATAATTCAAGTCGCGCGTATCGTCGAAACAATCATCTGCAAAAAAATGGGTGCAACACGAGGACTTCCTAAGAAAATTGGTGAAATATAAGGACTTCGCAGGAGGTCACCCATCCTAGTGCTACTCTCGCCCAAGCACCCTTAACTTGCGGAGTTCTGATAGAATCCGTTGCATTCGTGCTGGTATGATTGCTCATGTTTCATTATGCGCTGCAAATACATACACTTTTTCTCCCTCCATCCCCCCTCCCGTCATTTGTTTCCTTGTGCGTGCACTCTGCATCTCTCCTTCTCGTTCTAATATCGATTAAAATGCCCCTGCTTCTTGACTCACATTTGCGTATAAACCAGCGGACCTTAGTTCCAGTCGCGCGTAACGTCGAACGACCCGTCTGAAAAAAAATTAGTGCGACACGAGGACTTCCCAGGAGGTCACCCATCCGAGTACTACTCTCGCCCAAGCACACTTAACTGCGAAGTTCTGATGGGATCTGGTGCATTAGTGCTGGTAAGATCGAACCCGTTTAATTCAACGCTACAAATACATAAACTCCTTCTCCTTTCTTCCCCCTCCCGTTATTTGTTTCCTTGTGCGTGCACACTGCACCTCTCGTTCTCGTTCAAATATCAAGTAAAATGCCACGGTGTCGTGACTCTCATTTGCGAATAAATCTGCGGACCATAATTAAAGTCGCGTGTAACATCGAACGGCACATCTGAAAAAAAAAGATGGGTGCAACTCGAGAACTTCACAAGAAAATGGGTGAAATATAAGGACTTCGCAGGAGATAACCCATGCTAGTACTACTCTCACCCAAGCACCCTTACCTACAGAGTTCTGATAGAATCCGTTGTATTAGTGCTGGTATGATCGCACCTGTTTCATTTCGTGCTGAAAATACATATACTCCTTCTCCTTCCCTCCCCCTCCCATCAATTGTTTCCTTGTGCGTTCACACTGCACATCTCCTTCTCGTTCTAATATCAATTAAAATACCGCTTCTTCTTGACTCACAATTGCGTATAAACCAGCGGACCCCAGTTCCAGTCGCGCGTAACGTCGAACGACCCGTCTTAAAAAAAATTGGTGCGACACGAGGACTTCCTAGGAGGTCACCCATCCGGGTACTACTCTCGCCCAAACACACTTAACTGCGAAGTTCTGATGGGATCCGGTGCATTAATGCTGGTATGATCGCACCTGTTTAATTCCGCGCTCCAAATACATAAACTCTTTCTCCTTTCTTCCCCCTCCCGCCATTTGTTTCCTTGTGCGTGCGCACTGCACCTTCCGTGCTCGTTCTAATATCAAGTAAAATGCTACGGTGCCGTGACTCACATTTGCGAATAAACCTGAGGACCATAATTCAAGTCGCGCGTATCGTCGAAAGAATCATCTGCAAAAAAATGGGTGCAACACGCGGACTTCCTAAGAAAATGGGTGAAATATAAGGACTTCGCAGGAGGTCACCCATCCTAGTGCTACTCTCGCCCAAGCACCCCTAACTTGCGGAGTTCTGATAGAATCTTTTGCATTGGTGCTGGCATGATTGCTCTTGTTTCATTCTGCGCTGTAAATACATACACTTTTTCTCCCTCCATCCCCCCTCCCGTCATTTGTTTCCTTGTGCGTGCACTCTGCATCTCTCCTTCTCGTTCTAATATCGATTAAAATGCCTCTGCTTCTTGACTCACATTTGCGTATAAACCAGTGGACCCTAGTTCCAGTCGCGCGTAACGTCGAACGACTCGTCTGAAAAAAAAAATTAGTGCGACACGAGGACTTCCCAGGAGGTCACCCATCCGAGTACTACTCTCGCCCAAGCACTATTATCTGCGGAGTTCTGATGGGATCTGGTGCATTAGTGCTGGTATGATCGCACCAGTTTAATTTCGCGCTGCAAATTCATAAACTCCTTCTCCTTTCTTCCCCCTCCCGTCATTTGTTTCCTTGTGCGTGCGCACTGCACCTCTCGTTCTCGTTCAAATATCAAGTAAAATGCCATGGCACCGTGACTCACATTTGCAAATAAATCTGCGGACCATAATTAAAGTCGCGCGTAACGTCGAACGGCACATCTGAAAAAAAGAAAATGGGTGCAATACGAGAACTTCCTAGGAGGGAACCCATCATTGTACTACTTTCGCCAAAGCACACTTAACTTCAGAGTTCTGATGGGATCCGGTGCATTTGTACTGGTGTGACCGCACCTGTTTAATTTCGTGCTGAAAATACATACACACCTTCTTCCCTCCCCCCCTCCCATCATTTGTTTCCTTGTGCGTTCACACTGCACCTCTCCTTTTCGTTGTAATATCGATAAAAATGCCCCTGATTTTTGACTCACATTTGCATATAAACCAGCGGACCATAGTTCCAATCGCGCGTAACGTCGAACGACCCATCTGAAAAAAAATTGTTGCGATACGAGGACTTCCCAAGAGGTCACCCATCCAAGTACTACTCTCGCCCAAGCACAATTAACTGCAGAGTTCTGATGGGATCCAGTGCATTAGTGTTGGTATGATGCCACTTGTTTAATTTTGCGCTTCAAATACATACACTCCTTCTCTTTTCTTCCTCCTCCCGTCATTTGTTTCCTTGTGCGTGCGCACTGCACCTCTCGTACTCGTTCTAATATCAAGTAAAATGCCACGGGGATGTGACTCAAATTTGCGAATAAACCTGCGGACCATAAATCAAGTCGCGCGTATCATCGAAAGAATCATCTGCAAAAAGATGGGTGCAACACGAGGACCTTCCAAGAAAATGGGTGAAATATAAGGACTTCGCAGGTGGTCACCCATCCGAGTACTTTTCTCGCCCAAGCACCCTTAACTGCGGAGTTCTGATAGAATCTGTTGCATTAGTCCTGGTATGATCCCTCATGTTTCATTCTGCACTGTAAATACATACACTCTTTCTCCTTCCATCCCCCCTCACGTCATTTGTTTCCTTGTGCGTCCACTCTGCATCTCTCTTTCTCGTTCTAATATCAAGTAATATACCCCGGCACTGTGACTCACCTTTGCAAATGAACCAGCGGTTTATAATTCCATTCGCGCGTAACGTCGAACAACACATCCGAAAAAAAATAGGTGCAACACGAGGGCTTCCCAAGTGGTCACCCATCCGAGTACTACCCTTGCCCAAGCACACTTAACTGCGGAGTTCTGATGGGATCCGGACCTTACTGCTGGTATGATCAAACCTATTAATTTCGCGCTGCAAATACATACACTCCTTCTCCTTTCTTCCCCCTCCCGTCATTTGTTTCCATGTGCGTTCACACTTCACCTCTCATTCTCGTTCTAATATCGATTAAAATACCCCTGCTTCTTGACTCACATTTGCGTATAAACCAGCGGACCCTAGTTCCAGACGCGCGTAACGTCGAACGACCTGTCTGAAAAAAAATTGGTGCGACACGAGAACTTCCCAGGAGGTCACTCATCCGAGTACTAATCTCGCCCAATCACACTTCACTGCGGAGTTCTGATGGGATCCGGTGCATTAGTGCTGGTATGATCGCACCTGTTTAATTTTGCGCTGCAAATACATAAACTCATTCTTCTTTCTTCCCCCTCCCGTCATTTTTTTCCTTGTGCGTGCGCACTGCACCTCCCGTTCTCGTTCTAATATCAAGTAAGATGCTACAGTGCCGTGACTCAGATTTGCAAATTAACCTGAGGACCATAAATCAAGTCGCGCGTATCGTCGAAAGAATCATCTGCAAAAAAATGGGTGCAACACGAGGACTTCACAAGAAAATGGGTGAAATATAAGGACTTCGCAGGAGGTAACCCATGCTAGTACTACTCTCGCCCAAGCACCCTTACCTACGGAGTTCTGATAGAATCCGTTGCATTAGTGCTGGTATGATCGCACCTGTTTCATTCCGTGCTGAAAATACATACACTCATTCTCCTTCCCTCCCCCTCCCATCAATTGTTTCCTTGTGCGTTCACACTGCACTTCTCCTTCTCGTTCTAATATCGATTAAAATGCCCCTGCTTCTTGACTCACATTTGCGTATAAATCAGCGGACCCTAGTTCCAGTCGCGCGTAGCGTCGAACGACCTGTCTGAAAAAAATTGGTGCGATACGAGGACTTCCCAGGAGGTCACCCATCCGAGTACTACTCTCGCATAAGCACACATAACTGCGGAGTTCTGATGGGATCCGGTGCATTAGTGCTGGTATGATCGCACCTGTTTAATTTCGCGCTGTAAATACATACACTCCTTCTCCTTTCTTCCCCCTCCCGTCATTTGTTTCTTTGTGCGTTCACACTTCACCTCTCATTCTCGTTCTAATATCGATTAAAATACCCCTGCTTCTTGACTCATATTTGCGTATAAACCAGCGGACCCTAGTTCCAGACGCGCGTAACGTCGAACGACCCGTCTGAAAAAAAATTTGTGTGACACGAGGACTTCCGAGGAGGTCACCCATCCGAGTACTAATCTCGCCCAAGCACACTTAACTGTGGAGTTCTGATGGGATCCGGTACATTAGTGCTGGTATGATCGCACCTGTTCAATTTTGCGCTGCAAATACATAAATTCATTCTCCTTTCTTCCCCCTCCCGTCATTTTTTTCCTTATACGTGCGCACTGCACCTCCCGTTCTCGTTCTAATATCAAGTAAAATGCTACAGCGCCGTGACTCACATTTGCGAATAAACCTGAGGACCATAATTCAAGTCGCCCGTATCGTCGAAAGAATCATCTGCAAAAAAATGGGTGCAACACGAGGACTTCACAAGAAAATGGGTGAAATATAAGGACTTCGCAGGAGGTAACCCATGCTAGTACTACTCTCCCCCAAGCACCCTTTCCTACGGAGTTCTGATAGAATCCCTTGCATTAGTGCTGGTATGATCGCACCTGTTTCATTTCGTGCTGAAAATACATACACTCATTCTCCTTCCCTCCCCCTCCCATCAATTGTTTCCTTGTGCGTTCACACTGCACCTCTCCTTCTCGTTCTAATATCGATTAAAATGCCCCTGCTTCTTGACTCACATTTGCGTATAAACCAGCGGACCCTAGTTCCAGTCGCGCGTAACGTCGAACGACCTGTCTTAAAAAAATTGGTGCGATAGGAGGACTTCCCAAGAGCTCACCCATCCGAGTACTACTCTCGCACAAGCACACTTAACTGCGGAGTTCTGATGGGATCCGGTGCATTAGTGCTGGTATGATCGCACCTGTTTAATTTTGCGCTGCAAATACATAAACTCCTTCTCCTTTCTTCCCCCTGCCGTCATTTGTTTCCTTGTGCGTGCGCACTGCACCTACCGTGCTCGTTCTAATATCAAGTAAAATGCTACGGTGCCGTGACTCACATTTGCGAATAAACCTGAGGACCATAATTCAAGTCGCGCGTATCGTCGAAAGAATCATCTGCAAAAAAATGGGTGCAACACGAGGACTTCCTAAGAAAATAGGTGAAATATAAGGACTTCGCAGGAGGTCACCCATCCTAGTGCTACTCTCGCCCAAGCACCCTTAACTTGTGGAGTTCTGATAGAATCCGTTACATTGGTGCTGGTATGATTGCTCATGTTTCATTCTGCGCTGCAAATACATACACTTTTTCTCCCTCCATCCCCCCTACCGTCATTTGTTTCCTTGTGCGTGCACTCTGCATCTCTCCCTCTCGTTCTAATATCGATAAAAATGCCCCAGCTTCTTGACTCACATTTGCGTATAAACCAGTGGACCCTAGTTCCAGTCGCGCGTAACCTCGAACGACCCGTCTGAAAAAAAAAAATTAGTGCGACACGAGGAATTCCCAGGAGGTCACCCATCCGGGTACAACTCTCGCCCAAGCACACTTAACTGCGGAGTTCTGATGGGATCCGGTGCATTAGTGCTGGTATGATCACACCTGTTTAATTTTGCGTTGCAAATACATAAACTCCTTCTCCTTTTTTTCCCCTCCCGTCATTTGTTTCCTTGTGCGTGCGCACTGCACCTCTCGTTCTCGTTCAAATATCAAGTAAAATGCCACGGCGTCGTGACTTACATTTGCGAATAAATCTGCGGACCATAATTAAAGTCGTGCGTAACGTCAAACGGCACATCTGAAAAAAAGAATGGGTGCAACACGAGAACTTCCTAGGAGGTAACCCATCATTGTACTACTTTCGCCAAACCACACTTAACTGCGGAGTTCTGATGGGATCCGGTACATTTGTGCTGGTGTGACCGCACCTGTTTAATTTTGTGCTGAAAATACATACACTCCTTCTTCCCTCCCCCCCTCCCATCATTTGTTTCCTTGTGAGTTCACACTGCACCTCTCCGTCTCGTTCTAATATCGATTGAAATGCCCTTGATTCTTGACTCACATTTGCGTATAAACTAGCGGACCAAAGTTCCAGTCGTGCGTAACGTCGAACGACCCATCTGAAAAAAAATTGTTGCGATACGAGAACTTCCCAAGAGGTCACCCATCCGAGTACTATTCTCGCCCAAGCACACTTAACTGCAGAGTTCTAATGGGATCCAGTGCAGTAGTGCTGGTATGATGCCACTTGTTTAATTTTGCGCTTCAAATATATACGCTCATTCTCTTTTCTTCCTCATCCCGTCATTTGTTTCCTTGTGCGTGCGCACTGCACCTCCCGTACTCGTTCTAATATCAAGTAAAATGCCACGGCTTCTTGACTCACATTTGCGTATAAACCAGCGGACCCTAGTTCCAGATGTGTGTAACGTCGAACGACCCGTCTGAAAAAACATTTGTGCGATACGAGTACTTCCCAGGAGGTCACCCATCCGATTACTAATCTCGCCCAAGCACACATAACTGCGGAGTTCTGATGGGATCCGGTGCATTAGTGCTGGTATGATCGCACCTGTTTAATTTCGCTCTGCAAATACATAAACTCATTCCCCTTTCTTCCCCCTCCCGTCATTTGTTTCCTTGTGCGTGCGCACTGCACCTCCCGTTCTCGTTCTAATATCAAGTAAAATTCTACAGCGCCGTGACTCACATTTGCGAATAAACCAGAGGACCATAATACAAGTCGCGCGTAACGTCGAAAGAATCATCTGTAAAAAAATGGGTGCAACACGAGGACTTCACAAGAAAATGGGTGAAATATAAGGACTTCGCAGGAGGTAACCCATGCTAGTACTACTCTCGCCCAAGCACTTTTACCTACAGAGTTCTGATAGAATCCGTTCCATTAGTGCTGGTATCGCACCTGTTTCATTTTCGGTTATAAATACATACACTCATTCTCCTTTCTTCCCCCTCCCGTCATTTGTTTCCTTGTGCGTGCGCACTGCACCTCTCGTTCTCGTTCAAATATCAAGTAAAATGCCACGGCGCCGTGACTCACATTTGCGAATAAATCTGCGGACCATAATTAAAGTCGCGCGTAACGTCGAACGGCACATCTGAAAAAAAAATGGGTGCAACACGAGAACTTCCCTGGAGGTAACCCATCATTGTACTACTTTCGCCAAAGCACACTTAACTGCGGAGTTCTGATGGGATCCGGTGCATTTGTGCTGGTGTGACCGCACCTGTTTAATTTCGTGCTGAAAATACATACACTCCTTCTTCCCTCCCGCCCTCCCATCATTTGTTTCCTTTTGCGTTCACATTGCACCTCTCATTCTCGTTCTAATATCGATTAAAATGCCCCGGATTCTTGACTCACATTTGCGTATAAACCAGCGGACCATAGTTCCAGTCGCGCGTAATGTCGAACGACCTATCTGAAAAAACATTGTTGCGATACGAGGACTTCTCAAGAGGTCACCCATCCGAGTACTACTCTCGCCCAAGCACACTTAACTGCAGAGTTCTGATGAGATCTAGTGCATTAGTGTTGGTATGATGCCACTTGTTTAATTTTGCGCTTCAAATACATACACTCCTTCTCTTTTCTTCCTCCTCCCGCCATTTGTTTCCTTGTGCGTGCGCACTGCACCTCCTGTACTCGTTCTAATATCAAGTAAAATGCCACGGCGCCGTGACTCACATTTGTGAATAAACATGCGGACCATAAATCAAGTCGCGCGTAACGTCGAAAGAATCATCTACAAAAAGATGGGTGCAACACGAAGACCTCCCAAAAAAATGGGTGAAATATAAGGACTTCGCAGGAGGTCACCCATCCGAGTACTTTTCTCGCCCAAGCACCCTTAACTACGGAGTTCTGATAGAATCCGTTGCATTAGTGCTGGTATGATCCCTCATGTTTCATTCTGCACTGCAAATACATACACTCTTTCTCCTTCCATCCCCCCTCCCGTCATTTGTTTCCTTGTGCGTGCACTCTGTATCTCTTTTTCTCGTTCTAATATCAAGTAATATGCCCCAGCACCGTGACTCACCTTTGCAAATGAACCAGCGGTTTATAATTCCATTCGCGCGTAACATCGAACAACCCATCCGAAAAAAATAGGTGCAACACGAGGGCTTCCCAAGTGGTCACCCATCCAAGTACTACTCTCGCCCAAGCACACTTAACTTCGGAGCTCTGATGGGATCCGGAGCTTTAGTGCTGGTATGATCGCACCTTTTTAATTTTGTGCTGCAAATACATACACTCCTTCTCCTTTCTTCCTCCTCCCGTCATTTGTTTCCTTGTGCATTCACACTTCACCTCTCATTCTCGTTCTAATATCGATTAAAATGCCCCTGCTTCTTGACTCACATTTGCGTATAAACCAGCGGACCCTAGTTCCAGACGCGCGTAATGTCGAACGACCCGTCTGAAAAAAAATTGGTGCGACACGAGGACTTCCCAGGAGGTCACCCATCCGAGTACTAATCTCGCCCAAGCACAATTCACTGCGGAGTTCTGATTGGATCCGGTGCATTAGTGCTGGTATGATCGCACCTGTTTAATTTTGCGCTCCAAATACATAAACTCATTCCCCTTTCTTCCCCCTCCCGTCATTTGTTTCCTTTTGCGTGCGTACTGCACCTCCCGTTCTCGTTTTAATATCAAGTAAAATGCTACAGCGCCGTGACTCACATTTGCGAATAAACCTGAGTACCATAATTCAAGTCGCGCGTATCGTCGAAAGAATCATCTGCAAAAAAATGGGTGCAACACGAGGACTTCCTAAGAAAATGGGTGAAATATAAGGACTTCGCAAGAGGTCACCCATCCTAGTGTTTCTCTCGCCCAAGCACCCTTAACTTGCGGAGTTATGATAGAATCCGTTGCATTGGTGCTGGTATGATTGCTCATGTTTCATTCTGCGCTGCAAGTACATACACTTTTTCTCCCTCCATCCCCCCTCCCGTCATTTGTTTCCTTGTGCGTGCACTCTGCACCTCTCTTTCTCGTTCTAATATCGATTAAAATGCCCCTGCTTCTTGACTCACATTTGTGTATAAACCAGTGGACCCTAGTTCCAGTCGCGCGTAACGTCGAACGAACCGTCTGAAAAAAAAATTAGTGCGACACGAGGACTTCCCAGGAGGTCACCCATCCGAGTACTACTCTCGCCCAAGCACACTTAAATGCGGAGTTCTGATGGGATCTGGTGCATTAGTGCTGGTATGATCACAGCTGTTTAATTTTGCACTGCAAATACATAAACTCATTCCCCTTTCTTCCCCCTCCCGTCATTTGATTCCTTGTGCGTGCGCACTGCACCTCCCGTTCTCGTTCTAATATCAAGTAAAATTCTACAGCGCCATGACTCACATTTGCGAATAAACCTGAGTACCATAATTCAAGTCGCGCGTATCGTCGAAAGAATCATCTGCAAAAAAATGGGTGCAACACGAGGACTTCACAAGAAAATGGGTGAAATATAAGGACTTCGCAGGAGGTAACCCATGCTTGTACTACTCTCGCCCAAGCACCCTTACCTACGGAGTTCTGATAGAATCCGTAGCATTAGTGCTGGTATGATCGCACCTGTTTCATTTCGTGCTGAAAATACATACACTACTTCTCCTTCCCTCCCCCTCCCATCAATTGTTTCCTTGTGCGTTCACACTGCACCTCTCCTTCTCGTTCTAATATCGATTAAAATGCCCCTGCTTCTTGACTAACAATTGCGTATAAACCAGCGGACCCCAATTCCAATCGTGCGTAACGTCGAACGACTCGTCTGAAAAAAAAAATTGGTGCGACACGAGGACTTCCCAGGAGGTCACCCATCCGAGTACTAATCTCGCCCAACCACAATTCACTGCGGAGTTCTGATGGGATCTGGTGCATTAGTGCTGGTATGATCGCACCTGTTTAACTTTGCGCTCCAAATACATAAACTCATTCCCCTTTCTTCCCCCTCCCGTCATTTGTTTCCTTTTGCGTGCGCACTGCACCTCCCGTGCTCGTTCTAATATCAAGTAAAATGCTACGGTGCCGTGACTCACATTTGCGAATAAACCTGAGGATCATAATTCAAGTCGCGCATATCGTCGAAAGAATCATCTGCAAAAAAATGGGTGCAACACGAGGACTTCCTAAGAAAATGGGTGAAATATAAGGACTTCGCAGGAGGTCACCCATCCTAGTGCTGCTCTCGCCCAAGCACCCTTAACTTGCGGAGTTCTGATAGAATCCGTTGCATTGGTGCTGGCATGATTGCTCATGTTTCATTCTGGGCTGCAAATACATACACTTTTTCTCCCTCCATCCCCCCTCCCGTCATTTGTTTCTTTGTGCGTGCACTCTGCATCTCTTCTTCTCGCTCTAATATCGATTAAAATGCCCCTGCTTCTTGACTCACATTTGCGTATAAACCAGTGGACCCTCGTTCCAGTCGCGCTTAACGTCGAACGACCCGTCTGGAAAAAAAATTAGTGCGACACGAGGACTTCCCAGGAGGTCACCCATTCGAGTACTACTCTCGCCCAAGCACAATTAACTGCGGAGTTCTGATGGGATCCGGTGCATTAGTGCTGGTATGATCGCACCCGTTTAATTTTGCGCTGCAAATACATAAACTCTTTCTCTTTCCATCCCCCCTCCCGTCATTTGTTTCCTTGTGCGTGCACTCTGCATCTCTCTTTCTCGTTCTAATATCAAGTAATATGCCCCGGCACCGTGACTCACCTTTGCAAATGAACCAGCGGTTTATAATTCCATTCGCGCGTAACGTCGAACAACCCATCCGAAAAGAAATAGGAGCAACACGAGGGCTTCCCAGGTGGTCACCAATCCGAGTACTACTCTCGCCCAAACACACTTAACTGCGGAGTTCTGATGGGATCCGGAGCATTAGTGCCGGTATGATCGCACCTATTTAATTTCGCGCTGCAAATACATACACTCCTTCTCTTTTCTTCCCCCTCCCGTCATTTGTTTCCTTGTGCGTTCACACTTCACCTCTCATTCTCGTTCTAATATCGATTGAAATGCCCCTGCTTCTTGACTCACATTTGCGTATAAACCAGCAGACCCTAGTTCCAGACGAGTGTAATGTCGAACAACCCGTCTGAAAAAAAATTGGTGCGACACGAGGACTTCACAAGAAAATTAGTGAAATATAAGGACTTCGCAGGAGATAACCCATGCTAGTACTACTCTCGCTCAAGTACCCTTACCTACGGAGTTATGATAGAATCCGTTGCATTAGTGTTGGTATTATCGCACCTGTTTCATTTCGTGCTGAAAATACATACACTCCTTCTCCTTCCCTCCCCCTCCCATCAATTGTTTCCTTGTGCGTTCACACTGAACCTCTCCTTCTCATTCTAATATCGATTAAAATGCCCCTGCTTTTTAACTCACATTTGAGTATAAACCAGCGGACCCTAGTTCCAGTCGCGCGTAACGTCGAAGGACCCGTCTGAAAAAAAATTGGTGCGACACGAGGACTTCCCAGGAGGTCACCTATCCGAGTACTACTCACGCCCAAGCACACTTAACTGCGGAGTTTTGATAGGATCCGGTGCATTAGTGCTGGTATGATCGCACCCGTTCAATTCAGCGCTGCAAATACATAAACTCCTTCTCCTTTCTTGCCCCTCCCGTCATTTGTTTCCTTGTGCGTGCGCACTGCACCTCCCGTGCTCGTTCTAATATCAAGTAAAATGCTACAGTGCCGTAACTCACATTTGCGAATAAACCTGAGGACCATAATTCAAGTCGCGCGTATCGTCGAAAGAATCATCTGCAAAAAAATGGGTGCAACACGAGGACTTCCTAAGAAAATGGGTGAAATATAAGGACTTCGCAGGAGGTCACCCATCCTAGTGCTACTCTCGCCCAAGCACCCTTAACTTGCGGAGTTCTGATAAAATCCGTTGCATTGGTGCTGGTATGATTGCTCATGTTTCATTCTGTGCTGCAAATACATACACTTTTTCTCCCTCCACCCCCCCTCCCGTCATTTGTTTCCTTGTGCGTGCACTCTGCATCTCTCCTTCTCGTTCTAATATCGATTAAAATGCCCCTGATTCTTGACTCACATTTGCGTATAAACCAGCGGACCAAAGTTCCAGTCGCGCGTAACGTCGAACGACCCATCTGTAAAAAAATTGTTACGATACGAGGACTTCCCAATAGGTCACCCATCCGAGTGCTACTCTCGCCCAAGCACACTTAACTGCAGAGTTCTGATGGGATCCAGTGCATTAGTGCTGGTATGATGCCACTTGTTTAATTTTGCGCTTCAAATACATACACTCCTCTTTTATTCCACCTCCCGTCATTTGTTTCCTTGTGCGTACGCAGTGCACCTCCCGTACTCGTTCTAATATCAAGTAAAATGTCACGGCGCCGTGACTCAAATTTGCGAATAAACCTACGGACCATAAATCAAGTCGCGCGTAACGTCGAAAGAATCATCTGCAAAAAGATGGGTGCAACACGAGGACTTCCTAAGAAAATGGGTGAAATATAAGGACTTCGCAGGAGGTCACCCATCCTAGTGCTACTCTCGCCCAAGCACCCTTAACTTGCGAAGTTCTGATAGAATCCGTTACATTGGTGCTGATATGATTGCTAATGTTTCATTCTGCGCTGCAAATACATACACTTTTTCTCCCTCCATCCCCCCTCCCGTCATTTGTTTCTTTGTGCGTGCACTCTGCATCTCTCCTTCTCGTTCTAATATCGATTAAAATGCCCCTGCTTCTTGACTCACATTTGCGTATAAACCAGCGGAACCTAGTTCCAGTCGCGCGTAACGTCGAACGACCTGTCTGGAAAAAAATTAGTGCGACACGAGGACTTCCCAGGATGTCACCCATCCGAGTACTGCTCTCGCCCAAGCATACTTAACTGCGGAGTTTTGATGGGATCCGGTGCATTAGTACTGGTATGATCGCACATGTTTAATTTCGCGCTGCAAATACATAAACTCATTCTCCTTTCTTCCCCCTCCCGTCATTTGTTTCCTTGTGCGTGCGCACTGCACCTCTCGTTCTCGTTCAAATATCAAGTAAAATGGCACGCCACCGTGACTCACATTTGTGAATAAATCTGCGGACCATAATTAAAGTCGCGCGTAACGTCGAACGGCACATCTGAAAAAAAGAAAATGAGTGCAACACGAGAACTTCCAAGGAGGTAACCCATCATTGTACTACTTTCGCCAAAGCACACTTAACTGCGGAGTTCTGATGGGAACTGGTGCATTTGTGCTGGTGTGACCGCACCTGTTTAATTTCGTGCTGAAAATACATACACTCCTTCTTCCCTCCCCCCCTCCCATCATTTGTTTCCTTGTGCGTTCACACTGCACCTCTCCTTCTCGTTCTAATATCGATTAAAATACGTCGAACGACCCGTCTGAAAAAAAAATTAATGCGACACGAGGACTTCCCAAGAGGTAACCCATTCGAGTACTACTCTCGCCCAAGCATACTTAACTGCGGAGTTCTGATGGGATCCGGTGCATTAGTGCTGGTATGATCGAACCTGTTTAATTTCGCGCTGCAAATACATAGACTACTTCTCCTTTATTCCCCCTCCCGTCATTTGTTTCCTTGTGCGTGCGCACTGCACCTCTCGTTCTCGCTCAAATATCAAGTAAAATGCCACGGCGCCGTGACTCACATTTGCGAATAAATCTGCGGACCATAATTAAGGTCGCGCGTAAGGTCGAACGGCACATCTGAAGAAAAGAAAATGGGTGCAACACGAGAACTTCCAAGGAGGTAACCCATCATTGTACTACTTTCGCCAAAGCACACTTAACTGCGGAGTTCTGATGGGATCCGGTGCATTTGTGCTGGTGTGACCGCACCTGTTTAACTTCATGCTAAAAATACATACACTCCTTCTTCCCTCCCCCCTTCCCATCATTTGTTTCCTTGTGCGTTCACACTGCACCTCTCATTCTCGTTCTAATATCGATTAAAATGCCCCTAATTCTTGACTCACATTTGCGTATAAACCAGCGGACCATAGTTCTAGTCGCGCGTAACGTCGAACGACCCATCTGAAAAAAAATTGTTGCGATAAGAGCACTTCCCAAGAGGTCACCCATCCGAGTACTACACTCGCCCAAGCACACTTAACTGTAGAGTTCTGATGGGATCCAGTGCATTAGTGCTGGTATGATGCCACTTGTTTAACTTTGCGCTTTAAATACATACACTCCTTCTCTTTTCTTCCACCTCCCGTCATTTGTTTCCTTGTGCGTGCGCACTGCACCTCCTGTACTCGTTCTAATATCAAGTAAAATGCCACGGCGCCGTGACTCACATTTGCGAATAAACCTGCGGACCATAAATCAAGTCGCGCGTATCGTCGAAAGAATCATATGCAAAGAGATGGGTGCAACACGAGGACCTCCCAAGAAAATGGGTGAAATATAAGGACTTCGCAGGAGGTCACCCATCCGAGTACTTTTCTCGCCCAAGCACCGTTAACTGCGGAGTTTTGATAGAATCCGTTGCATTAGTGCGGGTATGATCCCTCATGTTTCATTCTGCACTGCAAATACATACACTCTTTCTCCTCCCATCCCCCCTCCCTCATTTGTTTCCTTGTGCGTGCACTCTGCATCTCTCTTTCTCATTCTAATATCAAGTAATATGCCCTCGCACCGTGACTCACCTTTGCAAATGAACCAGCGGTTTATAATTCCATTCGCGCGTAACGTCGAACAACCAATCCGAAAAAAAATAGGTACAACACGAGGGCTTCCCAAGTGGTCACCTATCCGAGTACTACTCTCGCCCAAGCACACTTAACTGCGGAGTTCTGATGGGATCCGGGGCTTTAGTGCTGGTATGATCGCACCTGTTTAATTTCGCGCTGCAAATACATACACTCCTTCTCCTTTCTTCCCCCTCCCGTCATTTGTATCCTTGTGCGTTAACACTTCACCTCTCATTCTCGTTCTAATATCGATTAAAATGCCCCTGCTTATTGACTCACATTTGCGTATAAATCAGCGGACCCTAGTTCCAAACGCGCCTAACGTCGAATGACCCGTCTGAAAAAAAGTTGGTGCGACACGAGGACTTCCCAGGAGGTCACCCATCCGAGTACTAATCTCGCCTAAACACACTTAACTGCAGAGTTCTGATGGGATCCGGTGCCACAGTGCTGGTATGATCGCACCCGTTTAATTTTGTGCTACAAATACATCAACTCATTCCCCTTTCTTCCCCCTCCTGTCATTTGTTTCCTTGTGCGTGCGCACTGCACCTCCCGTTCTCGTTCTAATATCAAGTAAAATGCCACAGCGCCGTGACTCACATTTGCGAATAAACTTGAGGACCATAATTCAAGTCGCGCGTAACGTCGAAAGAATCATCTGCAAAAAGATGGGTGCAACACGAGGACTTCACAAGAAAATGGGTGGAATATAAGGACTTCGCAGGAGGTAACCCATGCTAGTACTACTCTCGCCCAAGCACCCTTACCTACGGAGTTCTGATAGAATCCGTTGCATTAGTGCTGGTATGATCGCACCTGTTTCATTTATTGCTGAAAATACATACACTCCTTCTCCTTCCTTCCCCCTCCCATCATTTGTTTCCTTGTGCGTTCACACTGCACCTCTCCTTCTCGTTCTAATATGGATTAAAATGCCCCTGCTTCTTGACTCACATTTGCGTATAAACCAACGGACCCTAGTTCCAGTCGCGCGTAACGTCGAACGACCCGTCTGAAAAAAAATTGGTGCGACACGAGGACTTCCCAGGAGATCACCAATTCGAGTACTACTCTCGCCAAAGCACACTTAACTGCGGAGTTCTGACGGGATCCGGTGCATTAGTGCTGGTATGATCGCACCCGTTTAATTCCGCGCTGCAAATACATAAACTCCTTCTCCTTTCTTCCCCCTCCCGTCATTTGTTTCCTTGTGCATGCGCACTGCACCTTCCATGCTCCTTCTAATATAAAGTAAAATGCTACGGTGTCGTGACTCACAATTGCGAATAAACCTGAGGACCATAATTCAAGTCGCGCGTATCGTCGAAAGAATCATCTGCAAAAAAATGGGTGCAACACGAGGACTTCCTAAGAAAATGGGTGAAATATAAGGACTTAGCATGAGGTCACCCATCCTAGTGCTACTCTCGCCCAAGCACCCTTAACTTGCGGAGTTCTGATAGAATCCGTTGCATTGGTGCTGGTATGATTGCTCATGTTTCATTCTGCGCTGCAAATACATACACTTTTTCTCCCTCCATCCCCCCTCCCGTCATTTGTTTCCTTGTGCGTGCACTCTGCATCTCTCCTTCTCGTTCTAATATCGATTAAAATGCCCCTGTTTCTTGACTCACATTTGTGTATAAACCAGTGGACCCTAGTTCCAGTCACGCGTAACGTCGAATGACCTGTCTGAAAAAAAAATTAGTGCGACACGAGGACTTCCCAGGAGGTCACCCATCCGAGTACTACTCTCGCCCATGCACACTTATCTCGGAGTTCCGATGGGATCCGATGCATTAGTGCTGGTATGATTGCACCTGTTTAATTTTGCGCTGCAAATACATAAACTACTTCTCCTTTCTTCCCCCTCCCGTCATTTGTTTCCTTGTGCGTGCGCACTGCACCTCTCGTTCTCGTTTAAATATCAAGTAAAATGTCACAGCACCGTGACTAACATTTGCGAATAAATCTGCGGACCATAATTAAAGTCGCGCGTAACGTCGAACGGCACATCTGAAAAAAAAAATGGGTGCAACACGAGAACTTCCCAGGAGGTAACCCATCATTGTACTACTTTCGTCAAAGCACACTTAACTGCGGAGTTCTGATGGGATCCGGTGCATTTGTGCTGGTGTGACCGCACCTGTTTAATTTTGTGCTGAAAATACATACACTCCTTCTTCCCTCCCCCCGCTCCCATCATTTGTTTCCTTGTGCATTCACACTGCACCTCTCCTTCTCGTTCTAATATCGATTAAAATGCCCCAGATTCTTGACTCACATTAGCGTATAAACCAGCGGACCATATTTCCAGTCGCGCCTAACGTCGAGCGACCCATCTGAAAAAAAATTGGTGCGATACGAGGACTTCCCAAGAGGTCACCCATCCGAGTACTACTCTCGCCCAAACACACTTAACTGCGGAGTTCTGATAGGATCCAGTGCATTAGTGCTGGTATGATGCCACTTGTTTAATTTTGCGCTTCAAATACATACACACATTCTTGTTTCTTCCTCATCCCGTCATTTGTTTCCTTGTGCGTGCGCGCTGCACCTCCCGTACTCGTTCTAATATCAAGTAAAATGCAACGGCACCGTGACTCACATTTGCGAATCAACCTGCGGACCATAAATCAAGTTGCGGATAACGTCGAAAGAATCATCTGCAAAAAGACGGGTGCAATACGAGGACCTCCCAAGAAAATTGGTGAAATATAAGGACTTCGCAGGAGGTCACCCGTTCGAGAACTTTTTTCGCCCAAGCACCATTAACTGCGGAGTTCTGATAGAATCCGTTGTATTAGTGCTGGTATGATCCCTCATGTTTCATTCTGCACTGCAAATACATACACTCTTTCTCCTTCCATCCCCCTTCCCGTCATTTGTTTCCTTGTGTGTGCACTCTGCATCTCTCTTTCTCGTTCTAATATCAAGTAATATGCCCCGGGACCGTGACTCACCTTTGTAAATGAACCAGCGGTTTATAATTCCATTCGCGCGTAACGTCGAACAACCCATCCGAAAAAAATAGGTGCAACACGAGGGCTTCTCAGGTGGTGACCCATCCGAGTACTACTCTCGCCCAAGCACACTTAACTGCGGAGTTCTGATGGGATCGAGAGCTTCAGTGTTGGTATGATCGCACCTGTTTAATTTCGTGCTGCAAATACATACACTCCTTCTCATTTCTTCCCCCTCCCGTCATTTGTTTGCTTGTGCGTTCACACTTCACCTCTCATTCTCGTTCTAATATCGATTAAAATGCCCCTGCTTCTTGACTCACACTTGTGTATAAACCAGCGGACCCTAGTTCCAGACGCGTGTAACGTCGAACGACCCGTTTAAAAAAAAATTGGTGCGACACGAAGACTTCCCAGGAGGTCACCCATCCGAGTACTAATCTCGCCCAAGCACACTTCACTGCGGAGTTCTGATGGGATCCGGTGCATTAGTGCTGGTATGATCCAACCCGTTTAATTTTGCGCTGCAAATACATAAACTCATTCCCCTTTCTTCCCCCCCCCCCGTCATTTGTTTCCTTGTGTGTGCGCACTGCACCTCCCGTTCTCGTTCTAATATCAAGTAAAATGTTACAGCGCCGTGACTCACATTTGCGAATAAACATGAGAACCATAATTCAAGTCGCGCGTAACGTCGAAAGAATCATCTGCAAAAAAATGGGTGCAACACGAGGACTTCACAAGAAAATGGGTGAAATATAAGGACTCGCAGGAGGTAACCCATGCTAGTACTACTCTCGCCCAAGCACCCTTACCTACGGAGTTCTGATAGAATCCGTTGCATTAGTGCTGGTATGATCGCACCTGTTTCATTTCACGCTGCAAATACATACACTCCTTTTCCTTTCTTCCCCCTCCCGTGATTTGTTTCCTTGTGCGTGCGCACTGCACCTCTCGTTCTCGTTCAAATATCAAGTAAAATGCCACGGCGCCGTGACTCACATTTGCGAATAAACCTGCGGACCATAATTAAAGTCGCGCGTAACGTCGAACGGCAAATCTGAAAAAAAGAAAATGGGTGCAACACGAGAACTTCCCAGGAGGTAACCCATCATTGTACTACTTTCGCCAAAGCACACTTAACTGCGGAGTTCTGATGGGATCCGGTGCATTTGTGCTGGTGTGACCGCACCTGTTTAATTTCGTGCTGAAAATACATACACTCCTTCTTCCCTCCCCCCCTCCCATCATTTGTTTCCTTGTGCATTCACACTGCACCTCTCCTTCTCGTTCTAATATCGATTAAAATACCCCTGATTTGTGACCTGCATTTGCGTATAAACCAGCGGACCATAGTTCCAGTCGCGCGTAATGTCGAACGACCCGTCTGAAAAAAAAATTGGTGCAACACAAGGACTTCCCAGGAGGTCACCCATCCGAGTACTACTCTCACCCAAGCACACTTAACTGCGGAGTTCTGATGCGATCCACTGCATTAGTGCTGGTATGATCGCACCCGTTTAATTTCGCGCTGCAAATAGATAAACTCCTTCTCGTCTCTTCCCCCTCCCGTCATTTGTTTCCTTTTGCGTGCGCACTGCACCTCCCGTGCTCGTTCTAATATCAAGTAAAATACTACGGTGCCATGACTCACATTTGCGAATAAACCTGAGGACCATAATTCAAGTCGCACGTAACGTCGAAAGAATCATCTGCAAAAAAATGGGTGCAACACGAGGACTTCACAAGAAAATGAGTGAAATATAAGAACTTCGCAGGAGGTAACCCATGCTAGTACTACTCTCGCCGAAGCACCCTTACCTACGGAGTTCTGATAGAATCCATTGCATTAGTGCTGGTATGATCGCACCTGTTTCATTTCGCGCTGCAAATACATACACTCCTTCTCCTTTCTTCCCCCTCCCGTCATTTGTTTCCTTGTGCGTGCGCACTGCACCTCTCGTTCTCTTTCAAATATCAAGTAAAATGCCACGGCGCCGTGACAAACATTTGCGAATAATTCTGCCGACTATAATTCAAGTCGCGCGTAACGTCGAACGGCACATCTGAAAAAAAAAATGGGCGCAACACGAGAACTTCCCAGGAGGTAACCCATCATTGTACTACTTTCGCCAAAGCACACTTAACTGCGGAGTTCTGATGGGATCCGGTGCATTTGTGCTGGTGATACCGCACTTGTTTAATTTCGTGCTGAAAATACATACACTCCTTCTTCCCTCCCCCCTCCCATCATTTGTTTCCTTGTGCGTTCACACTGCACCTCTCCTTCTCGTTCTAATATCGATTAAAATGCCCCTGATTCTTGACTCACATTTGCGTATAAACCAGCGGCCCATAGTTCCAGTCGCGCGTAACGTCGAACGACCCGTCTGAAACAAAATTGGTGCGACACGAGGACTTCCCAGGTGATCACCAATCCGAGTACTACTCTCGCCCAAGCACACTTAACTGCAGAGTTCTGATGGGATCCAGTGCATTAGTGCTGGTATGACTGCACCCGTTTAATTCCGCGCTGCAAATGCATAAACTCCTTCTCCTTTCTTACCCCTTCCGTCATTTGTTTCCTTGTGCGTGCGCACTGCACCTCCCGTGCTCGTTCTAATATCAATTAAAATGCTACGGTGTCGTGACTCACATTTGCGAATAAACCTGATGACCATAATTCAAGTCGCGCGTATCGTCGAAAGAATCATCTGTAAAAAGATGGGTGGAACACGAGGACTTCCTAAGAAAATGGGTGAAATATAAGGACTTCGCAGGAGGTCACCCATCCTAGTGCTACTCTCGCCCAAGCACCCTTAACTTGCGGAGTCCTGATAGAATCCATTGCATTGGTGCTGGTATGATTGCTCATGTTTCATTCTGCGCTGCAAATACATACACTCTTCTCCCTCCATCCCCCCCTCCCGTCATTTGTTTCCTTGTGCGTGCACTCTGCATCTCTCCTTCTCGTTCAAATATTGATTAAAATGCCCCTGCTTCTTGACTCACATTTGCGTATAAACCAGTGGACCCTAGTTCTAGTCGCGCGTAACGTCGAACGACCCGTCTGAAAAAAAAATTAGTGTGACACGAGGACTTCCCAAGAGGTCACCCATATGAGTACTACTCTCGCCAAAGCACACTTAACTGCGGAGTTCTGATGGGATCCGATGCATTAGTGCTGGTATGATCGCACCTATTTAATTTCGCGCTGAAAATACATAAACTCCTTCTCCTTTCTTCCCCCTCCCATCATTTGTTTCCTTGTGCGTGCGCACTGCACCTCTCGTTCTCTTTCAAATATCAAGTAAAATGCCACGGCGCCGTGACAAACATTTGCGAATAATTCTGCCGACTATAATTCAAGTCGCGCGTAACGTCGAACGGCACATCTGAAAAAAAAAATGGGCGCAACACGAGAACTTCCCAGGAGGTAACCCATCATTGTACTACTTTCGCCAAAGCACACTTAACTGCGGAGTTCTGATGGGATCCGGTGCATTTGTGCTGGTGATACCGCACTTGTTTAATTTCGTGCTGAAAATACATACACTCCTTCTTCCCTCCCCCCTCCCATCATTTGTTTCCTTGTGCGTTCACACTGCACCTCTCCTTCTCGTTCTAATATCGATTAAAATGCCCCTGATTCTTGACTCACATTTGCGTATAAACCAGCGGCCCATAGTTCCAGTCGCGCGTAACGTCGAACGACCCGTCTGAAACAAAATTGGTGCGACACGAGGACTTCCCAGGTGATCACCAATCCGAGTACTACTCTCGCCCAAGCACACTTAACTGCAGAGTTCTGATGGGATCCAGTGCATTAGTGCTGGTATGACTGCACCCGTTTAATTCCGCGCTGCAAATGCATAAACTCCTTCTCCTTTCTTACCCCTTCCGTCATTTGTTTCCTTGTGCGTGCGCACTGCACCTCCCGTGCTCGTTCTAATATCAATTAAAATGCTACGGTGTCGTGACTCACATTTGCGAATAAACCTGATGACCATAATTCAAGTCGCGCGTATCGTCGAAAGAATCATCTGTAAAAAGATGGGTGGAACACGAGGACTTCCTAAGAAAATGGGTGAAATATAAGGACTTCGCAGGAGGTCACCCATCCTAGTGCTACTCTCGCCCAAGCACCCTTAACTTGCGGAGTCCTGATAGAATCCATTGCATTGGTGCTGGTATGATTGCTCATGTTTCATTCTGCGCTGCAAATACATACACTCTTCTCCCTCCATCCCCCCCTCCCGTCATTTGTTTCCTTGTGCGTGCACTCTGCATCTCTCCTTCTCGTTCAAATATTGATTAAAATGCCCCTGCTTCTTGACTCACATTTGCGTATAAACCAGTGGACCCTAGTTCTAGTCGCGCGTAACGTCGAACGACCCGTCTGAAAAAAAAATTAGTGTGACACGAGGACTTCCCAAGAGGTCACCCATATGAGTACTACTCTCGCCAAAGCACACTTAACTGCGGAGTTCTGATGGGATCCGATGCATTAGTGCTGGTATGATCGCACCTATTTAATTTCGCGCTGAAAATACATAAACTCCTTCTCCTTTCTTCCCCCTCCCATCATTTGTTTCCTTGTGCGTGCGCACTGCACCTCTCGTTCTCTTTCAAATATCAAGTAAAATGCCACGGCGCCGTGACAAACATTTGCGAATAATTCTGCCGACTATAATTCAAGTCGCGCGTAACGTCGAACGGCACATCTGAAAAAAAAAATGGGCGCAACACGAGAACTTCCCAGGAGGTAACCCATCATTGTACTACTTTCGCCAAAGCACACTTAACTGCGGAGTTCTGATGGGATCCGGTGCATTTGTGCTGGTGATACCGCACTTGTTTAATTTCGTGCTGAAAATACATACACTCCTTCTTCCCTCCCCCCTCCCATCATTTGTTTCCTTGTGCGTTCACACTGCACCTCTCCTTCTCGTTCTAATATCGATTAAAATGCCCCTGATTCTTGACTCACATTTGCGTATAAACCAGCGGCCCATAGTTCCAGTCGCGCGTAACGTCGAACGACCCGTCTGAAACAAAATTGGTGCGACACGAGGACTTCCCAGGTGATCACCAATCCGAGTACTACTCTCGCCCAAGCACACTTAACTGCAGAGTTCTGATGGGATCCAGTGCATTAGTGCTGGTATGACTGCACCCGTTTAATTCCGCGCTGCAAATGCATAAACTCCTTCTCCTTTCTTACCCCTTCCGTCATTTGTTTCCTTGTGCGTGCGCACTGCACCTCCCGTGCTCGTTCTAATATCAATTAAAATGCTACGGTGTCGTGACTCATATTTGCGAATAAACCTGATGACCATAATTCAAGTCGCGCGTATCGTCGAAAGAATCATCTGTAAAAAGATGGGTGGAACACGAGGACTTCCTAAGAAAATGGGTGAAATATAAGGACTTCGCAGGAGGTCACCCATCCTAGTGCTACTCTCGCCCAAGCACCCTTAACTTGCGGAGTCCTGATAGAATCCATTGCATTGGTGCTGGTATGATTGCTCATGTTTCATTCTGCGCTGCAAATACATACACTCTTCTCCCTCCATCCCCCCCTCCCGTCATTTGTTTCCTTGTGCGTGCACTCTGCATCTCTCCTTCTCGTTCAAATATTGATTAAAATGCCCCTGCTTCTTGACTCACATTTGCGTATAAACCAGTGGACCCTAGTTCTAGTCGCGCGTAACGTCGAACGGCCCGTCTGAAAAAAAAATTAGTGTGACACGAGGACTTCCCAAGAGGTCACCCATATGAGTACTACTCTCGCCAAAGCACACTTAACTGCGGAGTTCTGATGGGATCCGATGCATTAGTGCTGGTATGATCGCACCTATTTAATTTCGCGCTGAAAATACATAAACTCCTTCTCCTTTCTTCCCCCTCCCATCATTTGTTTCCTTGTGCGTGCGCACTGCACCTCTCGTTCTCGTTCAAATATCAAGTAAAATGCCACGGCGCCGTGACTCACATTTGCGAATAAATCTGCGGACCATAATTAAAGTCGCGCGTAACGTCGAACGGCACATCTGAAAAAAAGAAAATGGGTGCAACACGAGAACTTCCCAGGAGGTAACCCATCATTGTACTACTTTCGCCAAAGCACACTTAACTGCGGAGTTCTGATGGGATCCGGTGCATTTGTGCTGGTGTGACCGCACTTGTTTAATTTCATGCTGAAAATACATACACTCCTTCTTCCCTCCCCCCCTCCCATCATTTGTTTCCTTGTGCGTTCACACTGCACCTCTCCTTCTCGTTCTAATATCGATTAAAATGCCCCTGATTCTTGACTCACATTTGCGTATAAACCAACGGACCATAGTTCCAGTCGCGCGTAACGTGGAACGACCCGTCTGAAAAAAAATTGGTGCGACACGAGGACTTCCCAGGTGGTCACCAATCCGAGTACTACTCTCGCCCAAGCACACTTAACTGCAGAGTTCTGATGGGATCCAGTGCATTAGTGCTGGTATGATCGTACCTGTTTAATTCCGCGCTGCAAATACATTAACTCCTTCTCCTTTCTTCCCCCTCCCGTCATTTGTTTCCTTGTGCGTGCGCACTGCACCTCCCGTGCTCGTTCTAATATCAATTAAAATACTACGGTGCCGTGACTCACATTTGCGATAAACCTGAGGACCATAATTCAAGTCGCGAGTATCGTCGAAAGAATCATCTGCAAAAAAATGAGTGGAACACGAGGACTTCCTAAGAAAATGGGTGAAATATAAGGACTTCGCAGGAGGTCACCCATCCTAGTGCTACTCTCGCCCAAACACCCTTAACTTGCGGAGTTTTGATAGAATCCATTGCATTGGTGCTGGTATGATTGCTCATGTTTCATTATGCACTGCGAATACATACACTCTTTCTCCCTCCATCCCCCCCTCCCGTCATTTGTTTTCTTGTGCGTGCACTCTGCATCTCTACTTCTCGTTCTAATATCGATTAAAATGCCTCAGCTTCTTGACTCACATTTGCGTATAAACTAGTTGACCCTAGTTCCAGTCGCGTGTAACGTCGAACAACCTGTCTGAAAAAAAAATTAGTGCGACACGAGGACTTCCCGAGAGGTCACCCATACGAGTACTACTCTCGCCAAAGCACACTTAACTGCGGAGTTCTGATGGGATCCGGTGCATTAGTGCTGGTATGATCGCACCTGTTTAATTTCGCGCTGCAAATACATAAACTCCTTCTCCTTTCTTCCCCCTCCCGTCATTTGTTTCCTTGTGCGTGCGCACTGCACCTCTGCGGACCATAATTAAAGTCGCGCGTAACGTCGAACGGCACATCTGAAAAAAAAATGGATGCAACACGAGAACTTCCCAGGAGGTAATCCATCATTGTACTACTTTCGCCAAAGCACAGCTAACTGCGGAGTTTTGATGGGATCCGGTGCATTTGTGCTAGTGTGACCGCACCTGTTTAATTTGGTGCTGAAAATACATACACTCCTTCTTCCCTCCTCCCCTCCCATCATTTGTTTCTTTGTGCGTTCACACTGCACCTCTCCTTCTCGTTCTAATATCGATTAAAATGCCCCTGATTCTTGACTCACACTTGCGTATAAACCAGCGGACCATAGTTCCAGTCGCGCATAACGTCGAACGACCCATCTGAAAAAAAATTGTTACGATACGAGGACTTTCCAAGAGGTCACCCATCCGAGTACTACTCTCGCCCAAGCACACTTAACTGCAGAGTTCTGAGGGGATCCAGTGAATTAGTGCTGGTATGATGCCACTTGTTTAATTTTGTGCTTCAAATACATACACTCCTTCTCTTTTCTTCATCCTCCAGTCATTTGTTTTCTTGTACGTGCGCACTGCACCTCCCGTACCCGTTCTAATATCAAGTAAAATGCCACGGTGCCGTGACTCACATTTGCGAATAAACCTGCAGACCATAAATCAAGTCGCGCGTAACGTCGAAAGAATCATCTGCAAAAAGTGGGTGCAACACGAGGACCTCCCAAGAAAATGGGTGAAATATAAGGACTTCGCAGGAGGTCACCCATCCGAGTACTTTTCTCGCCCAAGCACCCTTAACTGCGGAGTTCTGATAGAATCCGTTGCATTAGTGCGGGTATGATCCCTCATGTTTCATTCTGCACTGCAAATACATACACTCTTTCTCCTCCCATCCCCCCTCCCGTCATTTGTTTCCTTGTGCGTGCACTCTGCATCTCTCTTTCTCGTTCTAATATCAAGTAATATGCCCCGGCACTGTGACTCACCTTTGCAAATGAACCAGCGGTTTATAATTCCATTCGCGCGTAACGTCGAACAACCCATCCGAAAAAAAATTGGTGCAACACGAGGGCTTCCCAAGTGGTCACCCATCCGAGTACTACTCCCGCCCAAGCACACTTAACTGCGGAGTTCTGATGGGATCCGGAGCTTTAGTGCTGGTATGATTGCACCTATTTAATTTCACGCTGCAAATACATGCACTCCTTCTCCTTTCTTCCCCCTCCCGTCATTTGTTTCCTTGTGCGTTCGCACTTCACCTCTCCTTCTCGTTCTAATATCGATTAAAATGCCCCTGCTTCTTGACTCACATTTGCGTATAAACCAACGGACCCTAGTTCCAGATGTGTGTAACGTCGAACGACCCGTCTGAAAAAACATTTGTGCGATACGAGTACTTCCCAGGAGGTCACCCATCCGATTACTAATCTCGCCCAAGCACACATAACTGCGGAGTTCTGATGGGATCCGGTGCATTAGTGCTGGTATGATCGCACCTGTTTAATTTCGCTCTGCAAATACATAAACTCATTCCCCTTTCTTCCCCCTCCCGTCATTTGTTTCCTTGTGCGTGCGCACTGCACCTCCCGTGCTCGTTCTAATATCAAGTAAAATGCTACGGTGCCGTGACTCACATTTGCGAATAAACCTGAGGACCATAATTCAAGTCGCGCGTAACGTCGAAAGAATCATCTGCAAAAAAATGGGTGCAACACGAGGACTTCCTAAGAAAATAGGTGAAATATAAGGACTTCGCATGAGGTCACCCATCCTAGTGCTACTCTCGCCCAAGCACCCTTAACTTGCGGAGTTCTGATAGAATCCGTTGCATTGGTGCTGGTATGATCGCTCATGTTTCATTCTGCGCTGCAAATACATACACTCTTTCTCCCTCCATCCCCTCTCCCGTTATTTGTTTCCTTGTGCGTGCACTCTGCATCTCTCCTTCTTGTTCTAATATCAAGTAAAATACCCTGGCATCATGACTCACCTTTGCGAATGAACCAGCGGTTTATAATTGCATTCGCGCGTAACGTCGAATGATCCATCTGAAAAAAAATGGGTGCAACACGAGGACTTCCCAGGAGGTCACCAATCCGAGTACTACTCCCGCCCAAGCACACTTAACTGCGGAGTTCTGATGGGATACGGTGCATTAGTGCTGGTATGATGGCACCTATTTAATTTTGCGCTGCAAATACGTACACTCCTTCTCCTTTCTTCCCCTTCCCGTCATTTGTTTCCTTGTGCGTGTGCACTGCACCTCTCGTTCTCGTATAAATATCAAGTAAAATGCCACGGCGCAGTGACTCACATTTTTGAATAAATCTGCGGAATATAATTAAAGTCGCGCGTAACGTCGAATGGCACATCTGAAAAAAAAAATGGGTGCAACACGAGAACCTCCCAGGAGGTAACCCATCATTGTACTACTTTCGCCAAAGCACACTTAACTGCGGAGTTCTAATGGGATCCGGTGCATGTGCTGGTGTGACCGCACCTGTTTAATTTCGTGCTGAAAATACATACACTCCTTTTTCCCTCCCGCCCTCCCATCATTTGTTTCCTTTTGCGTTCACATTGCACTTCTCCTTCTCGTTCTAATATCGATTAAAATACCCCTGATTCTTGACTCACATTTGCGTATAAACTAGCGGACCATAGTTCCAGTCGCGCGTAATGTCGAACGACCTATCTGAAAAAAAATTGTTGCGATACGAGGACTTCTTAAGAGGTCACCCATCCGAGTACTACTCTCGCCCAAGCACACTTAACTGCAGAATTCTGATGGGATCCAGTACATTAGTGCCGGTATGATGCCACTTGTTTAATTTTGTGCTTCAAATACATACACTTCTAATCTTTTCTTCCTCCTCCCGTCATTTGTTTCCTTGTGCGTGCGCACTGCACCTCTCGTACTCGTTCTAATATCAAGTAAAATGCCACGGCGCTGTGACTCACATTTGCGAATAAATCTGCGGACCATAATTAAAGTCGCGCGTAACGTCGAACGACACTTCTGAAAAAAAGAAAATGGGTGCAACACGAGAACTTCCCAGGAGGTAACCCATCATTCTACTACTTACGCAAAAGCACACTTAACTGCGAAGTTCTGATGGGATCCGGTGCATTTGTGCTGGTGTGACCTCACCTGTTTAATTTCGTGCTGAAAATACATACACTCCTTCTTCCCTCCCCTCTCCCATCATTTGTTTCCTTGTGCGTTCACACCGCACCTCTCCTTCTCGTTCTAATATCGATTAAAATGCCCCTGATTCTTAACTCACCTTTGGGTATAAACCAGCGGACCATAGTTCCAGTCGCGCGTAACGTCGAATGACCCATCTGAAAAAAATTGTTGCAATACGAGGACTTCCCAAAAGGTCACCCATCTGAGTACTACTCTCGCCCAAGCACACTTAACTGCAGAGTTCTGATGGGATCCAGTGAAATAGTGCTGGTATGATGCCACTTGTTTAATTTTGCGCTGCAAATACATAAACTCATTCCCCTTTCTTCCCCCTCCCGTCATTTGTTTCCTTGTGTGTGCGCACTGTACCTCCCGTTCTCGTTCTAATATCAAGTAAAATGCTACAGCGCCGTGACTCACATTTGCGAATAAACCTGAGGACCATAATTCAAGTCGTGCATAACGTCGAAAGAATCATCTGCAAAAAAATGGGTGCAACACGAGGACTACACAAGAAAATGGGTGAAATATAAGGACTTCGCAGGAGGTAACCCATGCTAGTACTATTCTCGCCCAAGCACCCTTACCTACGGAGTTCTGATAGAATCCGTTGCATTAGTGCTGGAATGATCGCAGCTGTTTCATTTCGCGCTGCAAAAACATACTCCTTCTCCTTTCTTCCCCCTCCCGTCATTTGTTTCCTTGTGCGTGCGCACTGCACCTCTCGTTCTCGTTCAAATATCAAGTAAAATGCCACGGTGTCGTGACTGACATTTGCGAATCAATCTGCGGACCATAATTAAAGTCGCGCGTAACGTCGAACGGCACATCTGAAAAAAAGAAAATAGGTGCAACACGAGGACTTCCCAGGAGGTAACCCATCATTGTGCTACTTTCGCCAAAGCACACTTAACTGCGAAGTTCTGATGGGATCCGGTGCATTTGTGCTGGTGTGACCGCACCTGTTTAATTTGGCGCTGAAAATACATACACTCCTTCTTCCCTCCCCCCCTCCCATCATTTGTTTCCTTGTGCGTACACTCTGCATCTCTCTTTCTCATTCTAATATCAAGTAATATGCCCCGGCACCGTGACTCACCTTTGCAAATGAACTAGTGGTTTATAATTCCATTCGCGCGTAACGTCGAAAAACCAATCCGAAAAAAATAGGTGCAACACGAGGGCTTCCCAAGTGGTCACCCATCCGAGTACCACTCTCGCCCAAGCACACTTAACTGCAGAGTTCTGATGGGATCCGATGCATTAGTGCTGGTATGATCGCACTTGTTTAATTTTGCGCTGCAAATACATAAACTCCTTCTCCTTTCTTCCCCCTCCCGTCATTTCTTTCCTTGTGCGTGCGCACTGCACCTCTCGTTCTCGTTCAAATATCAAGTAAAATGCCACGGCGCCGTGACTCACATTTGCGAATAAACCTGCGGACCATAATTAAAGTCGCGCGTAACGTCGAACGGCACATCTGAAAAAAAAAGAAAATGGGTGCGACACGAGAACTTCCCAGGAGGTAACCCATCATTGTACTACTTTCGCCAAAGCACACTTAACTACTGAGTTCTGATGGGATACGGTGCATTTGTGCTGGTGTGACAGCACCTGTTTAATTTCGCGCTGCAAATACATAAACTCCTTCTCCTTTCTTCCCCCTCCCGTCATTTGTTTCCTTGTGCGTTCACACTGCACATCTCCTTCTCGTTCTAATATCGATTAAAATGGCCCTGATTCTTGACTCACATTTGCGTATAAACCAGTGGACCATTGTTCTAATCGCGCGTAACGTCGAACGACCCATCTGAAAAAAAATTATTGCGATACGAAGACTTCCCAAGAGGTCACCCATCCGAGTACTACTCTCGCCCAAGCACACTTAACTGCAGAGTTCTGATGGGATCCAGTGCATAAGTGCTAGTATGATGCCACTTGTTTAATTTTGCGCTTCAAATACATACACTCCTTCTCTTTTCTTCCTCCTCCCGTCATTTGTTTCCTTGTGCGTGCGCACTGCACCTCCCGTACTCGTTCTAATATCAAGTAAAATGCCACAGTGCCGTGACTCACATTTGCGAATAAGCCTGCGGACCATAAATTAAGTCGCGCGTAACATCGAAAGAATCATCTGCAAAAAGAGTGGTGCAACACGAGGACCTCCCAAGAAAATGGGTGAAATATAAGGACTTCGCAGGAGGTCAACCATCCGAGTACTTTTCTCGCCCAAGCACCGTTAACTGCGGAGTTCTGATAGAATCCGTTGCATTAGTGCTGGTATGATCCCTCATGTTTCATTCTGCACTGCAAATACATACACTCTTTCTCCTCCCATCCCCCCTCCCGTCATTTATTTCCTTGTGCGTGCATTCTGCATCTCTCTTTCTCGGTCTAATATCAAGTAATATGCCCCGGCACCGTGACTCACCTTTGCAAATGAACCAGCGGTTTATAATTCCATTCGCGCGTAACGTCGAAAAACCAATCAGAAAAAAAATAGGTGCAACACGAGGGCTTCCCAAGTGGTCACCCATCCGAGTACTACTCTCGCTCAAGCACACTTAACTGCAGAGTTCTGATGGGATCCGATGCATTAGTGCTGGTATGATCGCACCTGTTTAATTTTGCGCTGCAAATACATAAACTCCTTCTCCTTTCTTCCCCCTCCCGTCATTTCTTTCCTTGTGCGTGCGCACTGCACCTCTCGTTCTCGCTCAAATATCAAGTAAAATGCTACGGCGCCGTGACTCACATTTGCGAATAAATCGGCGGACCATAAGTAAAGTCGCGCGTAAGGTCGAACGGCACATCTGCAAAAAGAAAATGGGTGCAACACGAGAACTTCCCAGGAGGTAACCCATCATTGTACTACTTTCGCCAAAGCACACTTAACTGCGGAGTTCTGATGGGATCCGGTGCATTTGTGCTGGTGTGACCGCACCTGTTTAATTTGGTGCTGAAAATACATACACTCCTTCTTCTCTCCCCCCCTCCCATCATTTGTTTCCTTGTGGGTTCACACTGCACATCTCCTTCTCGTTCTAATATCGATTAAAATGGCCCTGATTCTTGACTCACATTTGCGTATAAACCAGCGGACCATAGTTCTAGTCGCGCGTAACGTCGAATGACCCATCCGAAAGAAAATTGTTGCGATACGAGGACTTCCCAAGAGGTCACCCATCCGACTACTACTCTCGCCCAAGCACACTTAACTGCAGAGTTCTGATGGGATCCAGTGCATCAGTGCTGGTATGATGCCACTTGTTTAATTTTGCGCTTCAAATATATACACTCCTTCTCTTTTCTTCTTCCTCCCGTCATTTGTTTCCTTGTGCGTGCGCACTGCACCTCTCGTACTCGTTCTAATATCAAGTAAAATGCCACGGCTCCGTGACTCACATTTGCGAATAAACCTGCGGACCATAAATCAAGTCGCGCATAACATCGAAAGAATCATCTGCAAAAAGATGGGTGCAACACGAGGACCTCCCAAGAAAATGGGTGAAATATAAGGACTTCGCAGGAGGTCACCCATCCGAGTACTTTTCTCGCCCAAGCACCCTTAACTGCGGAGTTCTGATAGAATCCGTTGCATTAGTACTGGTAAGATCCCTCATGTTTCATTCTGCACTGCAAATACATACATTCTTTCTCCTTCCATCCCACCTCCCGTCATTTGTTTCCTTGTGCGTGCACTCTGCATCTCTCTTTATCGTTCTAATATCAAGTAATATGCCCCGGCACCGTGACTCACCTTTGCAAATGAACCAGCGGTTTATAATTCCATTCGCGCGTAACGTCGAAAAACCCATCCGAAAGAAAATAGGTGCAACACGAGGGCATCCCAAGTGGTCACCCATCCGAGTACTACTCTCGCCCAAGCACACTTAACTGCGGAGTTCTGATGGGATCCGGGGCTTTAGTGCTGGTAAGATCGCACCTGTTTAAATTCGCGCTGTAAATACATACACTCCTTCTCATTTCTTCCCCCTCCCGTCATTTGTTTCCTTGTGCGTTCACACTTCACCTCTCATTCTCGTTCTAATATCGATTAAAATACCCCTGCTTCTTGACTCACATTTGCGTATAAACCAGCGGACCCTAGTTCCAGACCCGCGTAACGTCAAACAACCCGTCTGAAAAGAAATTTGTGCGACACGAGGAATTCCCAGGAGGTCACCCATCCGAGTACTACTCTCGCCCAAGTACACTTAACTGCAGGGTTCTGATGGGATCCAGTGCATTAGCGCTTGTATGATGCCACTTGTTTAATTTTGCGCTTCAAATACATATACTCTTTCTCTTTTCTTCCTCCTCCCGTCATTTGTTTCCTTGTGCGTGCGCACTGCACCTCCCGTACTTGTTCTAATATCAAGTAAAATGCCACGGCGCCGTGACTCACATTTGCGAATAAACCTGCAGACCATAAATCAAGTTGCGCGTAACGTCGAAAGAATAATCTGCAAAAAGATGGGTGCAACACGAGGACCTCCCAAGAAAATGGGTGAAATATAAGGACTTCGCAGGAGGTCACCCATCCGAGTACTTTTCTCGCCCAAGCACCCTTAACTGCAGAGTTCTGATAGAATCCGTTGCATTAGTGCTGGTATGATCCTCATGTTTCATTCTGCACTGCAAATACATACACTCTTTCTCCTTCCATCCCCCCTCCCGTCATTTGTTTCCTTGTGCGTGCACTCTGCATCTCTCTTTCTCTTTCTAATATCAAGTAATATGCCCCGGCACCGTGACTCACCTTTGCAAATGAACCAACGGTTTATAATTCCATTCGCGCGTAACGTCGAACAACCCATTTGAAAAAAAATAGGTGCAACACGAGGGCTTCCCAAGTGGTCACCCATCCGAGTACTACTCTCGCCCAAGCACACTTAACTGCGGAGTTCTGATGGGATCCGGGGCTTTAGTGCTGGTATGATCGAACCTGTTTAATTTCGCGCTGCAAATACATACACTCATTCTCCTTTCTTCCCCTTCCCGTCAATTGTTTCCTTGTGCATTCACAATGCACCTCTCATTCTCGTTCTAATATCGATTAAAATACCCCTGCTTCTTGACTCACATTTGCGTATAAACCAGCGGACCCTAGTTCCAGTCGCGCGTAACGTCGAACGACCCGTCTGAAAAAAAATTGTTGCGACACGAGGACTTCCCAGGAGGTCACCCATCCGAGTACTAGTCTCGCCCAAGCACACTTAACTGCGGAGTTCTGATGGTATCCGGTGCATTAGTGGTGGTATGATCGCACTCGTTTAATTACGCGCTGCAAATACATAAACTCCTTCCCCTTTCTTCCCCCTCCTGTTATTTGCTTCCTTGTGCGTGCGCACTGCACCTCCCGTGCTCGTTCTAATATCAAGTAAAATGCTACGGTGCCGTGACTCACATTTGCGAATAAACCTGAGGACCATAATTCAAATCGCGCGTATCGTCGAAAGAATCATCCGCAAAAAAATGGGTGCAACACGAGGACTTCCTAAGAAAATGGGTGAAATATAAGGACTTCGCAGGAGGTCACCCATCCTAGTGCTACTCTCGCCCAAGCACCCTTAACTTGCGGAGTTCTAATAGAATCCGTTGCATTGGTGCTGGTATGATTGCTCATGTTTCATTCTGCGCTGCAAATACATACACTTTTTCTCCCTCCACCCCCCCTCCCGTCATTTGTTTCCTTGTGCGTGCACTCTGCATCTCTCCTTCTCGTTCTAATATCGATTAAAATGCCCCTTCTTCTTGACTCACATTTGCGTATAAACCAGTGGACCCTAGTTCCAGTCGCGCGTAACGTCGAACGACCCGTCTGAAAAAAAAAAATTATTGCGACACGAGGACTTCCCAAGAGGTAACCCATCCGAGTACTACTCTCGCCCAAGCACACTTAACTGCGGAGTTCTGATGGGATCCGGTGCATTAGTGCTGGTATGATCGAACTTGTTTAATTTCGTGCTGCAAATACATAAATTCCTTCTCCGTTCTTCCTCCTCCCGTCATTTGTTTCCTTGTGCGTGCGCACTGGACCTCTCGTTCTCGTTCAAATATCAAGTACAATGCCACGGCGCCGTGACTCACATTTGCGAATAAATCTGCGGACCATAATTAAAGTCGCGCGTAACGTCGAACGACACATCTGAAAAAAAGAAAATGGGTGCAACACGAGAACTTCCCACGAGGTAACCCATCATTGTACTACTTTCACCAAAGCACACTTAACTACGGAGTTCTGATGGGATCCGGTGCATTTGTGCTGGTATGATCGCACCTGTTTAATTTTGCGCTGCAAATACATAAACTCATTCCCCTTTCTTCCCCCTCCCGTCATTTGTTTCCTTGTGCGTGCGCACTGCACCTCCCGTGCTCCTTCTAATATAAAGTAAAATGCTACGGTGCCGTGACTCACATTTGCGAATAAACCTGAGGACCATAATTCAAGTCGCGCGTATCGTCGAAAGAATCATCTGCAAAAAAATGGGTGCAACACCAGGACTTCCTAAGAAAATGGGTGAAATATAAGGACTTCGCAGGAGGTCACCCATCCTAGTGCTACTCTCGCCCAAGCACCCTTAACTTGCGGAGTTCTGATAGAATACGTTGCATTGGTGCTGGTATGATAGCTCATGTTTCATTCTGCGCTGCAAATACATACACTTTTTCTCCCTCCATCCCCCCTCCCGTCATTTGTTTCCTTGTGCGTGCGCACTGCACCTCCCGTGCTCGTTCTAATATAAAGTAAAATGCTACGGTGCCGTGACTCACATTTGCGAATAAAGCTAAGGACCATAATTCAAGTCGTGCATATCGTCGAAAGAATCATCTGCAAAAAAATTGGTGCAACACGAGGACTTCCTAAGAAAATGGGTGAAATATAAGGACTTCGCAGGAGGTCACCCATCCTAGTGCTACTCTCGCCCAAGCACCCTTAACTTGCGGAGTTCTGATAGAATCCGTTGCATTGGTGCTGGGATGATTGCTCATGTTTCATTCTGCGCTGCAAATACATACACTTTTTCTCCCTCCATCCCCCCTCCCGTCATTTGATTCCTTGTGCGTGCGCACTGCACCTCCCGTGCTCGTTCTAATATAAAGTAAAATGCTACGGTGCCGTGACTCACATTTGCGAATAAAGCTAAGGACCATAATTCAAGTCGCACGTATCGTCGAAAGAATCATCTGCAAAAAAATGGGTGCAACACGAGGACTTCCTAAGAAAATGGGTGAAATATAAGGACTTCGCAGGAGGTCACCCATCCTAGTGCTACTCTCGCCCAAGCACCCTTAACTTGCGGAGTTCTGATAGAATCCGTTGCATTGGTGCTGGGATGATTGCTCATGTTTCATTCTGCGCTGCAAATACATACACTTTTTCTCCCTCCATCCCCCCTCCCGTCATTTGATTCCTTGTGCGTGCGCACTGCACCTCTCGTTCTCGTTCAAATATCAAGTAAAATGTCACGGCGTCGTGACTCAAATTTGCGAATAAATCTGCGGACCATAATTAAAGTCGCGCGTAACGTCGAACAGCACATCTGAAAAAAAGAAAATGGGTGCAACACGAGAACTTCCCAGGAGGTAACCCATCATTGTACTACTTTCACCAAAGCACACTTAACTTCGGAGTTCTGATGGGATCCGGTGCATTTGTGCTGGTGTGACCGCACCTGTTTAATTTCGTGTTGAAAATACATGCACTCCTTCTCCCTCCCCCCCTCCCATCATTTGTTTCCTTGTGCGTTCACATTGCACCTCTCATTCTCGTTCTAATATCGATTAAAATGCCCCTGATTCTTGACTCACATTTGCGTATAAACCAGCGGACCATAGTTCCAGTCGCGCGTAACGTCGAACGACCCATATGAAAAAAAATTGTTGCGATACGAGGACTTCCCAAGAGGTCACCCATCCGAGTACTACTCTCGTCAAAGCACACTTAACTGCAGAGTTATGATGGGATCCAGTGCATTAGTGCTGGTATGATGCCACTTGTTTAATTTTGCACTTCAAATACATACACTCCCTCTCTTTTCTTCCTCATCCCGTTACTTGTTTCCTTGTGCGTGCGCACTGCACCTCCCGTACTCGTTCCAATATCAAGTAAAATGCAACGGCGCCGTGACTCACATTTGCGAATAAACCTGCAGACCATAAATCAAGTCGCGCGTAACGTCGAAAGAATCATCTGCAAAAAGATGGGTGCAACACGAGGACCACCCAAGAAAATGGGTGAAATATAAGGACTTCGCAGGAGGTCACCCATCCGAGTACTTTTCTCGCCCAAGCACCCTTAACTGCGGAGTTCTGATAGAATCCGTTGCATTAGTGCTGGTATGATCCCTCATGTTTCATTCTGCACTGCAAATACATACACTCTTTCTCCTTCCAACCCCCCTCCCCTCATTTGTTTCCTTGTACGTGCACTCTGCATCTCTCTTTCTCGTTCTAATATCAAGTAATATGCCCCGGCACCGTGACTCACCTTTGCAAATGAACCAGCAGTTTATAATTCCATTCGCGCGTAACGTCGAACAACCCATCCGAAAAAAAAAATAGGTGCAACACGAGGGCTTCCCAGGTGGTGACCCATCCGAGTACTACTCTCGCCCAAGCACACTTAACTGCGGAGTTCTGATGGGATTCGGAGCTTTAGTGCTGGTATGATTGCACCTGTTTAATTTCGTGCTGCAAATACATACACTCCTTCTCATTTCTTCCCCCTCCCGTCATTTGTTTCCTTGTGCGTTCACACTTCACCTCTCATTCTCGTTCTAATATCGGTTAAAATGCCTATGCTTCTTGACTCACATTTGCGTATAAATCCGCGGACCCTAGTTTCAGACGCGCGTAACGTCGAACGACCTGTCTGAAAAAAAATTGGTGCGACACGAGGACTTCCCAGGAGGTCACCCATCCGAGTACTAATCTCGCCCAAGCACACTTCACTGCGGAGTTCTGATGGGATCCGGTGCATTAGTGCTGGTATGATCGCACCTGTTTAATTTTGCGCTGCAAATACATAAATTCATTCCCCTTTCTTACCCCTCCCGTCATTCGTTTCCTTGTGCGTGGGCACTGCACCTCCCGTTCTCATTCTAATATCAAGTAAATAGCTACAGCGCCGTGACTCACATTTGCGAATAAACCTGAGGGCCATAATTCAAGTCGCGCGTAACGTCGAAAGAATCATCTGTAAAAAAATGGGTGCAACACAAGGACTTCACAAGAAAATAGGTGAAATATAAGGACTTCGCAGGAGGTAACCCATGCTAGTACTACTCTCGCCCAAGCACCCTTACATACGTGGTTCTGATAGAATCCGTTGCATTAGTGCTGGTATGATCGCACCAGTTTAATTTCGCGCTGCAAATACATAAACTCCATCTCCTTTCTTTCCCCTTCCGTCATTTGTTTCCTTGTGCGTGCGCACCGCACCTCTCGTTCTCGTTCAAATATCAAGTAAAATGCCACGGCGCCATGACTCACATTTGCGAATAAATCTGCGGACCGTAATTAATGTTGCGCGTAACGTCGAACGGCACATCTGAAAAAAAAAAATGGGTGCAACACGAGAACTTCCCAGGAGGTAACCCATCATTGTACTACTTTCGCCAAAGCACACTTAACTGCGGAGTTCTGATGGGATCCGGTGCATTAGTGCTGGTGTGACCGCACCTATTTAATTTCGTGCTGAAAATACATACACTCCTTCTTCCCTCCCCCCCTCCCATCATTTGTTTCCTTGTGCGTTCACACTGCACCTCTCCTTCTCGTTCGAATATCGATTAAAATGCCCCTGATTCTTGACTCACATTTGCGTATAAACCAGCGGACCATAGTTCCAGCCGTGCATAATGTCGAACGACCCATATGAAAAAAAATTATTGCGATACGAGGACTTCCCAAGAGGTCACCCATCCGAGTACTACGCTCGCCCAAGCACCCTTAACTGCAGAGTTCTGATGGGATCCAGTACATTAGTGCTGGTATGATGCCACTTGTTTAATTTTGCGCTTCAAATACATACACTCCTTCTCTTTTCTTCCTCCTCCCGTTATTTATTTCCTTGTGCGTGTGCACTGCACCTCCCGTACTCGTTCTAATATCAAGTAAAAAGCCACGGCGCCGTGACTCACATTTGCGAATAAACCTGCGGACCATAAATCAAGTCGCGCGTAAAGTCGAAAGAATCATCTGCAGAAAGATGGGTGCAACACGAGGACCTCCCAAGAAAATAGGTGAAATATAAGGACTTCGCAGGAGGTCACCCATCCGAGTACTTTTCTCGCCCAAGCACCCTTAACTGCGGAGTTCTGATAGAATTCGTTGCATTAGTGCTGGTATGATCCCTCATGTTTCATTCTGCACTGCAAATACATACACTCTTTCCCCTCCCATCCACCCACCCGTCATTTGTTTCCTTGTGCGTGCACTCTGCACATCTCTTTCTCGTTCTAATATCAAGTAATATGCCCCGGCACCGTGACTCACCTTTGCAAATGAACCAGCGGTTTATAATTCTATTCGCGCATAACGTCGAACAACCCATCCGAGAAAAAATAGGTGCAACACGAGGGCTTCCCAAGTGGTCACCCATCCGAGTACTACTCTCGCTCAAGCACACCTAACTGCGGAGTTCTGATGGGATCCGGGGCTTTAGTGCTGGTATTATCGCACCTGTTTAATTCCGCGCTGCAAATACATACACTCCTTCTCCTTTCTTCCCCCTCTATCATTTGTTTCCATGTGCGTTCACACTTTATCTCTCCTTCTCGTTCTAATATCGATTAAAATGCCCCTGATTCTTGACTCACATTTGCGTATAAACCAGCGGACCCTAGTTCCAGACTCGCGTAACGTCGAACGACCCGTCTGAAAAAAAATTGGTGCGACACGAGGACTTTCGAGGAGGTCACCCATCCGAGTACTAATCTCGCCCAAGCACACTTCACTACGGAGTTTTGATAGGATCCGGTGCATTAGTGCTGGTATGATCGCACCTGTTTAATTTTGCGCTGCAAATACATAAACTCATTCCCCTTTCTTCCCCCTCCCGTCATTTCTTTCCTTGTGCGTGCGCACTGCACCGCCCGTGCTCGTTCTAATATCAAGTAAAATACTACGGTGCCGTGACTCACATTTGCGAATAAACCTGAGGACCATAATTCAAGTCGCACGTATCGTCGAAAGAATCATCTGCAAAAAAATGGGTGCAACACGAGGACTTCCTAAGAAAATGGGTGAAATATAAGGACTTCGCAGGAGGTCACCCATCCTAGTGCTACTCTCGCCCAAGCACCCTTAACTTGCGGAGTTCTGAAAGAATCCGTTGCATTGGTGCTGGTATGATTGCTCATGTTTCATTATGCACTGCAAATACATAAACTTTTTCTCCCTCCATCCCCCCTCCCGTCATTTGTTTCCTTGTGCGTGCACTATGCATCTCTCTTTCTCATTCTAATATCGATTAAAATGCCCCTGCTTCTTGACTCACATTTGCGTATAAACCAGCGGACCCTAGTTCTAGTCGCGCGTAACGTCGAACGACCTGTCTGAAAAGAAATTAGTGCGACACGAGGATTTCCTAGGAGGTCACCATCCGAGTACTACTCTCGCCCAAGCACACTTAACTGCGGAGTTCTGATAGGATCCGGTGTATTAGTGCTGGTATGATCGCACCTGTTTAATTCCGCGCTGCAAATACATAGACTCCTCCTTTCTTCCCCCTCCCGTCATTTCTTTCCTTGTGCGTGCGCACTGCACCTCCCGTGCTCGTTCTAATATCAAACAAAATGCTAAGGTGCCGTGACTCACATTTGCGAATAAACCTGAGGACCATAATTCAAGTCGCGCGTATCGTCGAAAGAATCATCTGCAAAAAAATGGGTACAACACGAGAACTTCTTAAGAAAATGGGTGAAATATAAGGACTTCGCAGGAGGTCACCCATCCTAGTGCTACTCTCGCCCAAGCACCCTTAACTTGCGGAGTTCTAATAGAATCTGTTACATTGGTGCTGGTATGATTGCTCATGTTTCATTCTGCGCTGCAAATACATAAACTTTTTCTCCCTCTATCCCCCCTCCCGTCATTTGTTTCCTTGTGCGTGCACTCTGCATCTCTCCTTCTCCTTCTAATATTGATTAAAATGTCCCTGCTTCTTGGCTCAAATTTACGTATAAACCAGTGGACCCTAGTTCCAGTCGCGCGTAACGTCGTACGACCCGTCTGAAAAAAAAATTAGTGCGACACGTGGACTTCCCAGGAGGTCACCCATCCGAGTACTACTCTCGCCCATGCACACTTAACTGCGGAGTTCTGATGGGATCCGGTGCATTAGTACTGGTATGATCGCACCTATTTAATTTTGCGCTGCAAATACATAAACTCCTTCTCCTTTCTTCCCCCTCCCGTCATTTGTTTCCTTGTGTGTGCGCACTGCACCTCTCGTTCTTGTTCAAATATCAAGTAAAATGCCACGGCGCCGTGACTCACATTTGCGAATAAATCTGCAGACCATAATTAAAGTCGCGCGTAACGTCGAACGGCACATCTGAAAGAAAAAATGTGTGCAACACAAGAACTTCCCAGGAGGTAACCCATCATTGTACTACTTTCGCCAAAGCACACTTAACTGCAGAGTTCTGATGAGATCCAGTACATTAGTGCTGGTATGATGCCACTTGTTTAATTTTGCGCTTCAAATACATACACTCCTTCTCTTTCCTTCCTCCTCCCGTCATTTGTTTCCTTGTGCGTGCGCACTGCACCTCCCGTACTCGTTCTAATATCAAGTAAAATGCCACGGCGCCGTGACTCACATTTGCGAATAAACCTGCGGACCATAAATCAAGTCGCGCGTAACATCGAAAGAATCATATGCAAAAAGATGGGTGCAACACGAGGACCTCCTAAGAAATGGGTGAAATATAAGGACTTCGCAGAAGGTCACCCATCCGAGTACTTTTCTCGCCCAAGCACCCTTAACTACGGAGGTCTGATAGAATCTGTTGCATTAGTGCTGGTGTGATCCCTCATGTTTCATTCTGCACTGCAAATACATACACTCTTTCTCCTCCCATCCCCCCTCCCGTCATTTCTTTCCTTGTGCGTGCACTTTGCATCTCTCTTTCTCGTTCTAATATCAAGTATATGCCCCGGCACCGTGACGCATCTTTGGAAATGAACCAGCGGTTTATAATTCTATTCGCGCGTAACGTCGTACGACCCGTCTGTGAAAAAAATTAGTGCGACACGAGGACTTCCCAGGAGGTCACCCTTCCGAGTACTACACTCGCCCAAGCACACTTAACTGCGGAGTTCTGATGGGATCGAGAGCTTTAGTGCTGGTATGATCGCACCAGTTTACTTTCGCGCTACAAATACATACACTCCTTCTCCTTTCTTCCCCCTCCCGTCATTTGTTTCCTTGTGCGTTCACACTTCACCTCTCATTCTCGTTCTAATATCGATTAAAAAGCCCCTGCTTCTTGACTCATATTTGCGTATAAACCAGCGGACCCTAGTTCCAGACGCGCGTAACGTCGAACGACCTGTCTGAAAAAAAATTGGTGCGACATGAGGACTTCCCAGGAGGTCACCCATCCGAGTTCTAATCTCGCCCAAGCACACTTCACTGCGGAGTTCTGATGGGATCCGGTGCATTAGTGCTGGTATGATCGCACCTGTTTAATTTCGCGCTGCAAATACATAAACTCATTCCCCTTTCTTCCCCCTCCCGTCATTTGTTTCCTTGTGCGTGCGCACTACACCTCCCGTTCTCGTTCTAATATCAAGTAAAATGCTACAGCGCCGTAACTCACATTTGCGAATAAACTTGAGGACCATAATTCAAGTCGCGCGTAACATCGAAAGAATCATCTGCAAAAAAATGGGTGCAACACGAGGACTTCACAAGAAAATGGGTGAAATATAAGGACTTCGCAGGAGGTAACCCATGCTAGTACTACTCTCGCCCAAGCACCCTTACCTACGGAGTTCTGATAGAATCCGTTGCATTAGTGCTGGTATGATCGCACCTGTTTCATTTCGTGCTGAAAATACATACACTCCTTCTCCTTCCCTCCCCCTCCCATCAATTGTTTCCTTGTGCGTTCACACTGCACCTGTCCTTCTCGTTCTAATATCGATTAAAATGCCCCTGCTTCTTGACTCACATTTGCGTATAAACCAGCGGACACTTGTTCCAGTCGCGCGTACCGTCGAACGACTCGTCTGAAAAAAAATTGGTGCGACACGAGGACTTCCCAATAGGTCACCAATCCGAGTACTAATCTCGCCCAAGCACACTTCACTGCGGAGTTCTGATGGGATCCGGTGCATTAGTGGTGGTACGATCGCACCTATTTAATTTTGCGCTACAAATTAATAAACTCATTCTCCTTTCTTCCTCCTCCCGTCATTTGTTTCCTTGTGCGTGCACACTGCATCTCCCGTTCTCGTTCTAATATCAAGTAAAATGCTACAGCGCCGTAACTCACATTTGCGAATAAACCTGAGGACCATAATTCAAGTCGCGCGTGACGTCGAAAGAATCATCTGCAAAAAAATGGGTGCAACACGAGGACTTCACAAGAAAATGGGTGAAATATAAGGACTTCGCAGGAGGTAACCCATGCTAGTACTACTCTCGCCCAAGCACCCTTACCTACGGAGTTCTGATAGAATCCGTTGCATTAGTGCTGGTATGATCGCACCTGTTTCATTTCGTGCTGAAAATACATACACTCCTTCTCCTTCCCTCCCCCTCCCATCAATTGTTTCCTTGTGCGTTCACACTGCACCTCTCCTTCTCGTTCTAATATCGATTAAAATGCCCCTGTTTCTTGACTCACATTTGCGTATAAACCAGCGGACACTTGTTCCAGTCGCGCGTAACGTCGAACGACCCGTCTGAAAAAAAATTGGTGCGACAGGAGGACTTCCCAGGAGGTCACCCATCCGACTACTACTCTTGCCCAAGCGCACTTAACTGCGGAGTTCTGATGGGATCCGGTGCATTAATGCTGGTATGATCACACCGGTCTAATTCCACGCTGCAAATACATAAACTGCTTCTCCTTTCTTCCCCTCCCGTCATTTGTTTCCTTGTGCGTGCGCACTGCACCTCCCGTGCTTGTTCTAATATCAAGTAAAATGCTACGGTGCCATGACTCACATTTGCGAATAAACCTGAGGACCATAATTCAAGTCGCGCGTATCGTCGAAAGAATCATCTGCAAAAAAATGGGTGCAACACGAGGACTTCCTAAGAAAATGGGTGAAATATAAGGACTTCGCAGGAAGTCACCCATCCTAGTGCTACTCTCGCCCAAGCACCTTTAACTTGCGGAGTTCTGATAGAATCCGTTGCATTGGTGCTGGTATGATTGCTCATGTTTCATTCTGCGCTGAAAATACATTTACTTTTTCTCCCTCCATCCCCCCTCCCGTCATTTGTTTCCTTGTGCGTGCACTCTGCATCTCTCTTTCTCGTTCTAATATCGATTAAAATGCCCCTGCTTCTTGACTCACATTTTCGTATAAACCAGTGGACCCTTGTTCCAGTCGCGCGTAACGTCGAACGACCCGCCTGAAAAAAAAATTAGTGCGACACGAGAACTTCCCAAGAGGTAACCCATTCGAGTACTACTCTCGCCCAAGCACACTTAACTGCGGAGTTCTGATGGGATCCGGTGCACTAGTGCTGGTATGATCGCACCTGTTTAATTTCGCGCTGCAAATACATAAACTCCTTCTCCTTTCTTCCCCCTCCCGTCATTTGTTTCCTTGTGCGTGCGCACTGCACCTCTCGTTCTCGCTCAAATATCAAGTAAAATGCCACGGTGCCGTGACTCACATTTGCGAATAAATCTGCGGACCATAATTAAAGTCGCGCGTAAGGTCGAACGGCACATCTGAAAAAAAGAAAATGGGTGCAACACGAGAACTTCCCAGGAGGTAACCCATCATTGTACTACTTTCGCCAAAGCACACTTAACTGAGGAGTTCTGATGGGATCTGGTGCATTTGTGCTGGTGTGACCGCACCTGTTTAATTTCGTGCTAAAAATACATACACTCCTTTTTCCCTCCCCCCCTCCCATCATTAGTTTCCTTGTGCGTTCACACTGCACCTCTCTTTCTCGTTCTAATATCGATTAAAATGCCCCTGATTCTTGACTCACATTTACGTATAAACCAGCGGACCATAGTTCTAGTCGCGCGTAACGTCGAACGACTCATCTGAAAAAAAATTTTTTGCGATACGAGGACTTCCCAAGAGGTCACCCATCCGAGTTCTACTCTCGCCCAAGCACACTTAACTGCAGAGTTATGATGGGATCCAGTGCATTAGTGCTGGTATGATGCCACTTGTATAATTTTGCGCTTCTAATACATACGCTCCTTCTCTTTTCTTCCTCCTCCCGTCATTTGTTTCCTTGTACGTGCGCACTGCACCTCCAGTACTCGTTCTAATATCAAGTAAAATGCCACGGTACCGTGTCTCACATTTGCAAAAAAAACCTACAGACCATAAATCAAGTCGCGCGTAACGTCGTAAGAATCATCTGCAAAAAGATGGGTGCAACACGAGGGCCTCCCAAGAAAATGGGTGAAATATAAGGACTTCGCAGGAGGTCACCCATCCGAGTACTTTTTTCGCCCAAGCACCCTTAACTGCGGAGTTCTGACAGAATCCGTTGCATTAGTGCTGGTATGATCGCACCTGTTTCATTCTGCACTGCAAATACATACACTCTTTCTCCTCCCATCCCCCCTCCCGTCATTTGTTTCCTTGTGCGTGCACTCTGCATCTCTCTTTCTCGTTATAATATCAAGTAATATGCCCCGGCACCGTGACTCACCTTTGCAAATAAACCAGTGGTTTATAATTCCATTCCCGTGTAACGTCGAACAACCCATCCGAATACTAATCTCGCCCAAGCACACTTCACTGCGGAGTTCTGATGGGATCCGGTGCATTAGTGCTGGTATGATCGCACCTCTTTAATTTTGCACTGCAAATACATAAACTCATTCCCCTTTCTTCCCCCTCTCGTCATTTATTTTCTTGTGCGTGCGCACTACACCTCCCGTTTTCATTCTAATATCAAATAAAATGCTACAGCGCCGTGACTCACATTTGCGAATAAAACTGAGGACCATAATTCATGTCGCGCGTAACATCGAAAGAATCATCTGCAAAAAAATAGGTGCAACACGAGGACTTCACAAGAAAATGGGTGAAATATAAGGACTTCGCAGGAGGTAACCCATGCTAGTACTACTCTCGCCCAAGCACCCTTACCTACGGAGTTCTGATAGAATCCGATGCATTAGTGCTGGTATGACCGCACCTGTTTAATTTCATGCTGAAAATACATACACTCCTTCTTCCCTCCCCCCCCTCCCATCATTTGTTTCCTTGTGCGTTCACACTGCACCTGTCCTTCTCGTTCTAATATCGATTAAAATTTCCCTGATTCTTGACCCACATTTGCGTATGAACCAGCAGACCCTAGTTCCAGACGTGAGTAACGTCGAACGACCCGTCTGAAAAAAAATTGGTGCGACACGAGGACTTCCCAGGAGGTCACCCATCCGAGTACTAATCTCGCCCAAGCACACTTCACTGTGGAGTTCTGATGGGATCCGGTGCATTAGTGCTGGTATGATAGCACCTCTTTAATTTTGCGCTGCAAATACATAAACTCATTCCCCTTTCTTCCCCCTCGCGTCATTTGTTTCCTTGTGCGTGCGCACTGCACCTCCCGTTCTTGTTCTAATATCAAGTAAAATGCTACAGCGCCGTGACTCACATTTGCGAATAAACTTGAGGACCATAATTCAAGTCGCGCGTAACGTCGAAAGAATCATTTGCAAAAAAATGGGTGCAACACGAGGACTTCACAAGAAAATGGTGAAATATAAGGACTTCGCAGGAGGTAACCAATGCTAGTACTACTCTCGCCCAAGCACCCTTACCTATGGAGTTCTGATAGAATCCGTTGCATTAGTGCTGGTATGATCGCACCTGTTTCATTTCGCACTGCAAATACATACACTCCTTCTCCTTTCTTCCCCCTCCCGTCATTTGTTTCCTTGTGCGTGCGCACTGCCCCTCTCGTTCTCGTTCAAATATCAAGTAAAATGCCACGGCGCCGTGGCTCACATTTGCGAATAAATCTGCAGACCATAATTAAAGTCGCGCGCAACGTCGAGCGGCACATCTGAAAAAAAGAAAAAGGATGCAGCACGGGAACTTCCCAGGAGGTAACCCATCATTGTACTACTTTCGCCAAAGCATAGTTAACTGCGGAGTTCTGATGGGATCCGGTACATTTGTGCTGGTGTGACCGCACCTGCTTAATTTCGTGCTGAAAATACATACACTCCTTCTTCCCTCCCCCCCCTCCCATCATTTGTTTCCTTGTGCGTTCACACTGCACCTCTCCTTCTCGTTCTAATATCGATTAAAATGCCCCTGATTCTTGACTCACATTTGCGTATAAACCAGTGGACCTTAGTTCCAGTCGCGCGTAACGTCCAACGACCTGTCTGAAAAAAAATTGTTGCGACACGAGGACTTCCAAGGAGGTCACCCATCCGAGTACTACTCTCGCCCAAGCACACTTAACTACAGAGTTCTGATGGGATCTAGTGCATTAGTGCTGGTATGATCGCACCCGTCTAATTCCGCGCTGTAAATACATAAACTCCTTCCCCTTTCTTCCCCCTCCCGTCATTTGTTTCCTTGTGCGTGCGCACTGCACCTCCCGTGCTCGTTCTAATATAAAGTAAAATACTACGGTGCTGAGACTCACATTTGCGAATAAACCTGAGGACCATAATTCAAGTCACGCGTATCGTCGAAAGAATCATCTGCAAAAAAGTGGGTGCAACACGAGAACTTCCTAAGAAAATGGGTGAAATATAAGGACTTCGCAGGAGGTCACCCATCCGAGTACTTTTCTCGCCCAAGCACCCTTAACTGCGTAGTTCTGATAGAATCTGTTGCATTGGTACTGGTATGATTGCTCATGTTTCATTCTGCACTACAAATACATGCACTTTTTCTCCCTCCATCCCCCCTCCCGTCATTTGTTTCCTTGTACGTGCATTCTGCATCTCTCCTTCTCGTTCTAATATCGATAAAAATGCCCCTGCTTCTTGGCTCACATATGCGTATAAACTAGTGGACCCTAATTCCAGTCGAGCGTAACATCGAACGACCCGTCTGAAAAAAAAAATTTGTGCGACACGAGGAGTTCCCAGGAGGTCACCCATCCGAGTACTAATCTCGCCCAATCACACTTCACTTCGGAGTTCTTATGGGATCCAGTGCATTAGGGCTGGTATGATCGCACCTGTTTAATTTTGCGCTACAAATACATAAACTCATTCCCGTTTCTTCTCCCTCCCATCATTTGTGTCCTTGTGCGTGCGCACTGCACCTCCCGTTCTCGTTCTAATATCAAGTAAAATACAACAGCGTCGTGACTCACATCTGCGAAAAAACCATAGGACCATAATTCAAGTCGCGCGTAACGTCGAAAGAATCATCTGCAAAAAAACGGGTACAACACGAGGACTTCACAAGAAAATGGGTGAAATATAAGGTCTTCGCAGGAGGTAACCCATGGTAGTACTACTCTCGCCCAAGCACCCTTACCTACGGAGTTTTGATAGAATCCGTTGCATTAGTGCTGGTATGATCGCACCTGTTTCATTTCGTGCTGAAAATACATACACTCCTTCTCCTTCCCTTCCCCTCCCATCAATTGTTTCCTTGTGCGTTCACACTGCACCTCTCCTTCTCGCTCTAATATCGATTAAAATGCCCCTGCTTCTTGACTCACATTTGCGGATAAACCAGCGGACTCGAGTTCCAGTCGCGCGTAACGTCGAACGACCCGTCTGAAAAAAAATTGGTGCGACACGAGGACTTCCCAGGAGGTCACCTATCTGAGTACTACTCTCGCCCAAGCACACTTAACTGCGGAGTTCTGACGGGATCCGGTGCATTAGTGCTGGTATGATTGCACCCATTTAATTCCGTGCTGCAAATACATAAACTCCTTCTCCTTTCTTCCCCCTCCCGTCATTTGTTTCCTTGTGCGTGCGCACTGTACCTACCGTGCTCGTTCTAATATCAATTAAAATACTACGATGCCGTGACTCACATTTGCGAATAAACCTGAGGACCATAATTCAAGTCGTGCGTATCGTCGAAAGAATCATCTGCAAAAAAATGGGCGGAACACGAGGACTTCTTAAGAAAATATGTGAAATATAAGGCTTCGCAGGAGGTCACCCACCCTAGTGGTACTCTCGCCCAAGCACCCTTAACTTGCGGAGTTCTGATAGAATCCGTTGCATTGGTGCTGGTATGATTGCTAATGTTTCATTCTACGCTGCAAATACATACACTTTTTATCCCTCCATCCCCCCCTCCCGTCATTTGTTTCCTTGTGCGTGCACTCTGCATCTCTCCTTCTCGTTCTAATACCGATTAAAATGCCCCTGCTTCTTGACTCACATTTGCGTATAAACCAGTGGACCCTAGTTCCAGTCGCGCGTAACGTCGAACGACCTGTCTGAAAAAAAAATTAGTGCGACACGAGGACTTCCCAAGAGGTCACCCATACGAGTACTACTCTCGCCAAAGCACACTTAACTGCGGAGTTCTGATGGGATCCGGTGCATTAGTGCTGGTATGATCGCACCTGTTTAATTTCGCGCTGCAAATACATAAACTCCTTCTCCTTTCTTCCCCCTCCCGTCATTTGTTTCCTTGTGCGTGCGCACTACACCTCTCGTTCTCGTTCAAATATCAAGTAAAATACCACGGTGCCGTGACTCACCTTTGCGAATAAATCTGCGGACCATAATTAAAGTCGCGCATAACGTCGAACGGCACATCTGAAAAAAAAAATGGGTGCAACACGAGAATTTCTCAGGAGGTAACCCATCATTGTACTACTTTGGCCAAAGCACAGTTAACTGCGGAGTTCTGATGGGATCCGGTGCATTTGTGCTGGTGTGACCGCACCTGTTTAATTTCGTGCTGAAAATACATACACTCCTTCTTCCCTCACCCCCTCCCATCATTTGTTTCCTTGTGCGTTCACACTGCACCTCTCCTTCTCGTTCTAATATCGATTAAAATGCCCCTGATTCTTGACTCACATTTGCGTATAAACCAGTGGACCCTAGTTCCAGTCGCGCGTAACGTCGAACGACCCGTCTGAAAAAAATATTAGTGCGACACGAAGACTTCCCAAGAGGTCACCCATATGAGTACTACTCTCGCCAAAGCACACTTAACTGCGGAGTTCTGACGGGATCCGGTGCATTAGTGCTGGTATGATCGCACCCATTTAATTCCGCGCTGCAAATACATAAACTCCTTCTCCTTTCTTCCCCCTCCCGTCATTTGTTTCCTTGTGCGTGCGCACTGCACCTCCCGTACTCGTTCTAATATAAAGTAAAATGCCACGGCGCCGTGACTCACATTTGCGAATAAATCTGCAGACCATAAATCAAGTCGCGCGTAACGTCGAAAGAATCATCTGCAAAAAGATGGGTGCAACACGAGGACCTCCCAAGAAAATGGGTGAAATATAAGGACTTCGCAGGAGGTCACCCATCCGAGTACTTTTCTCGCCCAAGCACCCTTAACTGCGGAGTTCTGATAGAATCCGTTGCATTAGTGCTGGTATGATCCCTCATGTTTCATTCTGCACTGCAAATACATACACTCCTTCTCCTTCTATCCCCCCTCCCGTCATTTGTTTCCTTGTGCGTGCACTCTGAATCTCTGTTTCTCGTTCTAATATCAAGTAATATGCCCCGGCACCGTGACTCACCTTTGCAAATGAACCAACGGTTTATAATTCCATTCGCGCATAACGTCGAACAACCCATCCGAAAAAAAATAGGTACAACACGAGGGCTTCCCAAGTGGTCACCCATCCGAGGACTACTCTCGCCCAAGCACACTTAACTGCGGAGCTCTGATGGGATGCGGAGCTTTAGTGCTGGTATGATCGCACCTGTTTAATTTCGCGCTGCAAATACATACACTCCTTCTCCTTTCTTCCCCCTCCCGTCATTTGTTTCCTTGTGCGTTCACACTTCACCTCTCATTCTCGTTCTAATATCGATTAAAATGCCCCTGCTTCTTGACTCACATTTGCGTATAAACCAGCAGACCCTAGTTCCAGACGCGCGTAACGTCGAACGACCCGTCTGAAAAAAAATTGGTGCGATACGAGGACTTCCCAGGAGGTGACCCATCCGAGTACTAATCTCGCCCAAGCACACTTTACTGCGGAGTTCTGATGGGATCCGATGCATTAATGCTGGCATGATCGCACCTGTTTAATTTTGCGCTGCAAATACATAATTCATTCCCCTTTCTTCCCCCTCCCGTCATTTGTTTCCTTGTGCGTGCGCACTGCACCTCCTGTTCTCGTTCTAATATCAAGTAAAATGCTACACCACCGTGACTCACATTTGCGAATAAACCTGAGGACCATAATTCAAGTCGCGCGTAACGTCGAAAGAATCATCTGCAAAAAAATGGGTGCAACACGAGGACTTCACAAGAAAATGGGTGAAATATAAGGACTTCGCAGGAGGTAACCCATGCTAGTACTACTCTCGCCCAAGCACCCTTACCTACGGAGTTCTGATAGAATCCGTTGCATTAGTGCTGGTATGATCGCACCTGTTTCGTTTTGCGCTGCAAAAACATACACTCCTTCTCCTTTCTTCCCCCTCCCGTCATTTGTTTCCTTGTGCGTTCACACTTCACCTCTCATTTTCGTTTTAATAACGATTAAAATGCCCCTTCTTCTTGACTCACATTTGCGTATAAACCAGCGGACCGTAATTCCAAATGAGCGTAACGTCGAACGACCCGTCTGAAAAAAAATTGGTGCGACACGAGGACTTCTCAGGAGGTCACCCATTCGAGTACTACTCTCGCCCAAGCACACTTAACTGCGGAGTTGTGATGGGATCCGGTGCATTAGTGCTGGTATGATCGCACCCGTTTAATTCAGCGCTGCAGATACATAAACTCCTTCTCCTTTCTTCCCCCTCCCGTCATTTGTTTCCTTGTGCGTGTGCACTGCACCTCCCGTGCTTGTTCTAATATCAAGTAAAATGCTACGGTGTCGTGACTCACATTTGTGAATAAACCTGAGGACCATAATTCAAGTCGCGCGTATCGTCGAAAGAATCATCTGCAAAAAAATGGGTGCAACACGAGGACTTCCTAAGAAAATGGGTGAAATATAAGGACTTCGCAGGAGGTCACCCATCCTAGTGCTACTCTCGCCCAAGCACCCTTAACTTGCGGAGTTCTGATAGAATCCGTTGCATTGGTGCTGGTATGATTGCTCATGTTTCATTATGCGCTGCAAATACATACACTTTTTCTCCCTCCATCCCCCCTCCCGTCATTTGTTTCCTTGTGCGTGCACTTTGCATCTCTCATTCTCATTCTAATATCGATTAAAATGCCCCTGTTTCTTGACTCACATTTGCGTATAAACCAGCGGACCCTAGTTCCAGTCGCGCGTAACGTCGAACGATCCGTCTGAAAAAAAATTGGTGCGACACGAGGACTTCCCAAGAGGTCACCCATCCGAGTACTACTCTCGCCCAAGCAAACTTAACTGCGGAGTTCTGATGGGATCCGGTGCATTAGTGCTGGTATGATCGCACCCGTTTAATTTAACGCTACAAATACATAAACTCCTTCTCCTTTCTTCCCCCTCCCGTCATTTGTTTCCTTGTGCGTGCGCACTGCTCCTCTCGTTCTCGTTCAAATATCAAGTAAAATGCCACGGTACCGTGACTCTCATTTGCGAATAAATCTGCGGAATATAATTAAAGTCGCGCGTAACGTCGAACGGCATATCTGAAAAAAAGTAGATGGGTGCAACACGAGAACTTCACAAGAAAATGGGTGAAATATAAGGACTTCCCAGGAGGTCACCCATCCGAGTACTACTCTCGCCAAAGCACACTTAACTGCGGAGTTCTGATGGGATCCGGTGCATTAGTGCTGGTATGATCGCACCCGTTTAATTCAACGCTGCAAATACATAAACTCCTTCTCCTTTCTTCCCCCTTCCGTCATTTGTTTCCTTGTGCGTGCGCACTGTACCTCTCGTTCTCGTTCAAATATCAAGTAAAATGCCACGGTGCCGTGACTCACATTTGCGAATAAATCTGCGGACCATAATTAAAGTTGCGCGTAACGTCGAACTGCACATCTAAAAAAAAGAAAATGGGTGCAACACGAGAACTTCCCAGGAGTTAACCCATCATTGTACTACTTTCACCAAAGCACACTTAACTGCGGGGTTCCGAAGGGATGCGGTGGATTTGTGCTGGTGTGACCGCACCTGTTTAATTTCGTGCTGAAAATACATACACTCCTTCTTCCCTCCCCCCCTCCCATCATTTGTTTCCTTGTGCTTTCACACTGCACCTCTCATTCTCATTCTAATATCGATTAAAATGCCCCTGATTCTTGACTCACATTTGCGTATAAACCAGCGGACCAAAGTTCCAGTCGCGCGTAACGTCGAACGACCCATCTGAAAAAAAATTGTTGCAATACGAGGACTTCCCAAGAGGTCACCCATCCGAGTACTATTCTCGCCCAAACACACTTAACTGCAGAGTTCTAATGGGATCCAGTGCAGTAGTGTTGGTATGATGCCACTTGTTTAATTTTGCGCTTCAAATATATACACTCATTCTCTTTTCTTCCTCATCCCATCATTTGTTTCCTTGTGCGTGCGCACTGCACCTCCCGTACTCGTTCTAATATCAAGTAAAATGCCACAACGCCGTGACTCACATTTGCGAATAAACCTGCGGACCATAAATCAAGTCGCGCGTAACGTCGAAAGAATCATATGCAAAAAGATGGGTGCAACATGAGGACCTCCCAAGAAAATGGGTGAAATATAAGGACTTCGCAGGAGGTCACCCATCCGAGTACTTTTCTCGCCCAAGCACCCTTAAATGCGGAGTTCTGATAGAATCGGTTGCATTAGTGCTGGTATGATCCCTCATGTTTCATTCTGCACTGCAAATACATACACTCTTTCTCCTTTCATCCCCCCTCCCGTCATTTGTTTCCTTGTGCGTGCACTCTGCATATCTCTTTCTCGTTCTAATATCAAGTAATATGCCCCGGCACCGTGACTAACCTTTGCAAATGAACCAGCAGTTTAAAATTCCATTCGCGCGTAATGTCGAACAACCCATCCGGAAAAAAATAGGTGCAACACGAGGGCTTCCCAAGTGGTCACCCATCCGAGTACTACCCTCGCCCAAACACACTTAACTGCGGAGTTCTGATGGGATCCGGAGCTTTAGTGCTGGTATGATCGCACCTGTTTAATTTCGCGCTGCAAATACATACACTCCTTCTCCTTTCTTCCACCTCCCGTCATTTGTTTCCTTGTGCGTTCACACTTCACCTCTCATTCTCGTTCATATATCGATTAAAATGCCCCTGCTTCTTGACTCACATTTGCGTATAAACCAGCGGACCCTAATTCCAGACGAGCGTGACGTCGAACGACCCGTCTGAAAAAAAATTGGTGCGACACGAGGACTTCCCAGGAGGTCACCCATCCGAGAACTAATCTCACCCAAGCACACTTCACTGTGGAGTTCTGATGGGATCCAGTGCATTAGTGGTGGTATGATCGCACCTGTTTAATTTTGCGCTGCAAATACATAAACTCATTCCCCTTTCTTCCCCCACCCGTCATTTGTTTCCTTGTGCGTGCGCACTGCACCTCCTGTTCTCGTTCTAATATCAAGTAAAATTCTACAGCGCCGTGACTCACATTTGCGAATAAAGTTGAGGACCATAATACAAGTCGCGCGTAACGTCGAAAGAATCATCTACAAAAAAATGGGTGCAACACGAGGACTTCACAAGAAAATGGGTGAAATATAAAGACCTCGCAGGAGGTACCCCAAGCTAGTACTACTCTCGCCCAAGCACTTTTTCCTACGGAGTTCTGATAGAATCCGTTGCATTAGTGCTGGTATGATCGCACCTGTTTCATTTTCGGCTGTAAATACATACACTCCTTCTCCTTTCTTCCCCCTCCCGTCATTTGTTTCCTTGTGCCTGCGCACTGCACCTCTCGTACTCGTTCTAATATCAAGTAAAATGTCACGGCGCCGTGACTCACATTTGCGAATAAACCTGCGGACCATAAATCAAGTCGCGCGTAACGTCGAAAGAATCATCTGCAAAAAGATGGGTGCAACACGAGGACCTCCCAAGAAAATGGGTGAAATATAAGGACTTCGCAGGAGGTCACCCATCCGAGTACTTTTCTCGCCCAAGCACCCTTAACTGCGGAGTTCTGATAGAATCCGTTGCATTAGTGCTGGTATGATCCCTCATGTATCATTCTGCACTGCAAATACATACACTCTTTCTCCTTCCATCCCCCCTCCCGTCATTTGTTTCCTTGTGCGTGCACTCTGCATCTCTCTTTCTCGTTCTAATATTAAGTAATATGCCCCGGCACCGTGACTCACCTTTGCAAATGAACCAGCGGTTTATAATTCCATTCGCGCGTAACGTCGAACAGCCAATTCGAAAAAAAATAGGTGCAACACGAGGGCTTCCCAAGTAGTCACCCATCCGAGTACTACTCTCGCCCAAGCACACTTAACTACGGAGCTCTGATGGGATCCGGAGCTTTAGTGCTGGTATGATCGCACCTTTTTAATTTCGCGCTGCAAATACATACACTCCTTCTCCTTTCTTCCCCCTCCCGTCATTTGTTTCCTTTTGCGTTCACACTTCACCTCTCATTCTCGTTCTAATATCGATTAAAATGCACCTGCTTCTTGACTCACATTTGTGTATAAACCAGCGGACCATAGTTCCAAACGCGCGTAACGTCGAACGACCCGTCTGAAAAAATAATTAGTGTGACAAGAGGACTTCACAGGAGGTCACCCATCCGAGTACTAATCTCGCCCAAGCACACTTAACTGCGGAGTTCTGATGGGATCCGGTGCATTAGTGCTGGTATGATCGCAACTGTTTAATTTTGCGCTGCAAATACATAAACTCATTCCCCTTTCTTCCCCCTCCCGTCATTTGCTTTTTTGTACGTGCGCAATGCACTTGTCGTTCTCGTTCAAATATCAAGTAAAATGCCACGGCGCCGTGACTCACATTTGCGAATAAATCTGCAAACCATAATTAAAGTCGCGCGTAACGTCGAACGGCACATCTGAAAAAAAGAAAATGGGTTCAACACGAGGACTTCGCAAGAAAATTGGTGAAATATAAGGACTTCGCAGGAGGTAACCCATGCTAGTACTACTCTCGCCCAAGCACCCTTACCTACAGAGTTCTGATAGAATCCGTTGCATTAGTGCTGGTATGATCGCACCTGTTTCATTTCGCGCTGCAAAAACATACTCCTTCTCCTTTCTTCCCCCTCCCGTCATTTGTTTCCTTGTGCGTGCGCACTGCACCTCTCGTTCTCGTTCAAATATCAAGTAAAATGCCACGACACTGTCACTCACATTTGCGAATAAATCTGCGGACCATAATTAAAGTCACGCATAACGTCGAACGGCACATCTGAATAAAAGAAAATGGGTGCAACACGAGAACTTCCCAAGAGGTAACCCATCATTGTACTACTTTCGCCAAAGCACACTTAACTGCGGAGTTCTGATGGGATCCGGTGCATTCGTGCTGGTGTGACCGCACCTGTTTAATTTCGTGCTGAAAATACATACACTCCTTCTTCCCTCGCCGCCTCCCATCATTTGTTTCCTTGTGCGTTCACACTGCACCTCTCCTTCTCGTTCTAATATCGATTAAAATGCCCCTGATTCTTGACTCACATTTGCGTATAAACTAGCGGACCGTAGTTCAAGTCGCGCGTAACATCGAACGACCCGTCTGAAAAAAAATTGGTGCGACACGAGGACTTCCCATGAGGTCACCCATCCGAGTACTACTCTCGCCCAAGCACGCTTTACTGCAGAGTTCTGATGGGATCCAGTGCATTAGTGCTGGTATGATCGCACCTGTTTAATTTCGCGCTGCAAATACATAAACTCCTTCTCCTTTCTTCCCCCTCCCGTCATTTGTTTCCTTGTGCGTGCGCACTGCACCTCTCATTCTCGTTCAAATATCAAGTAAAATGCCACGGCGCCGTAACTCACATTTGCGAATAAATCTGCGGAGCATAATTAAAGTCGCGCGTAACGCCGAACGGCACATCTGAAAAAAAGAAAATGGGTGCAACACGAGAACTTCCCAGGAGGTAACCCATCATTATACTACTTTCGCCAAAGCACACTTAACTGCGTAGTTCTGATAGGATCCAGTGCATTTGTGCTGGTGTGACAGCACCTGTTTAATTTCGTGCTAAAAATACATACACTCCTTCTTCCCTCCCCCCCTCCCATTATTTGTTTCCTTGTGCGTGCACTATGCATATCTCTTTCTCGTTCTAATATCAAGCAATATGCCCCGGCACCGTGACTCACCTTTGCAAATGAACCAGCGGTTTATAATTCCATTTGTGTGTAACGTCGAAAAACCCATCCGAAAAAAAATAGGTGCAACACGAGGGCTTCCCAAGTGGTCACCCATCTGAGTACTACTCTCGCCCAAGCACACTTAACTGCAGAGTTCTGATGGGATCCGGTGCATTAGTGCTGGTATGATCGAACCTGTTAAATTTCGCGCTGTAAATACATAAACTCCTTCTCCTTTCTTCCCCCTCCCGTCATTTCTTTCCTTGTGCGTGCGCACTGCACCTCTCGTTCTCGTTCAAATATCAAGTAAAATGCCACGGCGCCGTGACTCACATTTGCGAATAAATCTGCGGACCATAATTAAAGTCGCGCGTAACGTCGAACGGCACATCTGAAAAAAGAAAATGGGTGCAACACGAGAACTTCCCAGGAGGTAACCCATCATTGTACGACTTTCGCCAAAGCACACTTAACTGAGGAGTTCTGATGGGATCCGGTGCATTTGTGCTGGTACGATCGCACCCGTTTAATTCCGCGCTGCAAATACATAAACTCCTTCTCCTTTCTTGCCCCTCCCGTCATTTGTTTCCTTGTGCGTGCGCACTGCACCTCCCGTGCTTGTTCTAATATCAAGTAAAATGCTACGGTGCCGTGACTCACATTTGCGAATAAACCTGAGGACCATAATTCAAGTCGCGCGTATCGTCGAAAGAATCATCTGCAAAAAAATGGGTGCAACACGAGGACTTCCTAAGAAAATGGGTGAAATATAAGGACTTCGCAGGACGTCACCCATCCTAGTGCTTCTCTCGCCCAAGCACCCTTAACTTGCGGAGTTCTGATAGAATCCGTTGCATTGGTGCTGGAATGATTGCTCATGTTTCATTCTGCGCTGCGAATACATATACTTTTTCTCCCTCCATCCCCCCTCCCGTCATTTGTTTCCTTGTGCGTGCACTCTGCATCTCTCTTTCTCATTCTTAAATCAATTAAAATGTCCCTGCTTCTTGACTCACATTTGCGTATAAACGAGTGGACCCTAGTTCCAGTCGCGAGTAACGTCGAACAACCCGTCTGAAAAAAAAATTAGTGCGACACGAGGACTTCCCAGGAGGTCACCCATCCGAGTACTACTCTCGCGCAAGCACATTTAACTGCGGAGTTCTGATGGGATCCGGTGCATTAGTGCTGGTATGATCGCACCTATTTATTTTTGCGCTGCAAATACATAAACTCCTCCTTTATTCCCTCTCCCGTCATTTGTTTTCTTGTGCGTGCGCACTGTACCTCTCGTTCTCATTCAAATATCAAGAAAAATGCCACGGCGCCGTGACTCACATTTGCGAATAAATCTGCGGACCATAATTAAAGTCATGCGTAACGTCGAATGGCACATCTGAAAAAAAGAAAATGGGTGCAATACGAGAACTTCCCAGGAGGTAACCCATCATTGTACTACTTACGCCAAAGCACACTTAACTGCGAATTTCTGATGGGATCCATTGCATTTGTGCTGGTGTGACCGCACCTGTTTAATTTCGTGCTGAAAATACATACACTCCTTCTTCCCTCCCCTCTCCCATCATTTGTTTCCTTGTGCGTTCACACTGCACCTCTCCTTCTCGTTCTAGTATCGATTAAAATGCCTCTGATTCTTGACTCACATTTGCGTATAAACCAGCGGACCATAGTTTCAGTCGCGCGTAACGTCGAATGACCCATCTGAAAAAAAATTGTTTCAATACGAGGACTTCGCAAGAGGTCACCCATCCGAGTACTACTCTCGCCCAAGCACACTTAACTGTAGAGTTCTGATGGGATCCAGTGCAGTAGTGCTGGTATGATGCCACTTGTTTAATTTTGCACTTCAAATATATACACTCATTCTCTTTTCTTCCTCATCCCGTCATTTGTTTCCTTGTGCGTGCGCACTGCACCTCCCGTACTCGTTTTAATATCAAGTAAAATGCCACGGCGCCGTGATTCACATTTGCGAATAAATCTGCGGATCATAAATCAAGTCGCGCGTAATGTCGAAAGAATCATCTGCAAAAAGATGGGTGCAACACGAGGACCTCCCAAGAAAATGGGTGAAATATAAGGACTTCGGAGAAGGTCACCCATCCGAGTAATTTTCTCGCCCAAGCACCCTTAACTGCGGAGTTCTGATAGAATCTGTTGCATTAGTGCTGGTATGATCCCTCATGTTTCATTCTGCACTGCAAATACATACACTCTTTCTTCTTCCATCCCCCCTCTCGTCATTTGTTTCCTTGTGCGTGCACTCTGCATCTCTCTTTCTCGTTCTAATATCAAGTAATATGCCCTGGCACCGTGACTCACCTTTGCAAATGAACCAACGGTTTATAATTCTATTCGCGCGTAACGTCGAACAACCCATCCGAAAAAAAATAGGTGCAACACGAGGGCTTCCCAAGTGGTCACCCATCCGAGTACTACTCTCGCCCAAGAACACTTAACTGCGGAGTTCTGGTGGGATCCAGAGCTTTAGTGCTGGTATGATCGCACCTGTTTAATTTCGTGCTGAAAATACATACACTCCTTCTCCTTTCTTTCCCCTCCCGTCATTTGTTTCCTTGTGCGTTCACACTTCACCTCTAATTCTCGTTCTAATATCGATTAAAATGCCCCTGCTTCTTGACTTACATTTGCGTATAAACCAGCGGACCCTAGTTCCAGACGCGCGTAACGTCGAATGACCCATCTGAAAAAAAATTGGTGCGACACGAGGACTTCCCAGGAGGTCACCCATCCGAGTACTAATCTCGCCCAAGCACACTTCACTTCGGAGTTCTGATGGGATCCGGTACATTAGTGCTGGGATGATCGCACCTGTTTAACTTTGCGCTGCAAAATACATAAACTCATTCCCCTTTCTTCCCCCTCTCGTCATTTGTTTCCTTGTGCGTGCGCACTGCACCTCCCGTTCTCGTTCTAATATCAAGTAAAATGCTACGGTGCCGTGACTCACATTTGCGAATAAACCTGAGGACCATAATTCAAGTCGCGCGTATCGTCGAAAAAATCATCTGAAAAAAAATGGGTGCAACACGAGGACTTCCTAAGAAAATGGGTGAAATATAAGGACTTCGCAGGAGGTCACCCATCCTAGTGTTTCTCTCGCCCAAGCACCCTTAACTTGCGGAGTTCTGATAGAATCCGTTGCATTGGTGCTGGTATGATTGCTCATGTTTCATTCTGCGCTGCAAATACATACACTTTTTCTCCCTCCATCCCCCCTCCCGTCATTTGTTTCCTTGTGCGTGCACTCTGCATCTCTCTTTCTCGTTCTAATATAAATTAAAATGCCCCTGCTTCTTGACTCATATTTGCGTATAAACGAGTGGACACTAGTTCCAGTCGCGCGTAACGTCGAACGACCCGTCTGAAAAAAAAAAATTAGTGCGACACGAGGACTTCCCAGGAGGTCACCCATCTGAGTACTACTCTCACCCAAGCACACTTAAATGCGGAGTTCTGATGGGATCTGGTGCATTAGTGCTGGTATGATCGCAGCTGTTTAATTCTGCGCTGCAAATACATAAACTCATTCCCCTTTCTTCCCCCTCCCGTCATTTGTTTCCTTGTGCGAGCGCACTGCACCTCCCGTTCTCGTTTTAATATCAAGTAAAATTCTACAGCGCCATGACTCACATTTGCGAATAAACCTGAGGACCATAATTCAAGTCGCACGTAACGTCGAAAGAATCATCTGCAAAAAAATGGGTGCAACACGAGGACTTCACAAGAAAATGGGTGAAATATAAGGACTTCGTAGGAGGTAACCCATGATTGTACTACTCTCGCCCAAGCACCCTTACCTACGGAGTTCTGATAGAATCCGTTGCATTAGTCTTGGTATGATCGCACATGTTTCATTTCGTGCTGAAAATACATACACTCCTTCTCTTTCCCTCCCCCTCCCATCAATTGTTTCCTTGTGCGTTCACACTGCACCTCTCTTTCTCGTTCTAATATCGATTAAAATGCCCCTGCTTCTTGACTCATATTTGCGTATAAACCAGTGGACCCCAGTTCCAGTCGCGTGTAACGTCGAACGACCCGTCTGAAAAAAAATTGGTGCGACATAAGGACTTCCCAAGAGGTCACCCATCCGAGTACTACTCTCGCCCGAGCACACTTAACTGCGGAGTTCTGATGGGATCCGGTGCATTAGTGCTGGTATGATCGCACCAATTTAATTCTGCGCTGCAAATACATAAACTCCTTCTCCTTTCTTCCCCTTCCCGTCATTTGTTTCCTTCTGCGTGCGCACTGCACCTCCCGTGCTCGTTCTAATATCAAGTAAAATACTACGGTGCCGTGACTCACATTTGCGAATAACCCTGAGGACCATAATTCAAGTCGCGCGTATCGTCGAAAGGATCATCTGCAAAAAAATGGGTGCAACACGAGAACTTCCTAAGAAAATGGGTGAAATGTAAGGACTTCGCAGGAGGTCACCCATCCTAGTGCTACTCTCGCCCAAGCACCCTTAACTTGCGGAGTTCTGATAGAATCCATTGCATTGGTCCTGGTATGATTGCTCATGTTTCATTCTGCGCTGCAAATACATACACTTTTTCTCCCTCCATCCCCCCTCCTGTCATTTGTTTCCTTGTGCGTGCATCCTGCATCTCTCCTTCTCGTTCTAATATCGATTAAAATGCCCCTGCTTCTTGACTCACATTTGCATATAAACCAGTGGTCACCCATCCGAGTACTACTCTCGCCCAAGCATACTTAACTGCGGAGTTCTGATGGGATCCGGGGCTTTAGTGCTGGTATGATCGCACCTGTTTAATTTCGCGCTGCAAATACATACACTCCTTCTCGTTTCTTCCCCATCCCGTCATTTGTATCCTTGTGCGTTAACACTTCACCTCTCATTCTCGTTCTAATATCGATTAAAATGCCCCTGCTTATTGACTCACATTTGCGTATAAACCAGTGGACCCTCGTTCCAGTCGCGCTTAACGTCGAACGACCCGTCTAAAAAAAAAATTAGTGCGACACGAGGACTTCCCAAGAGGTCACCCATCCGAGTACTTTTCTCGCCCAAGCACCCTTAACTGCGGAGTTCTGATAGAATCCGTTGCATTAGTGCTGGTATGATCCCTCATGTTTCATTCTGCACTGCAAATACATACATTCTTTCTCATTCCATCGCCCCTCCCGTCATTTGTTTCCTTCTGCGTGCACTCTGCATCTCTCTTTCTCGTTCTAATATCAAGTAATATGCCCCGGCACCGTGACTCACCTTTGCAAATGAACCAGCGGTTTATAATTCCATTCGCGCGTAACGTCGAACAACCCATCCGAAAAAAAATAGGAGCAACACGAGGGCTTCCCAGGTAGTCACCCATCCGAGTACTACTTTTGCCCAAGCACACTTAACTGTGGAGTTCTGATGGGATCCGGAGCTTTAGTGCTGGTATGATCGCACCTGTTTAATTTTGCGCTGCAAATACATACACTCCTTCTCTTCTCTTCCCCCTCCAGTCATTTGTTTCCTTGTGCGTTCACACTTCACCTCTCATTCTCGTTCTAATATCGATTGAAATGCCCCTGCATCTTGACTCACATTTGCGTATAAACTAGCGGACTCTAGTTCCAGACGCGCGTAACGTCGAACAACCCGTTTGAAAAAAAATTGGTGCGACACGAGGACTTCACAAGAAAATTTGTGAAATATAAGGACTTCGCAGGAGATAACCCATGCTAGTACTACTCTCGCTCAAGTACCCTTACCTACGGAGTTCTGATAGAATCCGTTGCATTAGTGTTGGTATGATCGCACCTGTTTTATTTCGTGCTGAAAATACATACACTCCTTCTCCTTCCCTCCCCCTCCCATATATTGTTTCCTTGTGCGTTCACACTGTACCTCTCCTTCTCGTTCTAATATCGATTAAAATGCCCCTGCTTTTTGACTCACATTTGAGTATAAACCAGCGGACCCTAGTTCCAGTCGCGCGTAACATCGACCCGTCTGAAAAAAAATTGGTGCAACAAGAGGACTTCCCAGGAGGTAACCCATCCGGGTACTACTCTCGCCCAAGCACACTTAACTGCGGAGTTCTGATGGGATCCGGTGCATTAGTGCTGGCATGATCACACCCGTTTAATTCCGCGCTGCAAATACATAAACTCCTTCTCCTTTCTTGCCCCTCCCGTCATTTGTTTCCTTGTGCGTGCGCACTGCATCTCCCGTGCTCGTTCTAATATCAAGTAAAATGCTACGGTGCCGTAACTCACATTTACGAATAAACCTGAGGACCGTAATTCAAGTCGCGCGTATCGTCGAAAGAATCATCTGCAAAAAAATGGGTACAACACGAGGACTTCCTAAGAAAATGGGTGAAATATAAGGACTTCGCGGGAGGTCACCCATCCTAGTGCTACTCTCGCCCAAGCACCCTTAACTTGGGGAGTTCTGATAGAATTCGTTGCATTGATGCTGGTATGATTGCTCATGTTTCATTATGCGCTGCAAATACATACACTTTTTCTCCCTCCACCCCCCCTCCCGTCATTTGTTTCCTTGTGCGTGCACTCTGCATCTCTTTTTCTCTTTCTAATATCAATTAAAATGCCCCCGCTTCTTGACTCATATTTGCGTATAAACCAGTGGACACTAGTTCCAGTCGCGCGTAACGTCGAACGACCCGTCTGAAAAAAAAATTAGTGCAACACGAGAACTTCCCAGGAGGTCTCCAATCCGAGTACTACTCTCGCCCAAGCACACTTAACTGCGGAGTTCTGATGGGATCCGGTGCATTAGTGCTGGTATGATCGCACCTGTTTAATTTCGTGCTGCAAATACGTAAACTCCTTATCCTTTCTTCCCTTTCCCGTCATTTGTTTCCATGTGCGTGCGCACTGCACCTCTCGTTCTCATTAGAATATCAAGTAAAATGCCACGGCGCCGTGACTCACATTTGCGAATAAATCTGCGGACCATAATTAAAATCGCGCGTAACGTCGAACGACACATCTGAAAAAAAAAAAATGGGTGCAACACGAGAACTTCCCATGAGGTAACCCATCATTGCACTGCTTTCGCCAAAGCACACTTAACTGCGGAGTTCTGATGGGATGCGGTGCATTTGCGCTGGTGTGACCGCACCTGTTTAATTTCGTGCTGAAAATACATACACTCCTTCTTCCCTCCCCCCTCCCATCATTTGTTTCCTTGTGCGTTCACACTGCACCTCTCCTTCTCGTTCTAATATCGATTAAAATGCCCCTGATTCTTGACTCACATTTGCGTATAAACCAGCGGGCCATAGTTCCAGTCGCGTGTAACGTCGAACGACCCATCTGCAAAAAAATTGTTGCGATACGAGAACTTCCCAAGAGGTCACCCATCCGAGTACTACTCTCGCTCAAGCACACTTAACTGCAGAGTTCTGATGGGATCCAGTGCATTAGTGCTGGTATGATGCCACTTGTTTAATTTTGCGCTTCAAATACATACACTCCTTTTTTATTCCACCTCCCGTCATTTGTTTCCTTGTGCGTGCGCACTGCACCTCCCGTACTCGTTCTAATATCAAGTAAAATGTCACGGCGCCGTGACTCACATTTGCGAATAAACCTGCAGAACATAAATCAAGTCTCGCGTAACGTCGAAAGAATCATCTGCAAAAAGATGAGTGCAACACGAGGACCTCCCAAGAAAATGGGTGAAATATAAGGACTTCGCAGGAGGTCACCCATCCGAGTACTTTTCTCGCCCAAGAACCCTTAACTTCGGAGTTCTGATAGAATCTGTTGCATTGGTGCTGGTATGATCCCTCATGTTTCATTCTGCACTGCAAATACATACACTCTTTCTCCTTCCATCCCCCCTCCTGTCATTTGTTTCCTTGTGCGTGCACTCTGCATCTCTCTTTCTCGTTATAATATCAAGTAATATGCCCCGGCACCGTGACTCACCCATGCAAATGAACCAGCGGTTTATAATTCCATTCGCGCGTAACGTCGAACAACCCATCCAAAAAAAAATTGGTGCAACACGAGGGCTTCCCAAGTGGTCACCGATCCGAGTACTACCCTCGCCCAAGCACACTTAACTACGGAGTTCTGATGGGATCAGGAGCTTTAGTGCTGGTATGATCGCACCTGTTTAATTTCGCGCTGCAAATATATACACTCCTTCTCCTTTCTTCCCCCGCCCGTCATTTGTTTCCATGTGCTTCACACTTCACCTCTCATTCTCGTTCTAATATCGATTAAAATGCCCCTGCTTCTTGACTCACATTTGCGTATAAACTAGCGGACCATAGTTCCAGTCTCGCGTAACGTCGAACGACCCATCTAAAAAAAAATTGTTGCGATATGAGGACTTCCCAAGAGTTCACCCATCCGAGAACTATTTTCTCCCAAGCACACTTAACTGCAGAATTCTGATAGGATCCAGTGCATTAGTGCTGGTATAATCGCACCTGTTAATTTCCCGCTGCAAATACATTCACTCCTTCTCTTTTCTTCCTCATCCCGTCATTTGTTTCCTTGTGCGTGCGAACTGCACCTCCCGTACTCTTTCTAATATCAAGTAAAATGCCACGGCGCCGTGACTCACATTTGCGAATAAACCTGCGGACCATAAATCAAGTCTAGCGTAACGTCGAAAGAATCATCTACAAAAAGATGGGTGCAACACGAGGGCTTCATAAGAAAATGGGTGAAATATAAGGACTTCGTAGGAGGTAACCCATGCTAGTACTACTCTCGCCCAAGCACCCTTACCTACGGAGTTCTGATAGAATCCGATGCATTAGTGCTGGTATGATCGCACCTGTTTCATTTCGTGCTGAAAATACATACACTCCTTCTTCCCTCCCCCCCACCCATCATTTGTTTCCTTGTGCGTTCACACTGCACCTCTCCTTCTCGTTCTAATATCGATTAAAATACCCCTGATTCTTGACTCACATTTGCGTATAAACCAGCGGATCATAGTTCCAGTCGCGCGCAACGTCGAACGACCCGTCTGAAAAAAAATTTGTGCAACACAAGGACTTCCCAGGAGGTAACACATCATTGTACTACATTCGCCAAAGCACACTTAACTGCGGAGTTCTGATGGGATCCGGTGCATTTGTGCTGGTGTGACCGCACCTGTTTAATTTCGTGCTGAAAATACATACACTCCTTTTTCCCTCCCCCCCTCCCATCATTTGTTTCTTTGTGCGTTCACACTGCACCTCTCCTTCTCGTTCCAATATCGATTAAAATGCCCCTGATTCTTGACTCACATTTGCGTATAAACCAGCGGACCATAGTTCCCGTCGCGCGTAACGTCGAACGACCCATCTGAAAAAAAATTGTTGCGATACGAGGACTTCTCAAGAGGTCACCCATCCGAGTACTACACTCGCCCAAGCACACTTAACTGCAGAGTTCTGATGGGATCCAGTGCATTAGTGCTGGTATGATGCCACTTGTTTAATTTTGCGCTTCAAATACATACACTACTTCTCTTTTTTTCCTCTTCCCGTCATTTGTTTCCTTGTGCGTGCGCACTGCACCTCTCGTACTCGTTCTAATATTAAGTAAAATGCCACGGCGCCGTGACTCACATTTGCGAATAAACCTGCGGACAATAAATCAAGTCATGCGTAACGTCGAAAGAATCATCTGCAAAAAGATGGGTGCAACACGAGGACCTCCCAAGAAAATGGGTGCAACACGAGGACTTCCCAAGTGGTCACCAATCTGAGTACTACTCTCGCCCAAGCACCCTTAACTGTCGAGTTCTGATAGAATCCGTTGCATTAGTGCTGGTATGATCCCTCATGTTTCATTCTGCACTGCAAATACATACACTCTTTCTCCTTCCATCCCTCCTCCCGTCATTTGTTTCCTTGTGCGTGCACTCTTCATCTCTCTTTCTCGTTCTAATATCAAGTAATATGCCCCGGCACCGTGACTCACCTTTGCAAATGAACCAGCGGTTTATAATTCCATTCGCGCGTAACGTCGAACAACCCATCCAAAAAAAAATTGGTGCAACACGAGGGCTTCCCAAGTGGTCACCGATCCGAGTACTACCCTCGCCCAAGCACACTTAACTACGGGGTTCTGATGGGATCCGGAGCTTTAGTGCTGGTATCATCGCACCTGTTTAATTTCGCGCTGCAAATACATACACTCCTTCGTTCTTCCCCCTCCCGTTATTTGTTTCCTTGTGCGTTCACACTTCACCTCTCATTCTCGTTCTAATATCGATTAAAATGCCCCTGCTTCTTGACTCACATTTGCGTATAAACCAGCGGACCCTAGTTCCAAATGCGCGTAATGTCGAACGACCCGTCTGAAAAAAAATTGGTGCGAAACGAGGACTTCCCAGGAGGTCACCCATCTGAGTACTAATATCGCCCAAGCACACTTAACTGCGGAGTTCCGATGGGATCCGGTGCATTAGTGCTGGTATAATAACACCTTTTTAATTTTGCGCTGCAAATACATAAACTCATTCCCCTTTCTTCCCCCTCCTGTCATTTGTTTCCTTGTGCGTGCGCACTGCACCTCCCGTTCTCGTTCTAATATCAAGTAAAATGCTACAGCGCCGTGACTCACATTTGCGAATAAACCTGAGGACCATAATTCAAGTCGCCCGTAACGTCGAAAGAATCATCTGCAAAAAAATGGGTGCAATACGAGGACTTCACAAGAAAATGGGTGAAATATAAGGACTTCGCAGGAGGTAACCCATGCTAGTACTACTCTCGCCCAAGCACCCTTACCTACGGAGTTATGATAGAATCCATTACATTAGTGTGTTATGATCGCACCTATTTCATTTCGCGCTGAAAATACATACACTCCTTCTCCTTCCCTCCCCATCCCATCAATTGTTTCCTTGTGCGTTCACACTTCACCTCTCCTTCTCGTTCTAATATCGATTAAAATGCCCCTGCTTCTTGACTTACATTTGCGTATAAACTAGTGGACCCAAGTTCCAGTCGCGCGTAACGTCGTACGACCCGTCTGAAAAAAAAATTAGTGCGACACGAGGACTTCCCAGGAGGTCACCCATCCGAGTACTACTCTCGCCCAAGCACACTTAACTGCGGAGTTCTGATGGGATCCGGTGCATTACTGCTAGTATGATCGCAACTGTTTAATTTGGTGCTGCAAATACATAAACTCCTTCTCTTTTTTTCCCCCTCCCGTCATTTGTTTCCTTGTGCGTGCGCACTGCACCTCTCGTTCTCGTTCAAATATCAAGTAAAATGCCACGGCACCGTGACTCACATTTGCGCATAAATCTGCAGACCATAATTAAAGTCGCGCGTAACGTCGAACGACACATCTGAAAAAAAGAAAATGGGTGCAACACGAGAACTTCCCAGGAGGTAACCCATCATTGTACTACTTTCGCCAAAGCACACTTAACTGCAGAGTTCTGATTGGATCCAGTGCATTAGTGCTGGTATGATGCCACTTGTTTAATTTTGCGCTTCAAATACATACACTCCTTCTCTTTTCTTCCTCCTCCCGTCAATTGTTTCCTTGTGCGTGCGCACTGCACCTCCCGTACTCGTTCTAATATCAAGTAAAATGCCACGGCGCCTTGACTCACATTTGCCAATAAACCTGCGGACCATAAATCAAGTCGCGCGTAACGTCGAAAAAATCATATGCAAAACGATGGGTGCAACACGAGGACCTCCCAAGAAAATGGGTGAAATATAAGGACTTCGCAGAAGGTCACCCATCCGAGTACTTTTCACGCCCAAGCATCCTTAACTGCGGAGGTCTGATAGAATCCGTTGCATTAGTGCTGGTATGATCCCTATGTTTCATTCTGCACTGCAAATACATACACTCTTTCTCCTCTCATCCCCCCTCCCGTCATTTGTTTCCTTGTGCGTGCACTCTGCATTTCTCTTTCTCGTTCTAATATCAAGTAATATGCCCCAGCACCGTGACTCATCTTTGCAAATGGACCAGCGGTTTATAATTCTATTCGCGCGTAACGTCGAACAACCCATCCGAAAAAAATAGGTGCAACACGAGGGCTTCCCAAGTGGTCACCCATCCGAGTACTATGCTCTCCCAAGCACACTTAACTGCGTAGTTCTGATGGGATCCGAAGCTTTAGTGCTGGTATGATCGCACCTGTTTACTTTCGCGCTGCAAATACATACACTCCTTTTCCTTTCTTCCCCCTCCTGTCATTTGTTTCCTTGTGCGTTCACACTTCACCTCTCATTCTCGTTCTAATATCGATTAAAATGCCCCTGCTTCTTGACTCACATTTGCGTATAAACCAGCGGACCCTAGTTCTAGACGCGCGTAACGTCGAATGACCCGTCTGAAAAAAAATTGGTGCGACAGGAGGACTTCCCAGGAGGTCACCCATCCGAGTACTAATCTTGCCCAAGCACACTTCACTGCGGAGTTCTGATGGGATCCGGTGCATTAGTGCTGGTATGATCGCACTTGTTTAATTTCGCGCTGCGAATACATAAACTCATTCCCCTTTCTTCCCCATCCCGTCATTTGTTTCCTTGTGCGTGCGCACTGCACCTCCCGTTCTCGTTCTAATATCAAGTAAAATGCTACAGCGCCGTGACTCACATTTGCGAATAAACCTGAGGACAATAATTCAAGTCGCGCGTAACATCGAAAGAATTATCTGCAAAAAAATGGATGCAACACGAGAACTTCACAAGAAAATGGGTGAAATATAAGGACTTCCCAAGAGGTAACCCATGCTAGTACTACTCTCGCCCAAGCACCCTTACCTACGGAGTTCTGATAGAATCCGTTGCATTAGTGCTGGTATGATCGCACCTATTTCATTTCGCGCTGCAAATACATAAACTGCTTCTCCTTTCTTCCCGCTCCCGTAATTTGTTTCCTTGTGTGTGCGCACTGAACCTCCCGTTCTCGTTTTAATATCAAGTAAAATGGTATAGCGCCATGACTCACATTTGCGAATAAACCTGAGGACCAAAATTCAAGTCGAGCGTAACGTCGAAAAAATCATCTGCAAAAAAATGGGTGCAACACGAGGACTTCACAAGAAAATGGATGAAATATAAGGACTTCCCAGGAGGTAACCCATGCTAGTACTACTCTCGTCCAAGAACCCTTACCTACGGAGTTCTGATAGAATCCATTGCATTAGTGCTGGTATGATCGCACCTGTTTCATTTCGTGCTGCATATACATAAACTCCTTATCCTTTCTTCCCCCTCCCGTGATTTTTTTCCTTGTGCGTGCGCACTGCACCTATCGTTCTCGTTCAAATATCAAGTAAAATCCCACGGCGCCGTGACTCACATTTGCGACCATAATTAAAGTCGCGCGTAACGTCGAACGGCACATCTGAAAAAACGAAAATGGGTGCAACACGAGAACTTCCCAGGAGGTAACCCATCATTGTACTACTTTCGCCAAAGCACACTTAACTGCGGAGTTCTGATGGGATCCGGTGTATTTGTGCTGGTGTGACCGCACCTGTTTAATTTCGTGCTGAAAATACATACACTCCTTCTTCCCTCCCCCCCTCCCATCATATGGTTCCTTGTGCATTCACACTGCACCTCTCCTTCTCGTTCTAATATCGATTAAAATGCCCATAATTCTTGACTCACATTTGCGTATAAACCAGTGGACCATAGTTCCAGTCGCGCGTAACGTCGAACGACCCGTCTGAAAAAAAATTAGTGCGACACGAGGACTTCCCATGAGGTCACCCATACGAGTACTACTCACGCCCAAGCACACTTAACTGCAGAGTTTTGATGGGATCCAGTGCATTAGTGCTGGTATGATCGCACCTGTTTAATTCCGCGCTGCAAATACATAAACTCCTTCTCCTTTCTTTCCCCTCCCGTCATTTGTTTCCTTGTGCGTGCGCACTGCACCTCCCGTGCTCGTTCTAATATCAACTAAAATACTACGGTGCCGTGACTCACATTTGCGAATAAACCTGAGGACCATAATTCAAGTTGCGCGTATCGTCGAAAGAATCATCTGCAAAAAAATGGGTGCAACACGAGTACTTCCTAAGAAAATGGGTGAAATATAAGGACTTCGCAGGAGGTCACCCATACGAGTACTTTTCTCGCCCAAGCACCCTTAACTGCGGAGTTCTAATAGAATCCGTTGCATTAGTGCTGGTATGATCCCTCATGTTTCATTCTGCGCTGCAAATACATACACTCTTTCTCCTCCCATCCCCCCTCTCGTCATTTGTTTCCTTGTGCGTGCACTCTGCATCTCTCTTTCTCATTCTAATATCAAGTAATATGCCCCGACACCGTGACTCACCTTTGCAAATGAACCAGCGGTCTATAATTCCATTCGCACGTAACGTCGAACAACCCATCCGAAATAACATAAGTGCACAACACGAGGGCTTCCCAGGTGGTCACCCATCCGAGTACTACTATCGCTCAAGCACACTTAACTGCGGAGTTCTGATGGGATCCGGGGCTTTAGTGCTGGTATGATCGCACCTCTTTAATTTCGCGCCGCAAATACAAACACTCCTCCTTTCTTCCCCCTCCCGTCATTTGTTTCCTTGTGCGTTCACACTTCACCTCTCATTCTCGACCCCTCTGAAAAAAAATTAGTGCGACACAAGGACTTCCCAAGAGGTCACCCATCCGAGTACTAATCTCGCCCAAGCACACTTAACTGCAGAGTTCTGATGGTATCCGGTGCATTAGTGCTGGTATGATCGCACCCGTTTAATTCCGCACTGCAAATACATAAACTCATTCTCCTTTCTTCCCCCTCCCGCCATTTGTTTCCTTGTGCGTGCGCACTGCACCTCCCGTGCTCGTTCTAATATCAAGTAAAATGCTACGTTGTCGTGACTCACATTTGCGAATAAACCTGAGGACCATAATTCAAGTCGCGCGTATCGTCGAAAGAATCATCTGCAAAAAAATGGGTGCAACACGAGGACTTCCTAAGAAAATAGGTGAAATATAAGGACTTCGCAGGAGGTCACCCATCCTAGTGCTACTCTCGCCCAAGCGCTCCTAACTTGCGGAGTTCTGATAGAATCCGTTGCATTGGTGCTGGTATGATTGCTCATGTTTCATTCTGCACTGCAAATACATACACTTTTTCTCCCTCCATCACCCCTTCCGTCATTTGTTTCCTTGTGCGTGCACTCTGCATCTCTCATTCTCGTTCTAATATCGATTAAAATGCCCCTGCTTCTTGACTCACATTTGCGTATAAACCAGCGGACCCCAGTTCTAGTCGTGCGTAACATCGAACGACCCGTCTGAAAAAAAATTGGTGCGACACGAGGACTTCCCAGGAGGTCACCCATCCGAGTACTACTCTCGCCCAAGCACACTTATTTGCGGAGTTCTGATGGGATCCGGTGCATTAGTGCTGGTATGAAAGCACCCCTTTAATTCCGCGCTGCAAATACATAAACTCCTTCTCCTTTCTTCCCCCTCCCGTCATTTGTTTCCTTGTGCGTGCGCACTGCACCTCCCGTGCTCGTTCTAATATCAAGTAAAATGCTATGGTGCCGTGACACACATTTGCGAATAAACCTGAGGACCATAATTCAAATCGCGCGTATCGTTGAAAGAATCATCTGCAAAAAAATGGGTGCAACACGAGGACTTCCTGAGAAAATGGGTGAAATATAAGGACTTCGCATGAGGTCACCCATCCTAGTGCTACTCTCGCCCAAGCACCCTTAACTTGTGGAGTTCTGATAGAATCCGTTGCATTGGTGCTGGTATGAGTGCTCATGTTTCATTCTGCGCTGCAAATACATACACATTTTCTCCCTGCATCCCCCATCCCGTCATTTGTTTCCTTGTGCGTGCACTCTGCATCTCTCCTTCTCGTTCTAATAACGATTAAAATGCCCCTGCTTCTTGACTCACATTTGCGTATAAACCAGTGGACCCTCGTTCCAGTCGCGCGTAACGTCGAACGACCCGTCTAAAAAAAAAATTAGTGCGACAAGAGGACTTCCCAGGAGGTCACCCATCCGAGTACTACTCTCGCCCAAGCACACTTAACTATGGAGTTAAGATGGGATCCGGTGCATTAATGCTGGTATGATCGCACCTGTTTAATTTGGCGCTGCAAATACATAAATTCCTTCCCCTTTCTTCCCCCTCCCGTCATTTGTTTCCTTGTGCGTGCGCACTGCACCTCTCGTTCTCGTTCAAATATCAAGTAAAATGCCACGGCGCCGTGACTCACATTTGCAAATAAATCTGCGGACCATAATTAAAGTCGCGCGTAACGTCGAACGGCACATCTTAAACAAAGAAAATGGGAGCAACACGAGAACTTCCCAGGAGGTAACCCATCATTGTACTACTTACGCCAAAGCACACATAACTGCGGAGTTCTGATGGGATCCGGAAATATATACACTCCTTCTTCCCTCCCCCCCTCCCATCATTTGTTTCCTTGTGGGTTCACACTGCACCTCTCCTTCTCGTTCTAATATCGATTAAAATGCCCCTGATTCTTGATTCACATTTGCGTATAAACCAGCGGATCATAGTTCCAGTCGCGCGTAACATCGAACAACCCATCTGAAAAAAAATTGTTGTGATATGAGGACTTCCCAAGAGGTCACCCATCCGAGTACTACTCTCGCCCAAGCACACTTAACTGCAGAGTTTTGATGGGATCCAGTTCATTAGTGCTGGTATGATGCCACTTGTTTAATTTTGCGATTCAAATACATACGCTCTCTCTCTTTTCTTCCTCCTCCCGTCATTTGTTTCCTTGTGCGTGCGCACTGCACCTCCCGTACTCGTTCTAATATCAAGTAAAATGCCACGGCGCTGTGACTCATATTTGCGAATAAACTTGCGGACAATAAATCAAGTCGCGCGTAACGTCGAAAGAATCTTCTGCAAAAAGATGGGTGCGACACGAGGACCTCCCAAGAAAATGGGTGAAATATAAGGACTTCGCAGGAGGTCACCCATCCGAGTACTTTTTTCGCCCAAGCACCCTTAACTGCGGAGTTCTGATAGAATCCGTTGCATTAGTGCTGGGATGATCCCTCATGTTTCATTCTGCACTGCAAATACATACACTCTTTCTCCTTCCATCCCCCCACCCGTCATTTGTTTCCTTGTGCGTGCACTCTGCATCTCTCTTTCTCGTTTTAATATCAAGTAATATGCCCCGGCACCGTGACTCACCTTTGCAAATGAACCAGCGGTTTATAATTCCATTCGCGCGTAACGTCGAACAACCCATCCGAAAAAAATAGGTGCAACACGAGGGCTTCCCAAGTGGTCACCCATCTGAGTACTACCCTCGCCCAAGCACACTTAACTACGGAGTTCTAGTGGGATCCGGAGCTTTAGTGCTGGTATGATCGCACCTGTTTAATTTTGCGCTGCAAATACATACACTCCTTCCCCTTTCTTCCCCCTCTCGTCATTTGTTTCCTTGTGCGTTCACACTTTACCTCTCATTCTCGTTCTAATATCTATTAAAATGCCCCTGCTTCTTGACTCACATTTGCGTATAAACCAGCGGACCCTAGTTCCAGACGTGCGTAACGTCGAACGACCCGTCTGAAAAACAATTGGTGTGACACGAGGACTTTCAAAGAGGTCACCCATCCGAGTACTAATCTCGCCCAAGCACACTTAACTGCGGAGTTCTGATTGGATCCGGTGCATAAGTGCTGGTATGATCGCAATTGTTTAATTTTGTGCTGCAAATACATAAACTCATTCCCCTTTCTTTCCCCTCCCGTCATTTGTTTCCTTGTGCGTGCGCACTGCACCTCCCGTTCTCGTTCTAATATCAAGTAAAATGATACAGCGCCGTGACTCACATTTGCGAATAAACCTGAGGAGCATAATACAAGTCGCGCGTAATGTCTAAAGAATCATGTGCAATAAAATGAGTGCAACACGAGGACTTCACAAGAAAATGGGTCAAATATAAGGACCTCGCAGGAGGTAACCCATGCTAGTACTACTCTCGCCCAAGCACCCTTACCTACGGAGTTCTGATAGAATCCGTTGCATTAGTGCTGGTATGATCGCACCTGTTTCATTTCGCGCTGCAAATACATACACTCCTTCTCCTTTCTTCCCCCTCCCGTTATTTGTTTCCTTCTGCGTGCGCACTACACCTCTCGTTCTCGTTCAAATATCAAGTAAAATGCCACGGCGCCGTGACTCACATTTGCGAATAAATCTGCGGACCATAATTAAAGTTGAGCGTAACGTCGAACGACACATCTAAAAAAAAGAAAATGGGTGCAACACGAGAACTTCCCAGGAGGTAACCCATCATTATACTACTTTCGCCAAAGCACACTTAACTGCAGAGTTCTGATGGGATCCGATGCATTTGTGCTGGTGTGACCGTACCTGTTTAATTTCGTGCCGAAAATACATACACTCCTTCTTCCCTCCCCCCCTCCCATCATTTGTTTCCTTGTGCGTTCACACTGCACATCTCCTTCTCGTTCTAATATCGATTAAAATGCCCCTGATTCTTGACTCACATTTGCGTATAAACCAGCGGACCATAGTTTCAGTCGCGCGTAACGTCGAACGACCCATCTGAAAAAAAATTGTTGCGATACGAGAAGTTTCCAAGAGGTCACCCATCCGAGTATTACTCTCGCCCAAGCACACTTAACTGCAGAGTTCTGATGGGATCCAGTGCATTAGTGCGAGTATGATGCCACTTGTTTAATTTTGCGATTCAAATACATACACTCTCTCTCTTTTCTTCCTCCTCCCGTCATTTGTTTCCTTGTGCGTGCGCACTTCACCTCCCGTACTCCTTCTAATATCAAGTAAAATGCCACGGCGCCGTGACTCACATTTGCGAATAAACCTGCGGACCATCAATCAAGTCGCCCGTAACGTCGAAAGAATCATCTGCAAAAAGATGGGTGCAACATGAGGATCTCCCAAGAAAATGGGTGAAATATAAGGACTTCGCAGGAGGTCACCCATCCGGGTACTTTTCTTGCCCAAGCACCCTTAACTGCGGAGTTCTGATAGAATCTGTTGCATTAGTGCTGGTATGATCCCTCATGTTTCATTCTGCACTGCAAATACATACAGTCTTTCTCATTCCATCCCCCCTCCCGTTATTTGTTTTCTTGTGCGTGCACTCTGCATCTCTCTTTCTCGTTCTAATATCAAGTAATATGCCCCGGCACCGTGACTCACCTTTACAAATGAACCAGCGGTTTATAATTCCATTCGCGGGTAGCGTCTAACAACCCATCCGAAAAAAAATAGGTGCAACACGAGGGCTTCCCAGGTGGTCACCCATCCGAGTACTACCCTCGCCCAAGCACACTTAACTACGGAGTTCTGATGGGATCCGGAGCTTTAGTGCTGGTATGATCGCACCTGTTTAATTTTCCGCTGTAAATAGATACACTCATCCTTTCTTCCCCCTCCCATCATTTGTTTCATTGTGCGTTCACACTTCACCTCTCATTCTCGTTCTAATAGCGATTAAAATGCCCCTGCTTCTTGACTCATATTTGCGTATAAATCAGCGGACCCTAGTTCCAGACGCGCATAACGTTGAACGACCCGTCTGAAAAAAAAATTGGTGCGACACGAGGACTTCCCATGAGGTCACCCATCCGAGTACTAATCTCGCCCAAACACACTTAACTGCGGAGTTCTGATGGGATCCGGTGCATTAGTGGTGGTATGATCACACCGGTTTAATTTTGCGCTGCAAATACATAAACTCCTTCTCCTTTCTTTCCCCTCCCGTCATTTGTTTCCTTGTGCGTGCGCACTGCACCTCTCGTTCTCGTTCAAATATCAAGTAAAATGCCACGGCGCCGTGACTCACATTTGCAAATAAATTTGTGGACCATAATTAAAGTCGCGCGTAACGTCGAACGACACATCTGAAAAAAAGAAAATGGGTGCAATACGAGGACTTCACAAGAAAATGGGTGAAATATAAGGACTTCGCAGGAGGTAACCCACGCTAGTACTACTATCGCCCAAGCACCCTTACCTATGGAGTTCTGATAGAATCCGTTGCATTAGTGCTGGTATGATCGCACCTGTTTCATTTCGTGCTAAAAATACATAGACTCCTTCTCCTTCCCTCCCCCTCCCATCAATTGTTTCCTTGTGCGTTCACACTGCACCTCTATTTCTAGTTCTAATATCGATTAAAATGGCCCTGCTTCTTGACTCACATTTGCGTATAAACCAGCGGACCCCAGTTCCAGTCGCGCATAACGTCGAACGACCCGTCTGAAAAAAAATTTGTGCGACACGAGGACTTCCCAGGAGGTCACCCATGTGAGTACTACTCTCGCCCAAGCACACTTAACTGCGTAGTTCTGATGAGATCTGGTGCATTAGTGCTTGTATGATCGCACTCGTTTAATTCAGCGCTGCAAATACATAAACTCCTTCCCCTTTCTTCCCCCTCCCGTCATTTGTTTCCTTGTGCGTGCGCACTGCACCTCTCGTTCTCGTTCAAATATCAAGTAAAATGTCACGGCGCCGTGACTCACATTTGTCAATAAATCTGCGGACCATAATTAAAGTCACGCGTAACGTCGAACGGCACATCTGAAAAAAAAAATGGGTGCAACACGAGAACCTCCCAGAAGGTAACCCATCATTGTACTACTTTCGCCAAAGTACACTTAACTGCAGAGTTCTGATGGGATCCAGTGCATTTGTGCTTGTGTGACCGCACCTGTTTAATTTCGTGCTGAAAATACATACACTCCTTCTTCCATCCCTCCCTCCCATCATTTGTTTCCTTGTGCGTTCACACTGCAACTCTCCTTCTCGTTCTAATATCGATTAAAATGCCCCTGATTCTTGACTCACATTTGCGTATAAACCAGCGGACCATAGTTCCAGTCGCGCGTAACGTCGAACGACCCATCTGAAAAAAAATTGTTGCGATACGAGGACTTCCAAAGAGGTCACCCATCCGAGTACTACTCTCGACCAAGCACACTTAACTACAGATTTCTGATGGGATCCAGTGCATTAGTGCTGGTATGATGCCACTTGTTTAATTTTGTGCTTCAAATACATACACTCCTTCTCTTTTCTTCCTCATCCCGTCATTTGTTTCCTTGTGCGTGCGCACTGCACCTCCTGTACTCGTTCTAATATCAAGTAAAATGCCACGGCGCCGTGACTCACATTTGCGAATAAACCTGCGGACCATAAATCAAGTCGCGCGTAACGTCGAAAGAATCATATGCAAAAAGATGGGTGCAACACGAGCACCTCCCAAGAAAATGGGTGAAATATAAGGACTTCGCAGGAGGTCACCCATCCGAGTACATTTCCCGCCCAAGCACCCTTAACTGCGGAGTTCTGATAGAATCCGTTGCATTAGTGCTGGTATGATTCCTCATGTTTCATTCTGCACTGCAAATACATACACTCTTTCTCCTCCCATCCCCCCTCCCGTCATTTGTTTCCTTGTGCGTGCACTCTGCATCTCTCTTTCTCATTCTAATATCAAGTAATATGCCCCGGCACCGTGACTCACCTTTGCAAATGAACCAGCGGTTTATAATTCTATTCGCGCGTAACGTCGAAAAACCAATCCGAAAAAAAATAGGTGCAACACGAGGGCTTCCCAAGTGGTCACCCATCCGAGTGCTACTCTAGCCCAAGCACACTTAACTGCAGAGTTCTGATAGAATCCGTTGCATTAGTGCTGGTATGATCGAACCTGTTTAATTTCGCGCTGCAAATACATACACTCCTTCTCCTTTCTTCCCCCTCCCGTCATTTGTTTCCTTGTGCGTTCACACTTTACCTCTCATTCTCGTTCTAATATCGATTAAAATGACCCTGCTTCTTGACTAACATTTGCGTATAAACCAGCGGACACTAGTTCCAAACGCGCGTAACGTCAAACGACCCGTCTGAAAAAAAATTGGTGCGACACGAGGACTTCCCAGGAGGTCACCCATTCGACTACTAATCTCGCCCAAGCACACTTCACTGCGGAGTTCTGATGGGATCCGGTGCATTAGTGCTGGTATGATCGCACCTGTTAAATTTCGCGCTGCAAATACATAAACTCATTCCCCTTTCTTCCCCCTCCCGTCATTTGTTTCCTTGTGCGTGCGCACTGTACCTCTCGTTCTCGTTCAAATATCAAGTAAAATGTCACGGCGCCGTGACTCACATTTGCGATTAAATCTGCGGACCATAATTAAAGTCGCGCGTAACGTCGAACGGCACATCTGAAAAAAAAAATGGGTGCAACACGAGAACTTCCCATGAGGTAACCCATCATTGTACTACTTTCGCCAAAGCACACTTAACTGCGGAGTTCTGATGGGATCTGGTGCATTTGTGCTGGTGTGACCGCACCTGTTTAATTTCGTGCTGAAAATACATACACTCCTTCTTCCCTCCCCCCTCCCATCATTTGTTTCCTTATGCGTTCACACTGTACCTCTCCTTCTCGTTCTAATATCGATTAAAATGCCCCTAATTCTTGACTCACATTTGCGTATAAACCAGTGGACCATAGTTCCAGTCGCGCGTAATATCGAACGACCCATCTGAAAAAAAATTGTTGCGATACGAGAACTTCCCAAGAGGTCACCCATCCGAGCACTACTCTCGCCCAAGCACACTTAACTGCAGAATTCTGATGGGATCCAATGCATTAGTGCTGGTATGATGCCACTTGTTTAATTTTGCGCTTCAAATACATACACTTCTTCTCTTTTCTTCCTCCTCCCGTCATTTGTTTCCTTGTGCGTGCGCACTACACCTCCCGTTATCGTTCAAATATCAAGTAAAATGCCACGGCGCCGTGACTCACATTTGCGAATAAATCTGCGGACCATAATTAAAGTCGCACGTAACGTCGAACGGCACATCTGAAAAAACGAAAATGGGTGCAACACGAGAACTTTCCAGGAGGTAACCCATCATTGTACTACTTTCGCCAATGCACACTTAACTATGGAGTTCTGAAGGGATCTGGTGCATTTGTGCTGGTGTGACTGCACCTGTTTAATTTCGTGATGAAAATACATACACTCCTTCTTCCCTCCCCCCTCCCATCATTTGTTTCCTTGTGCGTTCACACTGCACCTCTTTTTCTCGTTCTAATATCGATTAAAATGCCCCTTTTTCTTGACTCACATTTGCGTATAAACCAGCGAACCATAGTTCCAGTCGCGCGTAACGTCGAACGACCCATCTGAAAAAAAATTGTTGCGATACGAGGACTTCCCAAGAGGTCACCCATCCGAGCACTACTCTCGCCGAAACACACTTAACTGCAGAGTTCTGATGGGATCCAGTGCATTAGTGCTGGTATGATGCCACTTGTTTAATTTTGCGCTTCAAATACATACACTCCTTTTTTCCTCCTCCTCCCGTCATTTGTTTCCTTGTAGGTGCGCACTGCACCTCTCGTACTCGTTCTAATATCAAGTAAAATGTCACGGTGCCGTGACTCACATTTGCGAATAAACCTGCAGACCATAAATCAAGTCGTGCGTAACGTCGAAAGAATCATCTGCAAAAAGATGGGTGCAACACGAGGACCTCCCAAGAAAATGGGTGAAATATAAGGACTTCGCAGGAGGTCACCCATCCGAGCACTAATCTCGCCCGAGCACACATAACTGCGGAGTTCTGATGGGATCCGGTGCATTAGTGCTGGTATGATCGCACCTGTTTAATTTCGCGCTTCAAATACATAAACTCATTCCCCTTTCTTCCCCCTCCCGTCATTTGTTTCTATGTGCGTGCGCACTGCACCTCCCGTTCTCGTTCTAATATCAAGTAAAATTCTACAGCGTCTGACTCACATTTGCGAATAAACTTGAGGACCATAATTCAAGTCGCGCGTAACGTCGAAAGAATCATCTGCAAAAAAATGGGTGTAACACGAGGACTTCACAAGAAAATGGGTGAAATATAAGGACTTCGCAGGAGGTAACCCATGCTAGTACTACTCTCGCCCAAGCACCCTTACCTACGGAGTTCTGATAGAATCCGTTGCATTAATGCTGGTATGATCGCACCTGTTTCATTTCGTTCTCAAAATACATACACTCCTTCTCCTTCCTTCCCCCTCCCATCAATTGTTTCCTTGTGCGTTCACACTGCACCTCTCCTTCTCGTTCTAATATCGATTAAAATGCCCCTGCTTCTTGACTCACATTTGCGTATAAACAAGTGGACCCTAGTTCCAGTCGCCCATAACGTCGAACGACCCGTCTGAAAAAAAATTGGTGCGACACGAGGACTTCTCAGGAGGTCACCGATCCGAGAACTACTCTCGCCCAAGCACACTTAACTGCGGAGTTCTGATGGGATCCGGTGCATTAGTGCTGGCATGATCGCACCCGTTTAATTCCGCGCTACAAATACATAAACTCCTTCTCCTTTCTTCCCCCTCCCGTCATATGTTTCCTTGTGCGTGCGCTCTGCATCTCTCTTTCTCGTTCTAATAACAAGTAATATGCCCCGGCACCGTGACTCACCTTTGCAAATGAACCAGCGGTTTATAATTCCATTCGCGCGTAACGTCGAACAACCCATCCGAAAAAAAATAGGTGCAACACGAGGGCTTCCCAGGTGGTCACCCATCCGAGTACTACTCTCCCCAAAGCAGACTTAACTGCGGAGTTCTGATGGGATCCGGAGCTTTAGTGCTGGTATGATAGCACCTGTTTTATTTCGCGCTGCAAATACATACACTCCTACTCCTTTCTTCCCCCTCCCGTCATTTGTTTCCTTGTGGGTTCACACTTCACCTCTCATTCTCGTTCTAATATCGATTAAAAGGCCCCTGCTTCTTGACTCACATTTGCGTATAAACCAGCGTACCCTAGTTCCAGACGCGCGTAACGTCGAACGACCCGTCTGAAAAAAAATTGGTGCGACACGAGGACTTCCCAGGAGGTCACCCATCCGAGTACTAATCTCGCCCAAGCAAACTTCTCTGCGGAGTTCTGATGGGATCCGGTGCATTAGAGCTGGTATGATCGCACCTGTTTAATTTCGCGCAGTAAATACATAAACTCATTCCCCTTTCTTCCCCCTCCCGTCATTTGTTTCCTTGTGCGTGCGCACTGCACCTCCCGTTCCCGTTCTAATATCAAGTAAAATGCTATAGCGCCGTGACTCACATTTGTGAATAAACCTGAGGACCATAATTCAAGTCGCGCGTAACGTCGAAGGAATCATCTGCAAAAAAATGGGTGCAACACGAGGACTTCACAAGAAAATGGGTGAAATATAAGGACTTCGCAGGAGGTAACCCATGCTAGTACTACTCTCGCCCAAGCACCCTTACCTACGGAGTTCTGATAGAATCCGTTGCATTAGTGCTGGTATGATCGCACCTGTTTCATTTCGTGCTGAAAATACATACACTCCTTCTCCTTCCCTCCCCCTCCCATCAATTGTTTCCTTGTGCGTTCACGCTGCACCTCTCTTTTTCGTTTTAATATCGATTAAAATGCCCCTGCTTTTTGACTCACATTTGCGTATAAACCAGCGGACCCTAGTTCTAGTCGCGCGTAACGTCTAACGACCCGTCTGAAAAAAAATTGGTGCGACACGAGGACTTCCCAGGAGGTCAACCATCCGAGTATTACTCTCGCCCAAGCACACTTAACTCCGGAGTTCTGAAGGGATCCGGGGCTTTAGTGCTGGTATGATCGCACTAGTTTAGTTTCGCGCTGCAAATATATACACTCCTTTTCTTTTCTTCCCCCTCCCGTCATTTGTTTCTTTGTGCGTGCACTCTGCATCTCTCTTTCTCGTTCTAATATCGATTAAAATGCCCCTGCTTCTTGACTCACATTTGCATACAAACCAGTGGACCCTAGTTCCAGTCGTGCGTAACATCGAACGACCCGTCTGAAAAAATAATTAGGGCGACACGAGGACTTCCCAAGAGGTCTCCAATCCGAGTACTACTCTCGCCCAAGCACACTTTACTGCAGAGTTCTGATGGGATCCGGTGCATTAGTGATGGTATGATCGCACCTGTTTAATTTCGCGCTGCAAATACATAAACTCCTTCTCCTTTCTTCCCCCTCCCGTTATTTGTTTCCTTCTGCGTGCGCACTGCACCTCTCGTTCTCGTTCAAATATCAAGTAAAATGCCACGGCGCAGTGACTCACATTTGCGAATCAATCTGCGGACCATAATTAAAGTCGCGCGTAACGTCGAACGACACATCTGAAAAAAAGAAAATGGGTGCAACACGAGAACTTCCCATGAGGTAACCCATCATTGTACTACTTTCGCCAAAGCACACTTAACTGCGGAGTTCTGATGGGATCCGGTGCATTCGTGCTGGTGTGACCGCACCTGTTTAATTTCGTGCTGAAAATACATACACTCCTTCTTCCCTCTCCCCTCCCATCATTTGTTTCCTTGTGCGTTCACACTGCACCTCTCCTTCTCGTTCTAATATCGATTAAAATGCCCCTGATTCTTGACTCACATTTGCGTATAAACCAGCGGACCATAGTTCCAGTAGCGCGTAACGTCGAACGACATATCTGAAAAAAAATTGTTGCGATAGGAGGACTTCCCAAGAGGTCACGCATCCGAGTACTACTCTCGCCCAAGCACACTTAACTGCAGAGTTCTAATGGGATCGAGTGCATTAGTGCTAGTATGATGCCACTTGTTTAATTTTGCGCTTCAAATACATACACTATTTCTCTTTTCTTCCTCCTCCCGTCATTTGTTTCCTTTTGCGTGCGCACTGCACCTCCCGTTCTCGTTCTAATATCAAGTAAAATGCCACGGCGCCGTGACTCACATTTGCGAATAAACCTGCGAACCATAAATCAATTCGCGCGTAACGTTGAAAGAATCATCTGCAAAAATATGGGTGCAACACGAGGACCTCCCAAGAAAATGGGTGAAATATAAGGACTTCGCAGGAGGTCACCCATCCGAGTACTTTTCTCGCCCAAGCACCCTTAACTGCGGAGTTCTGATAGAATCCGTTGCATTAGTGCTGGTATGATCCCTCATGTTTCATTATGCACTGCAAATACATACACTCTTTCTCCTCCCATCCCCCCTCCCGTCATTTGTTTCCTTGTGCGTGCACTCTTCATCTCTCCTTCTCGTTCTAATATCGATTAAAATGCCCCTGCTTCTTGACTCACATTTGCGTATAATCCAGCGGACCCTAGTTTCAGTCGCGCGTAACGTCGAATGACCCGTCTGAAAAAAAATTAGTGCGACACGAGGACTTCCTAGGAGGTCACCCATCCGAGTACTACTCTCACCCAAGCACACTTAACTGCGGAGTTCTGATGGGATCCGGTGCATTAGTGCTGGTATGATCGCACCTGTTTAATTTCGCGCTGCAAATACATAAACTCCTTCTCCTTTCTTCCCCCTCCTGTCATTTCTTTCCTTGTGCGTGCGCACTACACCTCCCGTGCTCGTTCTAATATAAAGTAAAATGCTACGGTGTCGTGACTCACATTTGCAAATAAACCTGAGGACTATAATTCAAGTCGCGCGTATCGTCGAAAGAATCATCTGCAAAAAAATGGGTGAAATATAAGGACTTCGCAGGAGGTCACCCATCCTAGTGCTACTCTCGCCCAAGCACCCTTAACTTGCGGAGTTCTAATAGAATCCGTTATATTGGTGCTGGTATGATTGCTCATGTTTCATTCTGTGCTGTAAATACATACACTTTTTCTCCCTCTATCCCCCCTCTCGTCATTTGTTTCCTTATGCGTGCACTCTGCATCTCTCCTTCTCATTCTAACATCGATTAAAATGCCCCTGCTTCTTGACTCACATTTGCGTATAAACCAGTGGACCCTAGTTCCAGTCGCACGTAACGTCGTACGACCCGTCTGAAAAAAAAATTAGTGCGACACGTGGACTTCCCAAGAGGTCACCCATCCGAGTACTACTCTCGCCCAAGCACACTTAACTGCGGAGTTCTGATGGGATCCGCTGCATTAGTGCTGGTATGATCGCACTTGTTTAATTTCGCGCTGCAAATACATAAACTCCTTCTCCTTTCTTCCCCCTCCTGTCATTTGTTTCCTTGTGCGTGCGCACTGCACCTCTCGTTCTCGTTCAAATATCAAGTAAAATGCCACGGCGCCGTGACTCACATTTGCGAATAAATCTGCAGACCATAATTAAAGTCGCGCGTAATGTCGAACGGCACATCTGAAAAAAAAATGGGTGCAACACGAGAACTTCCCAGGAGGTAACCCATCATTGTACTACTTTCGCCAAACCACACTTAACTGCAGAGTTCTGATGGGATCCAGTACATTAGTGCTGGTATGATTCCACTTGTTTAATTTTGCGCTTCAAATACATACACTCCTTCTCTTTTCTTCCTCCTCCCGTCATTTGTTTCCTTGTGCGTGCGCACTGCACCTCCCGTACTCGTTCTAATATCAAGTAAAAAGTCACGGCGCCGTGACTCACATTTGCGAATAAACCTGCGGACCATAAATCAAGTCGTGCGTAACGTCGAAAGAATCATCTGCAAAAAGATGGGTGCAACACGAGGACCTCCCAAGAAAATGGGTGAAATATAAGGACTTCGCAGAAGGTCACCCATCCGAGTACTTTTCTCGCCCAAGCACCCTTAACTACAGAGGTCTGATAGAATCCGTTGCATTAGTGCTGGTATGATCCCTCATGTTTCATTCTGCACTGCAAATACATACACTTTTTCTCCTCCCATCCCCCCTCCCGTCATTTGTTTCCTTGTGCGTGCACTCTGCATCTCTCTTTCTCGTTCTAATATAAAGTAATATGCCCCGGCACCGAGACTCATCTTTGCAAATGAACCAGCGGTTTATAATTCTATTCGCGCGTAACGTCGTACGACCCATCTGAAAAAAAATTAGTGCGACACGAGGACTTCCCAGGAGGTCACCCATCCGAGTACTACGCTCGCCCAAGCACACTTAACTGCGGAGTTCTAATGGGATCCGGAGCTTTAGTGCTGGTATGATCGCACCAGTTTACTTTCGCATTGCAAATACATACACTCCTTCTCCTTTCTTCACCCTTCCGTCATTTGTTTCCTTGTGCGTTCACACTTCACCTCTCATTCTCGTTCTAATATTGATTAAAATGCCCCTGCTTCTTGACTCACATTTGCGTATAAACCAGCGGACCCTAGTTTCAGACGCGCGTAACGTCGAACGACCCGTCTGAAAAAAAATTGGTGCAACACGAGGACTTCCCAGGAGGTCTCCCATCCGAGTACTAATCTCGCCCAAGCACACTTCACTGCGGAGTTCTAATGGGATCCGGTGCATTAGTGCTGGTATAATCGCACCTGTTTAATTTCGAGCTGCAAATACATAAACTCATTCCCCTTTCTTTCCCCTCCCGTCATTTGTTTCCTTGTGCGTGCGCACTGCACCTCCCGTTCTCGTTCTAATATCAAGTAAAATGCTACAGCGCCGTGACTCACATTTGCGAATAAACCTAAGGACCATAATTCAAGTCGCGCGTAACATCGAACGAATCATCTGCATAAAAATGGGTGCAACACGAGGACTTCACAAGAAAATGGGTGAAATATAAGGACTTCCCAGGAGGTAACCCATGCTAGTACTACTCTCGCCCAAGCACCCTTACCTACGGAGTTCTGATAGAATCCGTTGCATTAGTGCTGGTATGATTGCACCTGTTTCATTTCGCGCTGCAAATACATAAACTCCTTCTCCTTTCTTCCCTCTCCCGTAATTTGTTTCCTTGTGCGTGCGCACTGCACCTCCCGTTCTCGTTCTAATATCAAGTAAAATGGTACTGTGCCGTGACTCACATTTGCGAATAAACCTGAGGACCATAATTCAAGTCACGCGTAACGTCGAAAGAATCATCTGCAAAAAAATGGGTGCAACACGAGGACTTCACAAGAAAATGGGTGAAATATAAGGACTTCCCAGGAGGTAACCCATGCTAGTACTACTCTCGCCCAAGCACCCTTACCTACGGAGTTCTGATAGAATCTGTTGCATTAGTGCTGGTATGAGCGCACCTGTTTTATTTCGTGCTGCAAATACATAAACTCCTTCTTCTTTCTTCCCCCTCCCGTCATTTGTTTCCTTGTGCGTGCGCACTGCACCTCTCGTTCTCGTTCAAATATCAAGTAAAATGCCACGGCGAGGTGACTCACATTTGCAAATAAATTTGCGGACCATAATTAAAGTCGCGCGTAACGTCGAACGGCACATCTGAAAAAAAGAAAATGGGTACAACACGAGAACTTCCCAGGAGGTAACCCACCATTGTACTACTTTCGCCAAAGCACACTTAACTGCGGAGTTCTAATGGGATCCGGTGCATTAGTGCTGGTATGATCGAACCTGTTTAATTTCGCGCTGCAAATACATAAACTCATACCCCTTTCTTCCCCCTCCCGTCATTTGTTTCCTTGTGCGTGCGCATTGCACCTCCCGTGCTCGTTCTAATATCAAGTAAAATGCTACGGTGCCGTGACTCACATTTGCGAATAAACCTGAGGATCATAATTCAAGTCGCGCGTATCATCGAAAGAATCATCTGCAAAAAAATGGGTGCAACACGAGGACTTCCTAAGAAAATGGGTGAAATATAAGGACTTCGCAGGAGGTCACCCATCCTAGTGCTTCTCTCGCCCAAGCACCCTTAACTTGCGGAGTTCTGATAGAATGCGTTGCATTGGTGCTGGTATGATTGCTCATGTTTCATTCTGCGCTGCAAATACATACACTTTTTCTCCCTCCATCCCCCCTCCCGTCATTTATTTCCTTGTGCGTGCACTCTGCATCTCTTTTTCTCGTTCTAATATCAATTAAAATGCCCCTGCTTCCTGACTCACATTTGCATATAAACCAGTCGACCCTAGTTCTAGTCGCGCGTAACGTCGAACGACCCGTCTGAAAAAAAAATTAATGCGACATGAGGACTTCCCAGGAGGTCACCCATCCGAGTACTACTCTCGCCCAAGCACACTTAACTGCGGATTACTGATGGGATCCGGTGCATTAGTGCTGGTATGATAGCAACTGTTTAATTCCGCGCTGCAAATACATAAACTCCTTCTCCTTTCTTCCCCCTCCCGTCATTTGTTTCCTTGTGCGTGCGCACTGCACCTCTCGTTGTCGTTCAAATATCAAGTAAAATGCCACGGCGCCGTGACTCACATTTGCGAATAAATCTGCGGACCATAATTAAACTCGCGCGTAACGTCGAACTGCACATCTGAAAAAAAGAAAATGGGTGCAACACGAGAACTTCCCAGGAGGTAACCCATCATTGTACTACTTTTGCCAAAGCACACTTAACTGCGGAGTTCTGATGGAATCCGGTGCATTTGTGCTGTTTGACCGCACCTGTTTAATTTTGTGCTGAAAATACATACACTCCTTCTTCCCTCCCCCCTCCAATCATTTGTTTCCTTGTGCGTTCACACTGCACCTCTCATTCTCGTTCTAATATCGATTAAAATGCCCCTGATTCTTGACTAAGATTTGCGTATAAACCAGCGGACCATAGTTCCAGTCGCTCGTAACGTCGAACGACCCATCTGAAAAAAAATTGTTGCGATACGAGGACTTCCCAAGAGGTCACCCATCCGAGTACTACTATCGCCCAAGCATGCTTAACTGCAGAGTTCTGATGGGATTGAGTGCATTAGTGCTGGTATGATGCAACTTGTTTAATTTTGCGCTTCAAATACATACACTCCTTCTCTTTTCTTCCTCCTCCCGTCATTTGTTTCCTTGTGCGTGCGCACTGCACCTCCCGTACTCGTTCTAATATCAAGTAAAATGCCACGGCGCCGTGACTCACATTTGCGAATAAACCTGCGGACCATAAATCAAGTCGCGCGTAACGTCGAAAGAATCATCTGTAAAAAGATGGGTGCAACACGAGGACCTCCCAAGAAAATGGGTGAAATATAAGGACTTCGCGGGAGGTCACCCATCCGAGTACTTTTCTCGCCCAAGCACCCTTAACTGCGGAGTTTTGATAGAATCTGTTGCATTAGTGCTGGTATGATCCCTCATGTTTCATTCTGCACTGCAAATACATACACTCTTTCTCCTCCCATCCCCCCTCCCGTCATTTGTTTCCTTGTGCGTGCACTCTGCATCTCTCTTTATCGTTCTAATATCAAGTAATATGCCCCAGCACCGTGACTCACCTTTGCAAATGATCCAGCTGTTTATAATTCCATTCGCGCGTAACGTCGAACAACCCATCCGAAAAAAAATAGGTGCAACACGAGGGCTTCCCAGGTGGTCACCCATCCGAGTACTACTCTCGCCCAAGCACACTTAACTGCGGAGTTCTGATGGGATCCGGGGCTTTAGTGCTGGTATGATCGCACCTCTTTAATTTCGCGCTGCAAATATATACACTCCTCCATTCTTCCCCCTCCCGTCATTTGTTTCCTTGTGCGTTCACACTTCACCTCTCCTTCTCGTTCTAATATCGATTAAAATGCCCCTGCTTCTTGACTCACATTTGCGTATAAATCAGCGGACCATAGTTCCAGTCGCGCGTAACGTCGAACGACCTGTCAAAAAAAAAAATTAGTGCGACACGAGGACTTC